>NC_141534.1:264482500-264798750 GCF_021556685.1 Rattus norvegicus | reverse complement strand
CAGACTCCAAAGTGACAGTCTCTGAGTCTAGAGGTTTTAAAATGTGTCACCATGGTCTGGTAATACTCTTCCATAGCTGCATCTGGGAGCACAGTTTCAGATATCTCTATTTTTATCTTATCATATGATTCTTTATGTCAGATATCTATGTATCTAGCAAAATGTGTGCTCTTTGGACAAGGAAGAGCTCTTATGCTTGGACTTGGTGTATTCCCCATCAGATGAATGGGTTGATAGTTTTGTCTGAGAAAATGTGGGTGGAATCCATTTCCTGATAGGAAGCTGTCCAGAATCTTTCATAGTCTCTTTACTTCACGGGGTGTAGAATTAACTAAGCTCAATGGAGTGATGTTTCTAAAAGATGCAGTGGACTTAAGGTTCCACCAAATCCATGAACATTTTATGATTGGTTACAGAATAAGAAATCAGCTTCCGGCACATTAAATTATACAATCGCAGTTTTATAGTTATGGCTGCTGGTGTTACTTCACTGCTTCTCTTTACAAATTCCTCTCAAAGGAGGTAGAACTACATAGGTGTGTAGAGAAGTTCAACAGTTCTACCTTGCCAATGGGCTACATATTAATAGTAGACCTTTCATTTCTATAATATAAACTCAAATGTAAACTATGTAACATCTGATTTTTTTTATTTTTTATTGTCTGTTCTTTGAGAGCAGCAAGTAGGGGCTTGCACATTGGAATATATTTTTAAGACCCCCCAGAATATTCTTTGAAAAATAATCTCCTGAAAGTCAGCAGTGTTCAGTCTTCTTCCTGATTAGCACACATGTCGTGATTTGTCCATGTGTAGTGTTGTTCCTTTTGTTTATCTCTAAGATGGGCTGACCCTGCATCTCCTCAGACAATCACCTGCTGCCAGGAAATGTAGTAATTCTAATTCCAAGCAGCTAATTAAGTGTAAATCTTTCACTAATACATAGTAAAATCACAAACATTCACAAATTACTCCCTTCAAAGGCAGACTGGCTAAATTTACTTACAGATTATGTTTGAGATTTATGAGATATTGCCTTTCTCATCTTGAAGGTTTAATACCACTTGTGTTTAATGGGTGTAGTGCATGAACGCAGTGCCCTGGTCTTTCAATCACGGGAAGATATGAGAGTTCAAGTGTGGACACTACTATAAAGAAGGCAAAGAAACAATGTTTGGGAAATAAATGGACTATACAAACCATGAGGTGGAAGAAGTGGTTTATGTGATCTGAGCAACTTATGATAAACCTATTTTTCATCCTCCTCAAAAATTTATATGTAGAGCAGTGGAAGGCAATTATCAAACGCTTGCATTTAGTATCAACTTTTTTTTTGTTCTTCTTTCGAACAATAGTTCCCTCCTGACAACCTCTCCTGTTGACTTGTGTGATCTTTTATTTTGCATGGAGAGGTTAATCATTTTTCTAGAGATTTATTACACACACACACACACACACACACACACACACGCACGCACGCGCGCGCGCGCGCGCGCACAGACACATCTATAAGCCCTATTTTCTTACATAGTTTGACATATGTGTTCACTGAGCTTGGATCATCTATACAGAAGAGGATCTGAGAACAGATCTGTGGAGTGAAGAGGAAGTTATAAAACAGGAAGCAGAATAGAGTAGGTGTAGAGGTTAAAAGTGAAGAGGGACAGTGACCAGCTAGCCCTTTATATATAGATAGTATGTTATGCTATTTCTCATACCGTAGGGTCATCCTACTAGGCTTTCCTCAGATCCTAAACTGCACCGCATACATGCCATCTCCTCTTGGACTTCAGTCTGGGGAACTGCTTTAGTGTATTAGTAAATTTCTTATGTGGTCCTGAGAACTCCTGTGTGCCCAGCACTGGGGTAACTGTGAAAGCTTAAGACAAAGACAGTCTGAGCTGCATACAATCCACAGACCACATGAAGCTCAAGAAGAAGGTCGACCAAAGGGTGGATGCTTTAGTCTTTCATGGAAGAGGGAACAAAAATATTCATAGGAGGAAATATGGAGACAAAGTTTGGAGCAGAGACTGGAGGAATGGCCATTTAGAGCCTTCCCCACCTGGGGATCCACATACACATACAGCCACCAAACCCAGACAATATTGCTGATGCCAGGAAGTGCATGCTGATAGGAGCCTGATATATCTGTCTCCTGAGAGGCTCTGCCACAGCCTGACAAATACAGAGGTGAATGTTCACAGCCAACCATTAAACAGAGAACGGGTACCCATTGGAGGAGTTAGAGAAAGGATAGAAGGAGCTGAAGGGGTTTGTAACCCCATAAGAACAACAATACCAACCAACCAGAGCTCCCAGGGACTAAACCACTATCCAGAGGGTACACATGGATAAGCCCATGGCTCCAGCTGCTTATGTAGCATAGTATGGCCTTGTTGGGCATCAGTGGGAGGAGAGGCCCTTGGTCCTGCCAAGACTGGAGGTCCCAGTATAGGAAATGTCAGCGTAAGGAGGTGGGAAGGGTGGGTGGGTGGGGGAACACCCTCATAGAAGCAGGGGGATAGGGGATGGGATAGGGCATTCATGGATGGGAAAACTGGGAAAGGGGATAACACTTGAAATGTAAATAAAAAAATCCAAACAAAACAAACAAAAAACCCAGTTTGTTTCTGTTAGCTTGTGGCTTTGCTCCCCTACAATACTATAGTAAAACAGGGCTCTGAGAAATACCAAAGGAAAACAGAAAAAAAAAAGAAACCTAAGCAGCAATTATTCATCCTGATTTTACCTCCCCCATAGCTCTGGTGGCTTGGGATGTACAGTGGCTGCTTTCCCTGCCTGGGTCATTCGTGAGATGCAGCCTTAGTGTAGGAGCCAACGTCATCTAAACGCTCCTGGTGCTGCTTCTCAGGCTGGCTGGAGATACATTAGGAATGAGCACCTTTAAAAGAGAGTAACAAAAGTTCTCCATACAGAGGAGTAAGCTTCCAGTGAAATTCAAATGTAAGGCTACTCCTCAGAGACCCTTCTTGGTCTTTCCTCCTAGCTCGTTCCTTTGTGACTCCACCTAAGACTAAGAGCCTCTCTGCCAAGGTCCTACAACTGGGCTTCACTCGACTCTCATCAGAGGCATTCGTCCTTACAGTAGCATGCCTACAGTAGTGGGGATCAACACGGAGACCCACAACCGGACGGTGTGGAGAGAATGAGAGACTTTGGGGCACTCAACCCTCAAAGAGATGTCTTTATCAAATACCTCTTCTCAAGAAGCAGGGGTCCACGTAAAAAGGAAGCAGAAGATGTATAAGAGCCAGAGGTGATGGATGATTCCAAGGAAATGGTGTCGTCTTGACACAACGGGACTGATGCACACATGAACTTCAAGAGACCGCGAAGTACTCATAGGGCCTGTGGGAGTTCAAGTCATACAAATCCCAGCACTGAGAAGGGGAGGAAGACACAAGAGCCCACGCTAACCAATGAAAAGGAGATATAGATACAGGGCCCACCCCTAACTAAAGAGAAAGGGAGGTGGATACAAGCTGCCACCATTAACCAATAAGAAAGGGAGGTGACACAAGAGCTAATTATGATTGGTTCCTGCTCAGAAAGGGAAAAACAATTTTCTCCAAGGGAGTGTCACCGTATATATTAACCACATTCTATGGCAGGCTCATGCCTAGGAGTAGTTAGCCAACATAAAGTGGATTCCATCTGGAGGTGGGGAATGAGGGCCTTTTGTTTTGTTACATATTTTGTCTTATTAGTTATCTATGTGTTTTACTTTGTTTTGATTTTTATTTTATTAATTTTTGAGGGGGGAGGGGAGAGACCATATTAAATTGCCTGAGCAGGGAGGTGGGGCAGTTCTGGGGAATGTGATCAGAATATATTGTATAGAAAATTTGCATAAAAAGTTCAAATTTGAGAAAACTCATAAATAAGCTGTATCCTACCAGTAGCCCTTGGAATATTTTCTACTCATAAGGCATCTATGGAGTAAAATCTTCCTTATGCATTGTCTTTTTATTAGTTCCACACCACTTGTTATAAAGTTATTTCCCCTACATATATGTATGTAGAGGAAATATATTCATATATATATAGGAAATATATATGTAGGAGAAATATATAATGCAGCATTATATATATATATATATATATATATATAATTTTCTTTTACTATAGGATTCTATTGACCAGTGGTACATTGTGTAGCTTTGATAATATACTCCATAAGGCACATTCCCACAAATGCTTTCAGAGCCTGTCAAAGTATTTTTTATAAGAGCAGCATCATGAAACAATCCAAGCAAGATTCTAGTTAGGGACTGTGGGGGAATTGAAAGTAGGACATGTGTGCTGTAAGTATCCTTATCCCAGGCTGCCAACTTCAGAGGCTTGCTCTAGGGGGTTGCTGTGGCTTAGCCATTGCTAAAAGCATGGTTTTATAATTAACCCTGGAGCTAGACTTACCATAAAATCTTATTTTGCCACATGGTCTTCGATGTAGAATCTCAGATGATCTTCAATAAGTTTTTCAGCTCACTGGACTTTGTTTTCCTGCTTGTTCAAATGCAGGGTAATACACACTTCTACTGGATGCAAGCTGTGATGACTAGCTTTCTGTCTACTTGACACAAGCTAGAGTCACTGAGAAGGAGGGAGTCTCAGCTGGGGATGCCTCAGTAAGATCCGGTACAGGCAGGTCAGTAAGGCATTTTATTAATAAATGACTGATATGAGAAGACCAAGCTCGTTATGGGTAGGACTGGCAGTCCTGGGTTCTGTAAGAAATCACGCAGGCTGAGCAAACCACAGGGAGCAAGTAGGAAAGCAGCACCCCTCCATGGCCTCTGCATCATCTCCTACCAACAGGTTCCTGCCTTGTATGAGTTCTTGCCCTCACTACTTTTGATGATGAACGGTTGTATGGAACTGTGAAGAAAATAATCCTTTTCTTCCACAACTTATTTTTGGTCTCGATGTCTCATCATGGCAATAGTAAACCAAATTAAGACACCCGGTATGTTTTTATTTGGCCACTCTGCAGTTGAGTGCAGTTAATTATGGAATGCTCTTTAGCTCTAGGGACTGAGCATATTTACCCAGCATTGGTCAGGGCGAGCACTCTGTTCTTGTGCTTATGAAGATGAAGGATAAACTTACAGCCAACAGCAGAACAGCTGGAACCATTCCTTGACATCTCTGTGGGAGGAAACAAGATCAACAAGAAAACAAGATCAAAGTCCCCATCTTGCCTGCCACAAATAAAAATCACCTCTCTTGAAGGTGAGAACGAAGCAGGTAAATAAAGCATGTGTGAACCAAAGCAGACCAGACTCATTTAAATCTGCAGGAACACCTTGCCACTTCCTCAGACTGTTAAAGTCCAGATTTGTTGCATTCTTATTTGTATTATTAATAGTAACAATGTTATTTGGTACCACTATTGTTTAAACCAGTGTGAGTTGAGCTTCTCCAATCTGTGATGAAAGAGTTCGCTAGAATTTAGCGTCATTCAAGCTTGCCATGGCGGTTAATACTTGGATTGACTAGTGTAAGTGTGGTAAGGATTAAATAAGATATTACATGTAAAATGTTAGTACCGTGTCTGCAACCTCAATATATGTTAGCTGTGATGATGATGAGAATGGGGACAGTGGCAATGGCAGTGTTTCTGTTTCCTTGTTATAAAGTACCCAGTAGAGCAGGGGTAATGGGTATTCCCTAAGGGACGCTAGATGCATCTCCTTCCCTTCTCAAAGGATGACAATGAGGCTATTGAATAAGAAGCAGAAGAGAACTTAGCAATCTTTTCTGTTGCCAGAAGTAACAATGTCCATTTTCTATCATTTGCATGTTTGATCAATTTCCTTGGTAATTTTAGACTAAGGCAACGATTCCACACCAATCTGCAAAACAGCACAGTTCCCCCTAGTCCTTTCCTCTTCCGAGTAACAAGGTTATTTTCCTGAGTGCTGCATGGTACTGACTACAGCTGACATTCATCTCCCTGAGCCAATGCCCCATATTACTGTTTTAGTCCATTTGCAGCTACTACACTGAGTAACTTCTCATAGCTTTGGAGGTTGGAACGTCCATCATCGAGACACTGAAGGTTTGATGTCCAATGAGGTCATCTCTGAGCCTCCTTGGAGGAATCTAGTCATGGAATCCTCCATAGGGAATGTTGTGCCTTCACATAGGGAGAAAGCAGTGGACACGCTATATAATGGTGCACAGAGCCTCTTTAATAAGGACTTTGTAAGGAAGAGACATTCTATCGGCTTAATCACGTCTATAAGGGCTCTCCCTCCTCTTAATGCCACCATATTGGTAACACTTGAATTTTGGAGGAGGCACATTCCCTGCCTACTCTTCCCCAAATGGGCTTAGAGAAAATAAAAAGGAACTGATGGTAGTACAATACATCAGATAGCTGTCATTGTGGAAGTCTTTTATTTCTACCTTCTTATCTGTATGTTGTGGGATCACTTGAACTCGATAAATCACAAATTACTCTTGTATGAATTCCAAGTACCAAGGATGTGTTATACAGCAATAGGAGCCAAAGAAATAGATAACAAAAAATAAACTTATAAGTCTAATAAATTCAGATATTTGTCTTTATCAGGTCGTTAGCATACTAATATTGTCTTTGTTGAACATGATGAGGTAATCAATTCCTGTGTGTTTACTCTCTTGTCCTTTAATTAGTGGACATATCAATGAAGAAAGACAAATATATGGATTATTAAATTCCAAGTTATGATGTGTAGAGTCAAATGATTTGTTGAGTCTTGTGTACACTTAGCCTCAGAATGATTAGATTTTTAATCTCAATAATATTTGGCATTTTTAAAACAGAGGACTACCAGACTTTATGATCTTGAAGTCTTCCTGAGATCACTTGGAAGATAGTATTCCAGGCATGCTTCAATTATAGTATAGATTCATTGATGTGATCTGAATTCCCAGATCCATTAACTGTTGGTTATTTCCTTGTATCTATAGTACACAAATGACTGAGATGTAAGGTTTTCAGAGCTCAACTTTTCCTCTCAGTGCCATGAACATGCCAAGGTCACCTTGAGGGCTGTGGTCCTAACACCCAGAGCTCAGCAGTCATGTGACACAATTGCCTTCTGGTGCCAATAGTTATTCAGGCTCCTCTGCACCCCCGTTGACTTATTCTGTTCATGTCATGGCAGATTTCAACGCTCACTTCCTTTTTTATATGTTTTTCCCCAAGCCTGTTCTTGGGAAGGACTGTTTTTATTCCTTTTTACTTGGGCCTAGATTTCAGCCATTATAAGCAACCTTTGCCCCGTTCTGATTTTATTTTGTATGTAACTGTTAGAAGACACGTATGTTTTAACATGTAGTGCTAGGCTCAGTTCCACTGTGATATTTTCAATGCATTTTGTCTCAATGTAGAATCTGGAACCTGCTCAGAGGACAGAATCCTGAGGAAGTTTGAAATGATCATGAATAAAGACAAAAGCATCAAGGAGGTATATCTGAGGAGGAAATGATGCATTCCCCAACGCCAACGAATTCTCAGCAATATTCATACTTTTCATGTATTTCTCTTTTATAATTTAAAATCTGCTCTCTTGTTTTTAATCGTTGGATAGTATTCCATTGTATAGATGAACCATGTTTTCTTTATCCATTTTCCAGTTGAGAGACATCTAGGTTGTTTCCAGTTTCTGGCTATTACAAATAAAGCTGCCACAAACAGTTTTGATCACGTGTCCCTGTGGTACAGTAGAGCTTCTCTTGGGTATATGCCCAGGAGTGGTATAGATGGATCTTGAGGTAGAACTATTTCTAATTTTCTGAGGAACTGCCAAATTGATTTCCAGAGTGGTTGTACAAGGTTGCACTCCCCCCAGAAGTAGAGGAATGTGCTCCTTGCTCCACACCGTCTCCGGCATATGCTGTCACCTGAGTTTTTGATCTTAGCCATTCTGATAGGTATAAAGTGAAATCTGAGTCACTTTGAAATTACAGGCAAATGTGTGGAACTAGAAAATATAATCCTGAGTGAGGTAACCCAGACCCAGAAAGACACGCATGGTAAGTACTCACTTATAAGTGGACATTAGTCACAAAGGACAGGATAACCATGCTACAATCCACAAACCCAAAGAAGCTAAGTAATAGGAAGGTCCAATGGAGGAAAGGGAAATAAAATAGACATGAAGAGGGGGTGGAAAGAGAGAACTGGAGTTGGGAGGGTGGAACTAGGAAGAGAGGAGGCAGTGGGGCTGGGGTTGGGGTGTAAAGTGAATAAATAAATTAATGAAAGAAGTAGAAAAAAATTAAAAAAAAAGACAAAAATAAAAAACAGAAAACAAAAGACCCCACTCCTCATAATCAATTTTTAAAGTTGCATTTTTCAAACTCTTTGTTTGGGTCTGGTCCAGCAGGACCGCGTGATCTACAGTTGTGGAGGGTCAGATGGAGAGGGGACTGTGGCACAAAGCAATTTTCTGCTCAGTGATCAGATCATATAAGGAAGGGATGGTAATTTGTATCCCTGCCTAAGGCATCATGTTACGATGCAGCACGATGGTTTCTTGTCCTTGTGTAGCTACAGTGGTTCTGTCCTGTCCTAGACTGGTTAATAGTCATTTCCCAAGCTCTTGGGTCAGGCAGTTATCCTGGAGGGGCTGCACTGAGCCCAACATGGCCATCTGGAATACAGGGAAAAGATGACAGCCGAAAGAGAAGGAAGTGTCCTTTTCTCACAGAGTTTCCGGGGGGTTAAGGCAAAGCATCAAGAAACCTCGGGAAACTTTGATTGATGGATATATGGGCTTTTGTTTGATTTGAGAACTATGTGTATTGTTTACATCATATTAATTAATGGTATACACTTTTCTATAATCTTTCCTCCCTACTAACACTGAACTTTACTCATTTATTCAACCTATTGAATTTGTATGTGTGTATGTATATATGTGAGTGTGTGTGTGTGTGTGTGTATGTGTGTGTGTATGTATGTATGTATGTATGTGTGTGTGAGAGTGTGTGTGTTTATGAGTGTGTGTGTGTATGTGTGAATGTGAGTGTGTGTGTGTGAGTGTATGTGTGTGTTTGTATGTATGTATGTGTGTGTGTGTGAGTGTGTGTGTATGAGAGTGTGTGTGTATGTGTGAATATGAGTGTGTGTGAGTGTGTGTGTGTGTGTGTGTGTGTGTGTGTGAGTGTGTGTGTGTGTAACCATGTTAGAGGGCAACCTTGGTTTTAGGTCCCTGCCTTCTACCTTGCTTGTACTTGTTGTTTCTTGCTGTGTGGTCCTGGCTAGTTGACCTCTAGCTTGCAAGGACTCTCCAGTCTCCATTCTTCCATCTCCCCTTAGGAGAAGAGAAATTACAGACATGGTTCCATCTGACTTTAAATGGGTTCTGGACTTTCCAAGTCAAGAGCTCTGATCTTTGTGCAGCAAGTGAGTTTTTGGCTACTGAGCCACTCCCCGGGCCTCAACATGATTCATTCTTGTTTGATCTCTATAAGAGCATGAAGTTTTAATGTATTGGCTTAGAAAATTGAATGTCTAGAGAAAATTAACTAAAAGTAAAAATAAAATAGCTCTAACGCTAATTAATTTGTTGTTTCTAAATTTAAAGTGACAATGAAACAAACACTCAAAGTTTCAGTATTTCATGGGAATATGATTAACATAACATTCTGACTCAAGTTTAATTTAACAATTAGCAGCAATAGCCTAAAATTTTGTTTCTGTTTCCCTTGCACAGATGTGGCAGGAAAGAAATAATTTGTCTAATGAGTTTAGAACCGAGCCTCATGTATAATATATCTTCCATAGGGGTTAACTATTTCACTATTATATAAAGGACAATATATTTTGGAATTGTTAAAGATAACAATATTAATTTTATAGTGTTAATATGAATATCCATCTTATATAATAGCAGAAGCTTTGCTTAGCATCTTGACATTGTTGAATATTTCATCTATCTTTACTGAGTATCTACTTTCGTCCAAATGTGACATAAGACACCAAGACAATTGTAATAGGAGTTAAGACAAAAATCTTCTCACAAAGTTCATATCCATTGCAGGAGAACACAGATTTTCTTGTTGATAAATAAATGAAATAATCAGTCTATTAAGGGAACGATGGCAAAACAAATAAAAATTGGCTTCAGGTGTGCAGGTCCGCATTTCTGTAAAGAAGTTTGCACAGGATAGTCAATTTTAACTGTATTAAAGACTTTTATAATTTGTTCATTTTTAATTTACAGGCATTGATGTTTTTCTTCCATGCATATCTATGTGAGGGTATCAAATTTCCTGGAACTAGACTTGCAAATAGTTGTAAACTGCCTTGTGGGTGCTAGGAACTAAATCCAGGTCTTCTGGAAGAGCAACCAATGCTCTTAACCACTGAGCCATCCTTCTAGGTGTCTTCCCCAATCCGGTTGACTCTACCTTTTTCTGGGGTTCTTCAAAGAAGGTCAGGGCTCTTTCTAGATTCTGGCTATTATAAATAAGGCTGCTATGAACATAGTGGAGCATGTGTTCTCGTTGTATATTGGAGTATCTTTTTGGGATATGCCCAGGAGTGGTGTAGCTGGGTCTTCAGGTAGTCCTATGTCCAATTTTCTGAGGAACCTCCAGACTGATTTCCAGAGTGGTTGTACCAGCTTGCAAGCCCACCAACAGTGGAGGAGTGTTCCTCTTTCTCCACATCCTCGCCAACATTTGATGTCACCTGAGTTTTTGATCTTAGCCAGTCTGCCTGGTATGAGGTTGAATCTCAGCGTTGTTTTGATTTCCATTTCCCTGATGACTAAGGATGGTGAACATTTCTTTAGTTGCTGCTCAGCCATTCGATATTGCTCAGTTGAGAATTCTTTGTTTAGCTCTGTATCCTATTTTTCAATAGGGTTATCTGATTCTCTGGAGTCTATTTTCTTGAGTTCTTTTTATTTATTGGATATTAGGATTGGTAAAGATGTTTTCCCCATCTTTTGGTTGTCATTTTGACAGTTTCCTTTTCCTTACAAAGGCTTTGTAATTATATGAGGTCCCATTTGTTTATTGCTGATCTTAGAGCATAAGCCATTGCTGGTGTTTTGTTCTGGAAATTTTCTCCGATGCCTATGTATTCGAGGCTCTTCCCCACTTTCTCTTCTATTAGTTTGAGTGTATCTGGTTTGATGTGGAGGTCCTTGATTCACTTGGACTTGAGCTTTGTACAGGGCAATAAGAATGGGTAGATTTGCATTCTTCTACATGCTGACTGCCAGTTGAACCAGCACCATTTGTTGAAAATTCTGTCTGTTTTTTCCCCACTGGATGGTTTTAGCTCCTTTTGTCAAAGATCAAGTGACCATAGATGTGTGGGTTCATTTATGGCTCTTTAGTTCTATTCCAAGGATCTACCTGCCTCTCAATGCCTACAACACAGTTTTTATCAATATTGCTTTGTAATACAGCTTGAAATTAGGGATGGTGATTCCCTCAAAAGTTCTTTTATTGTTGAGAATAGTTTTCACTATCCTGGGTTTTCTAATTCTATGGAGAATTGTTAGAATTTTGATAACAGTCAGAAGGTGAAAAGAATGAATATGTCCTTCACCAGAGGAATGGATACAGAAAATGTGGTACATTTACACAACGGAGTACTACCCAGCTATTAAAACAATGACTTCATGAAATTCTTAGGCAAATGGATGGAACTAGAAAATATCATCCTGGGTGAGGTAACCCAATCACAAAAGAACATACGTGGTACGCACTCACTGATATGTGGTTATTAGCCCCAAAGCTCAGAATACTCAAGATACATTTTACAGAGCACATGAAGCTCAAGAAGAAAGAAGAGCAAAGTGTGGATGCTTCGGTCCTTCTTAGAAGGGGGAACAAAACACTCACAGGAGGAAATACAGAGACAAATGTGGAGCAGAAACAGAAGGAAAGGCCATCCAGAGACTGCCCCACCTGGGGATCCATCCTATATACAGTCACCAAACCCAGACACTATTGTGAATACCAAGAAGTGCTTGCTGACAGGGGCCTGATATAGCTGTCTCCTGAGAGGCTCTGCTACAGCATGACAAATACAGAGGAGGATGCTCACAGCCAACCATTGGACTGAGAATGGGGTCCCCAGTGGAGGAGTTAGAGAAAGGACTGAAGGAGGTGAAGGGATTTTCAACCTCATAGGAAGAACAACAATATCAGCCAACCAGACACCCATAGCCCCCAGGGACTAAACCACCATCCCAAGGGAACACATGGAGCTACCAAGGGTTCCAGCCACGTATGTAGCAGAAGATGGCCTTGTCTGGCATCAATGGAGGAGAGGCCCTTGGTTCTGTGAAGGCTTGATGCCCTTGTGTAGGGGAATGACAGAGTGGGGAGGAGGATGGGAGTGGTTGGGTGGTGGAGCACCCTCATAGAAGCATGGGGAGGGTGGATGGAATAGGGGGTTCCAGAGGGAAAATCAGGAAAGAGGATAACATTTGAAATGTAAATAAATAGCCAATAAAAGAAAAAATGTTTTAAAAAAAGAAGGGCGGGTAATCTCCATTTCTTTATTCACACATGTCCCTTTGCTTGAATTGAAGAGGACATTTTGTCCTATCTACATCAGTCCAATTGTTTCTGTCAGGGAACCTTTTATTTTAGTGGAGACATGAGAGCATTGCTACAAACATTTGTGGACTGCTGTGCACTGAGTTGTTAGAGGAAATGTAAACATTCAAAATTATCAAATTCCCTTAGCAGGGTGAGTTGCCACTTTAAGAACTGGTGTCGATTCGTAGAAGGAATTCGGTAGGGCTCCATCTGTTTCAATTTTGTGGAATAGTTTGGATAATATTGGTATGAGGTCTTCTATGAAGGTTTGATAGAATTCTGCACTAAACCCATCTGGACCTGGGCTCTTTTTGGTTGGGAGACCTTTAATGACTGCTTCTATTTCCTTAGGAGTTATGGGGTTGTTTAACTGGTTTATCTTTCAGCAAATGGTGCTGGTTCAACTGGAGGGCAACATGTAGAAGAATGCAGATCGATCCATGCTTATCACCCTGTACAAAGCTTAAGTTGAAGTGGATCAAGGACCTCCACATCAAACCAGACACACTCAAACTAATAGAAGAAAAACTAGGGAAGCATCTGGAACACATGGGCACTGGAAAAAATTTCCTGAACAAAACACCAATGGCTTATGCTCTAAGATCAAGAATTGACAAATGGGATCTCATAAAACTGCAAAGCTTCTGTAAGGCAAAGGACACTGTGGTTAGGACAAAACGGCAACCAACAGATTGGGAAAAGATCTTTACCAACCCTACAACAGATAGAGGCCTTATATCCAAAATATACAAAGAACTCAAGAAGTTAGACCACAGGGAAACAAATAACCCTATTAAAAAATGGGGTTCAGAGCTAAACAAAGAATTCACAGCTGAGGAATGCCGAATGGCTGAGAAACACCTAAAGAAATGTTCAACATCTTTAGTCATAAGGGAAATGCAAATCAAAACAACCCTGAGATTTCACCTCACACCAGTGCGATTGGCTAAGATCAAAAACTCAGGTGACAGCAGATGCTGGCGAGGTTGTGGAGAAAGAGGAACACTCCTCCATTGTTGGTGGGATTGCAGACTGGTAAAACCATTCTGGAAATCAGTCTGGAGGTTCCTCAGAAAATTGGACATTGAACTGCCTGAGGATCCAGCTATACCTCTCTTGGGCATATACCCAAAAGATGCCTCAACATATAAAAGAGACACGTGCTCCACTATGTTCATCGCAGCCTTATTTATAATAGCCAGAAAATGGAAAGAACCCAGATGCCCTTCAACAGAGGAATGGATACAGAAAATGTGGTACATCTACACAATGGAATACTACTCAGCTATCAAAAACAACGAGTTTATGAAATTCGTAGGCAAATGGTTGGAACTGGAAAATATCATCCTGAGTGAACTAACCCAATCACAGAAAGACATACATGGTATGCACTCATTGATAAGTGGCTATTAGCCCAAATGCTTGAATTACCCTAGATCCCTAGAACAAACGAAACTCAAGACGGATGATCAAAATGTGAATGCTTCACTCCTTCTTTAAATGAGGAAAAAGAATACCCTTGGCAGGGAAGGGAGAGGCAAAGATTAAAACAGAGACTGAAGGAACACCCATTCAGAGCCTGTCCCACATTTGGCCCATACATATACAGCCACCCAATTGGACTAGATGGATGAAGCAAAGAAGTGCAGACCGACAGGAGCCGGATGTAGATCGCTCCTGAGAGACACAGCCAGAATACAGCAAATACAGAGGCGAATGCCAGCAGCAAACCACTGAACTGAGAATAGGTCCCCTATTGAAGGAATCAGAGAAAGAACTGGAAGAGCTTGAAGGGGCTCGAGACCCCAAAAGTACAACAATGCCAAGCAACCAGAGCTTCCAGGGAATAAGCCACTACCTAAAGACTATACATGGACTGACCCTGGACTCTGACCCCATAGGTAGCAATGAATATCCTAGTAAGAGCACCAGTGGAAGGGGAAGCCCTGGGTCCTGCTAAGACTGAACCCCCAGTGAACTAGTCTATGGGGGGAGGGCGGCAATGGTGGGAGGGTTGGGAGGGGAACACCCATAAGGAAGGGGAGGGGGGAGGGGGATGTTTGCCCGGAAACCGGGAAAGGGAATAACACTCGAAATGTATATAAGAAATACTCAAGTTAATAAAAAAAAAAAAAATGAGGATGAAAAAAAAAAAAGAAATATTAGGCAAATAATATAATTAATAGTAATTGTAAATTATCATGTACTTTAAAAGTAATTATGTCTTTGTGTTCAATAACATTTATTAATAAAGTGTTTATATATTAAAAAAAAAAAAAAAAAAAAAAAAGAACTGGTGTCACTGAAGGACGGTTTACAACCACAGCCTGGATGCCTCTGCAACCTGTGGAACTGATTGTGTCTCTTTGTGTCAATGTTGTCCCTTTAGTCTTTACGAATGTGTGAGTTGGTAAAGTAAGCCATGGCTCACCTCAACACTTGGTAAGGCTGTCTTTCAGGAGTGGGGCATAAACGCTGCCCTCTACAAAAAGTCTACTGAGAACTACAAGGAGAAGTGAGGACACCAGAGTCACCACAGCCTCCGTTCATGAGCTATTTCAGGACACTTCCCTGTTGACTGTCTCTCTGTTGTCATTGAAGAATCAAAGAAATCTGTTCATTATTATTTTTATGGTGCATGGTAGGCAAATATTCCGTGAGTGGGCCATATCCCTAAACCAAAACTTACTTTTCTGTTTGTTTGGTTTTTGAAAACACCACAACATCACTGGACATCTCAGGCTATCCTCAAACTAATAAGGATTCTCCTGCCCGAACCTCTCCAGTGCAGAGATTACAGACGTGATTGCAGAGCTAAGTCAACTTTAAAATATGAACACACATTTATCAGCTCAGAGTCTGAACCTGTCTGTTCTTTGTAAGTAGTTATTTTAAATAGTGAATTAAGCAATCGCTTGTTTTGAAGAATAAAATCTAGCTTAATACGTTTCTCAGATTTAATATTTTGTTTTTGTTTTGTAGTTTTTTTTCCGTGTTAGGTAAAACATTTCAGCAGGTTTTCTAGTGAATGTTTCCAATGCATCTTTACTGTGGAGGATTGAGCTGGAGGTCGGGACTAGGCTGGGTTACAAAGTGAGACCCTGGCTAGACAAACAGAAGGAAACAAGGGAAAAAAGCAGCCATATCATGAACAAAGGGAAAGTGAACATTCTTCTCCATGACTGAATTTGTGATGCCCTCAGTTCCCAATGTAGAGAACTTGTTTGACCATGGACCCATTCTTATTTTCTAGAAGACATTTGGAAAGCTCAAGTAAATAACAATAGGTCAGGAAGAGGAATAAGCTGGTTCTCCTATGATACCCCTAAGGACGGGACTTCTGTCCAGTTGGTTATTTGAACCTGCTGGGAGTTTTCCAGAGTAACAGATGATACATTGGGTGTGTTTCTCTTCAAAGGAGCATTTTCTTCTGTGGATTAAAGCAGATGACTTCAGCTCCCGGATAAGCACCTGCTGTTCCTTGATAACGCAGTGGGGATCTTACAGGGACTTCGGCTTTGACCCGGAATCGTCTGTGGACTCACCTGTTTGAAATTGTTTATCTCGAAGAGACAGCTGCGAAGCATAGAAGCCAAACAGTGCGGAATTGTCAAAAGCCACGAGCTGATCCACTGCATCGCGGTGCTTGACTGACTCCCCTGTAGCTTCACTTCCTCTCGGTTTAAGTGCGCCATCCATTACACTTTGACAAAGTGCACCTTAATGTACTTAGCAAGGGGCTGAAAGGAATGTGTTTATGTGTTTTCCATGAAAAGCAAATGAACACACATTTTAAAACTGAATGTTTTATTTGGGCATTATGACCAGGCCCACGCCAGCTGGGCTGTATTGGAGTGCTTCTCGGGAATCTGATTATTTTTAATGTGCCCATTGAGTTCTCTTGATCAGTGAGTTATTTTGTGAATCTCCGATTTGCATTTCCCCGATGGCTATGGAATGCTGAACGTGCAAGTGTTTCTCAGCCATTTGTGCCTCCTTTCTTGAGACATCTCTGCTTAGATCTGTACCCCATTTTTTTAAGTTGGGTTATTTGTTTTCACAATGTCTCTTCTCTCTTAAAGTTCTTTATATATTTTGGATATTAGGTCTTTGACTGATGTGTAGTTGGTAAACTTATTTTATCATTCTATAGCCTGACACTTTGTCCAAATGAGGGGTTTCCTTTGCCACACAGAAGTTTTACAGTCCCATAAGGTCCTGTTTATTAATTGTTCATAATGCCCATGCTATCAGTGCTCTTGATCAGCGAGCTATTTTGTTATGCAGAAGGCCTTTGTACCAATGAGTCTAATACTATTCCCAGTTTTCGCTTCTACAGATTCGGTGTATCTTGACTTATGCTGAGGACTTTGAACTACTTGTATTTGAGTTTTGTGCAGGATGATAAGTGTGGATCTACTTGGATTCTTTTACATGCAGCCATCTAGATTCATCAGAACAATTTATTGATGGTCATGTCTTTTTCAAGTACATATTTCTGGCTTTGTTATTAAAAGTCGGGTGTTAGTGGGTGTGTGACCTTATGTTTGGTTCTTCAGTTTGACTTCTTTTGGAAACTGTTTTAGTCTAATACCAGGTGGTTTTCTTAATATAGCACTGTAGTACGTTTTCAGATCAGGGATGGCGATACCTTGAATGGTTTTTATTATTTTTGGATTATGTTAGATATGCTGGGTTTTATGCTTCTATATGAAGCTGAGAATTATCCTTTCAAGATGTGTGATGGGCTATGTTCCGATTTTGGTGGAGATTGCATAGAATCTGTAGATTGCTTTTGGTAGGATGACTATTTTTACTAATTCTGCTGACCTATCAGCATGGTAGATCTTTTCAACTTTTGTTATCTTCTTCAATGACTCAAAGTTTTTATTAGACAAATCTTTCACTCATTTGGTTAAAGTTACCCCAAGTGGTTTTAGGGTTTTTCAGGGGACAATTGTGTAAGGTAATGTTTCCCTAAGTTTTTCCTGAGGCATTTTTTTCCTTTGTATACAGGAAGGCTACTGTGTTTTGTGTATTAATTTTGTATCCTGTTACTTTGATGAATGTGTTTATTATATATATGTATATATATATATATATATATATATCTCATTTGGTAATAAAGACACTGACATTTTCCTTTCCTGTTTGTATCCCTTTGATATTTCTCAGTTGTCTTTTCACTTTAGCTAAGATTCCTAGTAGTGTATTGAATAGGTATGGAGAGAGTGAACAATGCTGTCTTGTTCCTGTTTTAGGGGAAATATTTTGAGCTTGTCCTCATAGTTTGACGCTGTCCATGGGCTTGCTGTACATCACCATTATTATTTTGAGATGTGTCTTTTTTATGGCTTGTTTGTTTGTTTAGTTATTTATTCTTTAACTTTTTAATATAGTCCAGACTTTATCCCCTCCCAGTTCACAGTCCAATTTTTCCATATCTTACACCTCTTCCCCACCCCCTGTCTCCAAAAGGATGCCCCTACCCACCCCCACCCCACCAGACTTCTCTACTTCCTGGGACCCCAAGTTACTCTGGGGTTAGTGTATCTCTGAACCCAGATCTGGCAGTCCTCTGCTGGACATGTGTTGGAGGACTCATATCAGCTGGTGTATGCTGCCTCGTTGGTGGCTCAGTGTCTGAGAGATCCTAGGCACCGGGTGAGTTGACACTGCTGGTCTTCCTATAGATTGCCTTCCTCAACTTCTTCCTTCTTCCTAATTCAACTACAGGGGTCAGTAGCTTCTGTCCGTTGGTTGGGTGCAAATATCTGCATCTGATCCTTTCAGTTGCTTGTTGGGCAGTCATGATAGGCCCCTGTTTGTAATAATGATTTATAGAAACAGATGGTAGTTAAGTATTGGTTGTGAGCATTCATAAAATATCATGAAAGTTTTGTGTCGAACCCTGAGAGGCAAGCCGTTCATGGTTTACTGTGATCAAATAGAGCTCTAGCCTTACTGAACTCATCATGCATAGCATAATGGAAGATCATGAAACACAACTCCGTCTTATCTCTAATTCATGTTTTTATAGCATCTATAAAGTGTCTTGGAAAAAACTGCTGATTGATATTATGATTTTTATTCAAAAGATTGGAAAATGAAACATTAGATATTCATGTTAATCTTTGTTTTAAAGAAAAAAAACAAAAGATTGAAAAATATTGTTTTAAGATACCATATGGCATACTCACTAATAAATAAGTGGATATTAGCCAAAAAAGTACAGAATACCCAGGATACAATCCACGAAACTTGAGAAGGCTAACAAGCCAAAGGGCTCAAATGAGGATGCCCCAATCCTGCTTGCAAGGGAGAAGAAAGCAATCACAAAAGGCAGGGAGGAATGCAGGGACCTGGGTGGGAAAGGGGACAGGGAGGGGAAGTGGGGAACATGAATAGGTATTAGGAAGAACAGGATTGAAACCCTGAGAGTTGGAGGTAGGGGGCCTTGCTAGATCTGTACCAGAGACCTGGGAGGTGAGAGACTCTCAGGACTCAAGCCCAACAGTATGGAGAGGGAACTTGTAGAGCCCACCTCCAGTAGAAAGACAGGGCATCAAGTGAGGGATGGAGCTGCTATCCTACAGTGAAAAAGTCTGAACCAGAATTATTCCTGTCTGAAAGAACTGCAGGGACAAAAATGGAGAAGAGCCTGAGGAAAAAGAAGTTTAGTAACAGGCCCAAATTGGGATCCAGTTCAGGGGAGTCTCGGAGGCCTGACTATTACTGAAATGTGTCTTTTTTTTTCTTTTCTTTTTTTCGGAGCTGGGGACCGAACCCAGGGCCTTGCACTTGCTAGGCAAGTGCTCTACCCCTGAGCTAAATCCCCAACCCCGAAATGTGTCTTTTTTATCCCTAGTTTTTCCAGTATTTTTTCATGAAGAGATGTTGGATTTTGTCACAGACCTTTTCTACATTTAATGAGGTGATCGTGTGGTTTTTGTCTTTCATTCTGCTTATAATGTGGATTATGTTTGTTGATACATGTATGTTGGACCATCCCTGCATATGTATCAACTGTACAACATCACGTTGGAACCAGGACAATGTAATTGGAGCAGGATAGATAATGAGGCAAATGCTGTATTGAACCGCTCAGCACCTCTCAACCTTCCCTACGTCATATGACCACTCCAGTGCTGTGTTTTCCCATATCTTTGGTCTGACAAGATACCTCACAGCTAAAACATGGACTATGAACACACTTTTTGTCATCTATGTCATATTAGAATCTAGCGGCACACAGATGTTATCTAAATGTTACCTCAAACTGCTAGTTATTTAATTATTTTTAGTTTTAAAACATTCCTGTTGGGAGCAGATCATTGTGGTTTAAATTAGTTACCTAAATATCATTAACTGCCGAGCATCCTTTCTTTTAGATGGATATGTCTCCTTTAGAATTTTGAGCACACAATGACATTCTGATAGAATGCAGTAATTTTTTTCTCTCATCCCATGCACTAAAATTACTTACTATTTTAACAATTACTATTGCTCAGCCATTGTTTGAGGTGGTGCCCATAAGAGCCAGGTATATTGGTCTGATAGTTTATAAAGCTCATGTGATTCTGATGAGAGGCGATTCTATAAGTCGCTGTTTTGGTAGAAGTATCATCAGGCTTACGGGTAGAAATACCAGGCACTGCAACTCTTCCTTGTGATTTAAGAGCCAATGGTGTAACAATACCAGTTCATCAGATACACACAAAGGGCTGTGTACCCCCAGGGTGCCAGTTCACCTGTGCCGAGGCCACCAGAACTCTTCACCTGTGGACCCTCTGACTTTTACACAGAGCTCAGTCATAATTCCACCAAGACACTTCATGATTCTCAGAAGTGGATGGATACTTTTTGAATCTTGAGCATATGTTTTATTTCTAACTACTCAGTTGAAACAAATTTTCTAGAATTTGTTCTATCGGGATTTAAGAATGTTAGCAAATGGGGTTGGGGATTTGGCTCAGTGGTAGAGCGCTTGCCTAGGAAGCGCAAGGCCATGGGTTCAGTCCCCAGCTCCGGGGGAAAAAAAAAAAAGAATGTTAGCAAGTGTGTAGGAACCATGTGAGTTGAAAAGAGCTGAACCAATAAAGTTGGTTTGAGAGGCTAAGAACAATAAGAAACCTGGGTCCATTTAAAGTAGGTCAGAGGGGCAAGGGAGCTATCTGTGTGGGAGTTATTTAGTCTAGTCAGAAGAACAGTCCAATATTAATGAAGATATATCACATTTTGGTACAGGAATAGGAGAAAGGGTGGAGTTTAAATATTTTATTCTTTCGATTGAGATTGGCCACAGATAAGGGCCAGATAAAGCCTAAGAGAGATCAGTGGACAGGGCCTTGATGAATGGGCTTGTGGTTCAGGAAGGAGCTGATGTATTCTGCAGGCCGAGCATGCTGCTGACTTAGTGTATTAACTTCCTTTGCTTCAAGCCATGCTGGAGAGGACCTACAGCGTACATTCAAAACACTTGCCATTTATAACACTGTGTTATACCAATGATTTACTGGGTGCACACACTGTCTTAAGTGTCAAGGCTAGGGGCCTAAGGCATTTTTTAACATTCACATCTCAACGATTCCACTCTCTCCTGCTATCTGAGTCTTGAACCTTTTATATTTACAAACTCTGAGTACAAACCTGTTGCTAGCCACAGGCCAGCTTCGCACCACAGTGGAAATGCTCATCCATCTTCCCTTGGAAGCTTACAGCCCATGGTGGCTTTAGATTGCCTCCTCAGAGGCACAGTGATTTGGAGCTTAAAAAGCCACTTAAAGAACCCCGTGGTGAAAGTTTGGTATCCAAGTTTGCACCACTAGAAAGTTACAGAAAACACTAAGTTCAGTCCTGTGAGAAGTCTTAGTCCATGGAGTACATCTTCAAAGCTGTTCAAGAGAAGCTGGGGCAAGAAGAAGAGGAATAGGGGAAGGATGGGAGCAAGGAGAGGGAAGAGGAGGTCAGAGGAGGAGAGAAGATGAAAGCGACCAACAGGAAGCACTATTGGCCAGCTGTAGCTCTGTTTCCTAAGGATAATATGAAATGAATAACAATATGGCATTCCTTTCTTTGCCATTAAGAGACTTTTCTTTTGGGTTGTAGTCACTGGTAGATTGTCTCTGCTGAAGTAGATGGCCCTAGGCTTATGTTCTTGTTAGCAGCACTAACTGGGCTCAGTGGGTTATTTAAAAGAAAAGACATTAAGTTAGGGGAGCTCTGCACTGGGGGAGAGTGGAGGAGTCAAGAGCTAAGTGAGGAGTAGAAGATGGAGATCTTCAAGGGACATTGTATACACTTATAAAAATTTCAAATAGTATAATGAAAATTGGTTAAGAAGGTTATTGTTTTTATAGAGGATCTGGTTTCAGTTCCTAGCACACACATGACTGTATATTACAAACTATAAGTCAAGTCCAGGGTGTTGGACACTCTCTATGGCCTCTACAGGCACTATATGGTACACATGCATGCATGTAGGAAAACTTTCATACACATAAAATACAAGTAGATAAGTCTAGAAAAATTCTAATTTTACAAATGGTAACAAAATCCTAGAGTGCTCATGTTTCCAATTATCTGAAAACTTCAAATAGCAAACTATCTACATGTGCGCGGAGAAAGAGGAACATTACCTCATTGTTGATGGGATTGCAAGCTGGTACAGTTGCTCTGGAAATCAGTCTGGTGGGGTTCCTCAGAAAATTGGACATAGAATTATCTGAAAACCCAGCTATACTACCCCTGGGCATACAGCCAAAAGATGCTCAAACATATAACAAGGGCTCATGCTCTACCATATTCATATCAGCCTTATTTAAAATAGCCAGAAGCTGGAAAGAACCCAGATGTCCTTCAACAGAGGAATGGATACAGAAAATGTGATACATTTACACAATGGAGTACTACTCAGCTGTCAAAAACAATGACTTCATGAACTTTGCAGACAAATTGATGGAAGTAGAAAATATCATCCTGAGTGAGGTAATCAAGTAACAAAAGAATATACATGGTATGTGCTCACTGATAAATGAATATTAGGAAAAAAAATCTCAGAATACTCATGGTACAACTCACAGACCATATGAAGCTCAAGAACAAAGACCAAAATGTGGATGCTTAAGTCCTTCTTAGAATGGTGAACAAAATAATCATGGAAGATTGAGGGTAGGAAGGACTTGGGAGGAAGAGAAAAGTGGGAGGGACAAAAGGAAGGGCAGGATCAAGTATGGGAAGAGACAGGGATGATATACAGAGGGTCAGGAAATTGAATAGAGGTGTATAGCAATGAGGGATAGGGAACTGCACATAGACAGCAGAAAGTCCAAGATGTCAGGAAAGCAAGAGGCTTCCAGGACCCAAAGGGGAAATGCCCAACAAGTGGGAGGGAGGACCTGTAGAGACCATATCCAAAGGTTAATCAAGGCCCCCAGTTTGGGATATGTGGTTACACACTCATTTTGAAATTTTATTCCAGAATTGCTTCTGTCTAAAGGGAACACGGGGACCAAGTGTGGAGCAGAGACTGAAGGAAAGGCAATCCAGAGACTGTCCCACCTGGGAATTCGTCCTGTATACAGACACCAATCCCAGACACTATTGCAGATGCCAAGAAGTACTTGCCGACAGGAATCTAATATAGCTATCTCCTGAGAGGTTTTGCCAGAGCCTGACTGAGCATGGGGACACCTGTGGAGGAGTTAGGGATAGGACTGAAGGAGATCAAGGGGTGTGCAACCCTATAGGAAGAACAACCTTATTAACTAACCAGACACTCTAGAGCTCACAGGGACTAAACCACCAACCAAAGAATACACATGGAGTGGCCCGTGGCTCCATCTGCATATATAGTAGAGGATGGCCTTATCTGGCATTGATGGGAGGAGAGGTCCTAGGTCCTGTGAAGGTTCGGTGCCACGGGTAGGGAAATGCCAGGGCAAGGAAGTGGGTGGAAATGGGTGAGTGTGTGTGGGAGCAACCTTATAGAAGCAGGGGGAGTGGGGATGGGGATAAGGGTTTTGCAGAGGGGAAACTGGGAAAGGGGATAAAACTTGAAATATAAATAAATAAAACATCCAATAAAAAATATCTGGCACTACCATGTTTTGAGTCAAACAGAACTGAGTTGATGACTAGACAGGGTCCTTGGATTAAAGGGTTCAGCTTTGTGGTTGCAACATTTGCATATTTAATTATAGAGGACTAGAGAGTGCAGTCCAGTTGTTCTTGGTGTAGCTGTGCATTTAGGTAGGTGAGCCTAAACCAGAAGTGGCAGAGGTCAGATGCATCAACCTCAAAACCTTCCTCTTGATACGTTCCTTCGGTAGTCCATGGCTATGCCTAGGCTGATGGCAAAACTGCGTTTTTATTAATGAGTCCAGCATGCTAAGGGCAGGAGTAATTTACCCTAGGTGTCCGAATGAGCCATCAGCCATCTATTTTGATTCAGTCCATTACCTGCTTCCCATGAGGAATGAGCCGAGAGTCTGGCTCCAGACTCAGAATGCGAGGAAGATGGATAATATACTCACCTTGCTTTAGCCATGGATCTCCATGTAATTTCATTCTGAGCTGGTAATGAACAATCATACTTTTCTTTAGGAAAATCTCTTTTCCTTCCCTTAATGATAATGGGCTTCTTAATATCTTTGTTCTTCTCACAGTTATGGATTACAGTGCCAGTTATTCAGAGTAGAATCCTTAAAATAATTCTTCCTTTTCACGTTGTTCCAGATGGCTGCCTTAATTTGTTTATTGCTTTTGCAGATGTTGCAGAGAATTTTCGGAAAATAAGCCAACGATGGATGACTGCAGACCTTTTCCAATGTAATCTGCATATATACTGAATCATGCTGCTCTAGACTCTAGACTCAAGGGTTTAAGGAACTAACGGTCTATCATTTGGGATGGTAAATAGTCTCGTTTTTCTTGAAAGATTAAACCCTTGCAAATAAATTTAGTAGTAAATTAAGTTTCCTTTTGTCAAATCATAAAAGAAATTGTATAAATAATCTCTTATATTTTAAACCCTGTTACAACGTTAGTAAAATATATGACTAGAATCCTGACATAAAAACCACCAGATATAATTGTAAATCTTGATGGTATTTCCATATTCCTGCTCCAACCATTGAGATCCAAAGAAGTTACATAGAGTAATTGAGGCATTCTGACTCAAAGACTGGTTCTCTGCACACATTTTTTTTTCTAGTGGCTTGTCATTTCTCATGACTGAGAACTTTACACAGTTTATATCCAACAGAATGTTTTCCATACTCTTAAACTTTATGGGAGAAATTGTGACAGCTCAATGTTCTAGTTAAATATTCTCAATTTTTGACCTAGGATAAGCCTTGCATTGTCAGCAAACCCAGTCACCTACTCGCTATCAATTTTCTTCTGCATTCTCTCTGATCTGTGCCAAGGTAACCTCTGTTGAACTCCTCCTGGTGATGGATTTCACATGAGAATAACCCTGTGTTATATAGATGTACTTATTGTAATCAATACAATTAAGTCATTATTATTTGAATTTCATCTTAAGGGAACTATTGACATTTTCACAGAGGTATTCAATGTAGATGGTAACAAATTTAATTTGATGACCTAAAGTACGGGCTAAGGTAGATAATTTAAAGTATATTCTTCCTTCAAAGTTCCAAGTAAAATAGTCTGTATTGAAAATTTATCATCTCATTTATATTATCTTTTTACTTAGTGTATCTCAGGTTCCTAGTATGTCTTCATGCGACACATTCTCCATTTTCCTTCATGTTGGTCAGTTTTGCTCATCAACACAGTATATTTACAAAAGGAAATGCAGGTCATCAGTGGAAATCAAAGTTTTAGCTATAAATAAATCATGCTAATAAGCTCAAGCAAATGCTTGAATTTTATGAAAAGCATTTAAGAGAATTTCAGAATAAGGACACATCATAACTAACACATATTTGAATTGCAAAAGTGTTGAAAGGCTACTAATGATTTTCAACGTGAAATGATGTAAACCCACATAGGAGACAAGGTGTGTGGTGTGTGTGTGTGTGTGTGTGTGTGTGTGTGTGTGTATGAGTGTGTGTATGAGTGTGTGTGTGTGTGTGTGTGTGTGTGTATGTGTGGTTAGATTGGGTTAACTGAGGTAGGAAGAGATAACCACCCCCCCATTGTAAGTTTCACAATTCCTTGGTCTGAGACCTGAGACTGAGGAAAAATGAAAGCTAAGCTCAACACCACTGTTCATAACACTCTGCTTCCTGAGTGTAGGTGTAGTGTTACTAGCTGCCTCAAGCTCCTGTCACCACCTTCACACTGGGATGGACAGCACTTTCACATTATGTGTCAGAATAAACATTTTCTCCTTTAAGTTGCTTTTATGTTCTACACATGAGAAAACTTTCTAATACTGCGATATAGAAGTTGAGTTGTATCCAATCAGGTAGCTTGTGAATTTGATTTATAAGAACTGATTATTTTATCATAGTGACTTACCCCATTTGAATATTCAAAGACCTAAAAATAACAAAGAACAATAGGTAGCTGGTAAGATTCAGTTATATCTACAATGGGATAATGAGTAGCAGGAAATTTGGGATAGTTGGGTAAAAAGAATCAAGAAAACTGACAAACATTAATCTAAATTAACCAACAAAAAATATCAACACAATTCCCAAATTAATAAGTTAAGAAGAGTTATCAGAAAAACTTCCTACCTATGTTCTAAAGGATGTAAAAGGATGCTAGGAACAATTCTATAGCTAGAATTTATTCTATTTTAGGTGACACTAATATCTAAGAATATTCATATGATTAAGCTGACACCAGGGCTGGAAAGTTGACTCAGATTAAAGTCAACTGCTGCCAAGCTTGATGATCCATTGTTCAAAGTCCAGAATGTAGATGATGGAAGGAGAAAAATGACTCCTGAAACTTTTCCTCTGACTTGCACATGCACAGACACATACACAAGTCAAAATATAATTAAAGTCTTTATAAACCACTTATACAGGGAAAAAAGAATAGCTGGGCTGACCTACAGCAGGAAAGATGTAGCTGCGTGAAGAAGAATCAGGAACGACTACCAAGGTCACAGACATCTGCATCTCTGGACTCAGCATACGTATCTTGCCAGTTGTACCATTGTTCTCCACTCCTCCACAAGCAGAAGGAGGTGATGAAGGAAGATGGAGTCAAGAGGAAACCACACAGGTGATCTCTAAGATTGCTATAAGCTAAAAGCCAGAGTCCAGGTCTACAAAGAAGGGACAAGAGAAGGTACCAAATACATGTATCAGGCCTGGATGTGAGGGATGTGAGCTATCATGCAGATTGTAGGTGCCCAACAGACCAAGCATGGAAAACCAAACACAGTTCAAGTACGTGTTTTTGTTAGCTGTATTTCTGGTGATTTTGCAAATTGAAAAACAATTATTAATTTTTATAGAAAACACAGAATTTTTTTTCTAAGCTTAACATATGGGACACTTCATTGTTGTGGGTAAGGAGCCTGTGTTATTAATAGAATACCTCCCAAGCTGGGTTGTTAAAGGCAAACCCACTATTTTCTGATGGTTTTGAGAGACCTTCTTAGGAAGCTCAGGATCCCAAGCAACACACTGACTTTCATTCAAGAGGAGGTCAAAACCAAAACTGGACAGTCAATATAAGAATTAAAAAAAATATTAGAGCGACAGCTATCCATCCCCTTCTTGACTTCTTATGCAAAACTCCTAAATCAAATGTTACGAGTGCATTGTGGTGTGGGGTAACTTACAGTTTACTTCTTCGTGTTCATCTTTCATCACCATCCTCTTTTAGCACTTATCCCTCTAAAAAACAGACTTGTTGGGCTCTGAAACAGAAAGCTGTGTTATGCCAATGTGTCAGGCCATCTGGAGTCTGCAGTTACATCACCATGAAGGTGTTTCTTAAAGGAACAATGGTTCCCTTTCTAAAAGACTTTGTATCTTTAGATTGAAAATTCTTGAACTTATTGGCACAGGGGGACATTTCCTAGACAGAACTCTAATGGCTCATGCTCTAAGATCAAGAATTGATCAATGGGACCTCATGAGACTGTAAAGCTTCTGTAAGGCAAAGGACATAGTCAATAAAATAAATTGGCATTCTACAGATTGGGAAAAAGTCTTCGCTAACCCCACATCTGATAGAGGGCTAATATCCAAAATATATAAAGAATTTAAGAAGGTAACCACCAGAAAAATCAAACTACCCAATCAAAATTTGGGGTATAGAACTAAACTGAGAATTCACGACAGAGGAATCTTAAATGGCAGAGAAGCACCTAAAGAACTGTTCAAAGTCCTTAGCGATCAGAGAAATGCAATCAAAATGACCCTGAGATTCCACCTTACACCCATCAGTGTGGCTAAGATCAAAACCTCAGGTGACAACACGTGTTGGCAAGTATGTAGAGAAAGAGGAACACTACTATATTGCTGGTGGGATTGCAAACTGGTACAACCGCTCTGGAAATCAATTTGGACGTTCCTCAGAAAATTGGAAATAGACCTACCTAAACACACAGCAATACCACTCTTGAAAATATACCCCTAAGATGACCCACCTTGCCATAAGGGCACATGTTGCACTATGTTCATAGCGACCTTGCTTGTTACAGCCAGAATTTGGAAACAACCCTGATGTTGCATGACAGAAAAATGGATACACAAAATGTGGTTCATTTACACAGTGGAATATAGTACTCGGCTATTAAGAAGAAGGACATCCTGAGTTTCACAGGCAAATGGATGAAAGTAGAAAATATCCTGAGTGAGGTAACTCAGACCCAAAAGAACATGCACAGCATGTTCTCACTAATAAGTGGATATTAGCCACAACAAACAAACAAAAAACAAACAAACAAACACAAAAAAGTTCACAATACCCAAGATACAGTTCATAGAACTCAAAAAGGTCAACAAGCTGAAGGGCCCAAGTGAGGATGCCTCAGTCCCACTTGGGAGGGATAAGAAAGCAACCATAAGGGGGGAGGGAGGCAGTGAACTAGACTGTTCAGGGGAGGGCAGCAATGGGGGGAGGGTTGGGAGGGGAATACCCATAAGGAAGGGGAGGGGGGAGGGGAACACCCATAAGGAAGGGGAGGGGGGAGGGGGATGTTTGCCCGGAAACCGGAAAAGGGAATAACACTCGAAATGTATATAAGAAATACTCAAGTTAATAAAAAAAGGGGGGGGGAGGGAGGATGGGACAGGTAACAGAAATGGGATGGGGTGGGGGGAGAGGAAAACATAATCTGGTATTGAGTGGGGGAAAAGGACTGAAGCTCTGAGGACCAGCAGAAAGAATGGAAACAGGCGACCTCAGGAGGAAGGAGGTTGGGAGGACCCTTGAAAATGTACCAGAGATCTGGGAAGTGAGAGATCCTCAGGAGTCAAAGGAGGGGGGACTCTAGATGAAATGCCCTACAGTGGGGAGAGGGAACCTGCAGAGCCCACCTCCAGCAGAAAGACAGGGCATCAAGTGAGGGATGGGATTGCCATTCCACAGTGAAAGCTCTGACCCATATTTCTTTCTGTCTGAAAGAAATGCAGGTATGAAAATGGAGAAGAGCCTGAGGAGAAGATGGTCCAGTGACAGGAAAAGACGATACAGTGACAGGCCCAGAGTGGGTTCCAGCTCAAGGGGAGGCCTCAGGACCTGACACCATTACTGAGGCTTTGGAGTACTCACAAAAAGGGAGCCTATCATGACTGTTCTCCAAAAGACTAGACAAGCAGCTGGGAGAGTCAGATGCAGATATGTGCACTCAACTAATGAACAGAAGCTGCTGACCCCTCTGATTGAATTAGGGAAAAGCTGGAAGATGCTGAGAAGGAGGGCAACCCTGTAGGAGGGCCAGCAGTCTCAATTAACCTGGACCCTAGAGACCTCTGTCACTGGATCACCGACCAGGCAGCATATTCCAGCTGAGATGAGGCCCCCAACACATATACAGCAGAGGACTCCTGAGTCTGGGTTCAGTCAGAGAGCATGCACCTAACTCTCAAGAGATTGGAGGCCCCAGGAAGTTTAGAGGTCTGGTGGGGTGGGTGGGGTGGGGACATCCTTGTGGAGACTGGGGATTGGGCAGGGATGAGGTATGGGATGTGAGACAGTCAGGGGGTGGACCGGGAGGGGAGCAAAATCTGGTGCGTAAAAATAATAAATTAAAAAATGCAATTTATATAAAAATTCTGCCATTGTCATTTTATGTTTTGGAAGTAAGTACTGATTTGTGAAAACATGTTAAGCCACATCCTTAGAGTGAAATGTGAACCATCTCTCAAAGCTCTCGCTATTCAGTGCATCAAGTGAAGACTCCAGTGGACTTTATCATGTTTTTCTAATTTTGACAATCCATGCAAAAAAGGATATTAAAAGCTGTATATTGTCAATGGTTATCTGCACACTGCCTGCCCAAAGCAGTATACCAGTCTATACAATTTTTAATAAGTTTGGATACAATTTGAACTGGAAGATAAGTAACATAATTCAGTTACTAATTTTCAATCTTCCCATTAAGCAAAGACCAAGAATGTAAGACCTTGTGTATGAAATGCTACTCTTAGTGAAAAATAACCCCACTATATTAATTTTCAAAAGATAAAAACAAGAGAATATATTTAAACTCATCCTGTGGGCTGGGTTAGCCTTGATTCCAAAGCTAGAAAGTCAATACATGAAATAACAAAGAATGATGACCAAAAAGTCTAAGTCAAATATTACCAAATTAAGATCTGCAAAATTTTACAAAGGACCAATGTGTCACGGCCTCAAAAATTTACAAACATGAAGTTGGCCTAACATTAATGCAATTTATTACATTAACAATCAGCATATAATTAACATATAATGAAAATAAATTTTTCATTATTAGACGCTGTGTAAATAAACATTTGACAAAATGAGAAAAAAATTGCTTAAGATAAAATGGCTCGACAGACTTCGAAAGTTAATTTTCTCTGCTTAATAAATAGTATATACTAAGTATTTAGTTTTTTCATGGTTAATTATTGTTTATTGAAGATTTATACCTTTAATGGGAATTGAGGCAAGGATACTCTGCTCACCACGTGTGTACCTCATTCTGTAGCACATGCATGTACCAAAAGCACATGGCACTGCATAGATGGATGGACAGATAGACGACTGATAGGTCCCAGAAGTCTGTTAGGAAAGCAAATGTAAATTGTCTTTATTTGCAAACGGCATGACGTATTCACCAAAAATATGATACTCAAAACAAGGGTGTTCAGTGAGTTTGCTATGTATCTGTTTACTGACAAAGAAATAATCCAAAATTACAAAGAAGGCAGTTTCACTCAGAAGACACAGCACACAGGGCCCAAAATAGAGGTACAAGGCTGATGTTTGCACCCCAAAATAATTCATAATTGCTATAATTAATGAATATGCAGCAACTTTAGAGAAATCTAACGCTCACACAAACACAACTGTTTAACATAAAACTTAGCTTCACTGACGCCTCGCCTCATGTTTTTCTGAGGTAGGATTTTTCTGGTACTGACAAGAGCAATTTGCTTATAGAAAAATGCACAATTATAAACATGTGTATAGAATAGGTTTTCATAGTAAGAACAAAAATTAGATTTCTTAGCAGAGTTCACGATTAAATTAGCACTTACCCATTTTGTTCATCTGGAAAGACACTATGGTCCTTGACAAAAGGCAGATTGAGGAACAGCAACAGCATGATGCGTCTTATGTGCTCATGGGTACAGAGAAATCCCTCTTGACGTTAAAATGGCTAACAACACTTGTCACTGGTTTGTGGTTTCCTAATCCAACCACAGTAATGTACTTTGAAAGGTCTTGAGTCCCATTCTCCATGCATTCTTTGGCTCCATACTTTATATTTTATAAAATGCTCTATCTGCCTCCTTTCTCCTCCTCCCTCCCTCCCTCTCTCCCTATCTCCCTGCTTTGTACTTTCTGACAAACCTGCCCTGTGATGATTTCTCTTATTTTCTTTCAGCTGTACATGGCGTCTCGACTTCCAGATGAGTGAAGCTCTGGAGGTTTCCTATCGATTATCACAGTGAGAAACATGGAGTGAGAAGACACCGTGTTAATTTCCTGCTGGTGCCCTGTGATATGACAGGGGTCCATTTTATCAGTTTCTTCTCCCACCAGACGGATTTATAATGGATGTTCTTGATGGATCCACTCTCGATCTAGTGGCATCAGCTGCCTGTTTAAGTGTATGAATGACTAGGGAGTAACTTCTCTGCTAGGGGAACGGAGTCTTACATTAATGCTAATGTTCAGTACATTTCCATTGCGTATGTTTTTGTTTATAGATTGTCAACATTGCAGGACATTTAATTTAGTTTTTATTAGCTTTCCGTTTTGCAAGCGTTTCAGCTTTCCAGAAGATTTGTCATGACGGTAATAAAAACTTCTCATGCTCATGAAGTGCAGCCCTTACTATTTATATCTTATACAAGTTCGGTCAATTAGTGCTTCAATATTTCTATATTGTTATATATTGGACAAGAAACCCCATTCAGCATTCCTTGGTTTCAATTACTGTCCTCCTGTGCCATGGTCCAATCTAGAATATCATATTATACCCAGCTATGATGTCCCTGTTAGCTCCTCTTTGCTGGGACAGTTGCTGAGACTGTGTGGGTGTGTGTCTTGTTATATTTGCTTCTAGTAAATCTGGCAGCTCTAAAGAACACTGGTCAGATATGTGGTGGAGTATCCGTCAACGTTGATAATTCTCTCAATTAATTTTTGGATCCAGGATAAGGTTTGGAGAGGAAGCTGCAGATGGAAAGGTCAATGCTCATTGTATCATACAGAGGGTGTTTGCTGTTACTGTCCTTTGTCACTCAGGGTGGTCACGACCATGACCTGCCTGGGGTGTTAGAGTTCAGGCTGCTCCAGTTGTTGCTCTGAAAGAAAATTGCTGTGTGTTACCCTTCATTCTCTTTCTGTCATAGGGCAAGGCTTCATGGTCATCATTAGTAGTCCCTTTTCTGTCTCCAGGACCAGTTCTTCCTTTAAGGAGTCCCAGTCCCTTTTACCGAGGAAGGACTTCCTGATAGTTGTTATGGTACACATTGGTGTCATGCATTTTATTACATGTTGTTCACTAATTTAGGTCTGACTTGGCTTCTTTAATCTAAACTGGATTTTTATCTGTATTACTTTAAATTTATAACAAGGTACTGTGATGCTTAGAACTGTTGCAAAAATTTTTTCTTTAAAAAGTTCAAATTTTAGGCTCTGCTTAAAATTCACTGCTTGCTCTATCAGAGGACTCAGATTTGGTTCCTAGCACCCACATGATGGCTCATAGCTGACTATTAACTCAAATTTCAAGAGATCTGACACTGTCTTCTGCCCTCCACTGAAATACTGCCTGCAGAACATACACTTATAAACATGCAGACAAGATATACCTACAGAAAATAAGAAATAACATTAGCTTATAAAACCAAATTCTAATTGTCTCTTATTGGCATGTAAGAAACTAATAAATTTTGTATATTTGCTTTAGATTCTGCTGTCCTTCTGTATCCACTTCTATTTTGAGAGAGTTTACTTTGTAGACACTTGGAAATTGCATAGAGACAAGTATGCCATCTTTGAACATGGTGACTACAGATGACATCCTTTTGTTCCTAACAATAGAGAGAATGTATCTAGTCCCTAGCATTGAACTGTAATGTTATCTATGGATTTGTTGCAAGCATTTTATTAAAATATAGAATCTATACAGTTCAAAATTAGAAAAATTTTCCTCAGGGAAGTGTGCTAGATTTGTTTGGTGTTAGATTTCTTTAAATTTGTATGCTATACCATCTTATCCTTACACTATTTATAGTGAATTTGCACAAAAGGTACAAACCCCACTTGGAGATGGTGTATATGTCTTTCCTCAGAACCACTGGATTTGCTTTGCTAATGTTTTGTTGAGTCTTTTGTTTTAAAACCTGTGTTCATGACAGCTGCCTGCTTCATTGTCTCTCTCATTAGTCTACTGCTCCACATTTTCTTTCAGAGGGCATGGAATTCCTTTGTTAGCGATTTTTTTTGTCTTTTTATAGAAGGTATGTAATTCCTTTGCTAATGTCTTTGCCTCTTCAGTTTAATTGGTGCATTTAGAACCGGTAGAAGGTGCTGGTGTCCGATAACTTGGAGTTTGAGTTATAGGCAGCTGTGAGACATTTGATGTGGGTGCTGTGAACTAAACTTGAATCCCTTGTGAGAGGAGTGCACACTCTTAGCCACCAAACCATCTCTCTGGCTTCTAAATCACTTTTGGGGGGGTGGGGAGGACAAATGATAGTATATTTCAAAGGATAATTTTTCAAGATGTGGACAAAGAATTTCAAATTGGCATTCTTGAATATTTAAGACATTTTATTTTTATGATTAGTGTACTCTTACTGTTAAACAACCCGTACTTCTCATCATTATTACTCCATGGGGAAGGGTCCATTCTTTTCTTCCCTATGTACGGTTTGCTGGGAAAACACCAATCTTAAGAGGTTAAAGTGAGATTGAATGTATGTCTGTGAAGTAATTCAAACTGGTTATGGAATAGAATTTACAAGTATAACTTGGAGAGACATTCTTTTATGTCAAATGATTGAAGTTGGGATTTATTTCAATTATGTTTCCATGGAGACCCTTTCAGATGGAGAGGTCAGCTTCCTCCTTTGCAAGCAGAAGTCAACGATCCTGTCTTCATCCCTCTTTTGTAGAGGGGCTGGCATTCCTGCTCATTGCCTCTCATATGTAGTCTCAGGGCTTATGACCAGGATGAGAAGCCCTTGAGAGACGAATGACAATTTATTTTTATTATTTCCTATAAACAATTAACATAAAGGTTTTCTCAGAGCCAGAACACTTCTTTTGTGCATCCAGAACAAAATTAATAAAGATGGATATTAAAAATCAAGAAGATTAAGAGAAGGTCACTGTTGTAGAATGATGTTTTATTGACAATGAAATCAGTTAATTCTATTTTAGTAGAATAAGCAATGTAGGGCCACTAGGACCTCAGGGACAAAATCAACAGTCTAGTGTCCCCTCTGGGGTTGATCTTGGTTTTAAAAGGCATACATTTGACTTCAAGCCTTCCTGGCTCTCCTTTCCTAGGTGCCTCTTTCTGCAGTCTGGCTCTCTCTCCTCCCTGAGCATCTTCGTCCCTGTCACTTTCTCTCAGTATTTACTGGCACCATATGCTTTCAGTTCTTCTGGATTCATTATACTCATAATTTCTGCACTTAATAGTACTGCTCTCAGTTCAAGAAAGTTCAAGGAACACTTCTAGACTGTTTGTCCTGTGAGAAGCGAACTTGAAATCTCTCTTTTCTCCCCACTCCTTCATAAAATTTATATTTTATTGGTACAATATACTATATTTTTAATCACATTCTCACAGTGAAGTTTTATTTTCAGGTAACATGGTGTTACATTGTCTTAGAGTCTTAATTTTTGTGTGTCTCTGTGTGTGTATCTGTGTGTGTGTGTGTGTGTGTGTGTGTGTGTGTGTGTATGTGTATGAACTTAGAGTGTAGTGATCAACTTTGTGTATATTCCTCTATCACTTTACACCATACTTTTTTGATCCCAGTTCTTTCACTGAACCTTAGGACTGCTGGTTTGATTAAGCTGGCTGGTTATAAATCCAGAGCTCCACATGTCTCTGTTTCCCCCACTTTGGGGTTACAGTAGCATACGATAGTGCTCAACTTTTAGGAGGATTCTGAGAATCCTCACAGGTTCTCATGAAGGTATAGCAGTCATTTTTCTAACCTACTGATATATCTTCTAGTACTTGTCTTAGAATTACTTCTAAATTCCCAAATGAAATAATGATCTTGTCTTCTTGGGGGTTCTCCTTAATTTGAGGTCTTTTTTTATTGAAGGAAAACGTCAATTCTCGTATTGAATATCCTTCGTGGAGATGTTTATCTCCGTGGTCATTTCTCAGTAATTGGAAGTATCTTCTCTAGGCAATAGTTCCTTTAATTTCAGATAAAGGTGATGTGATCGGGCTACTTGTTACAACAAGCACAGAGATCAGAGTTTTTCAGTGAGATCATCCTTCTCCATAAGGAAAGATTTTGCATTCATAAGAAAAATTCACCCTTTTCATAAGTCACGCAGATCATAAGTTATTTTGAAAAATCTAAATTCTCTTGTATAACAAGATTAATTTTTATTTTTTTGTGGCATGTCCTTAAGTTGTAACAGTGTTTTAGTCCCTCCCAGATTCTTAAAATTAAATGAAATCATATACTGGCTTAGTTTCAAAATGCAACTATCATCTTAATCCAACAGGGGTGATGTGGGATGTAATGGCTAATCTTGACTGTCAACTCTTAATGATTTAGAATCACCTAGGAGACACACTTCCAGACATGTCTATGGGCATGTTTCTGGGAAGGTTTAAGTGAGGTGGCAACACCCACCCTAAAATGTGGTTGGCTCCATCCAGTGGACTGAGGTACCAGGGAAGTACAATGGAGAAAATGATCTGGCCTTCAGCATTCATCTCTCTCTCTCTCTCTCTCTCTCTCTCTCTCTCTCTCTCTCTCTCTCTCTGACTGATGATGGAAAGTGAGCAATCATCCCATGCTACTGCCTAAATGACTTCTTGGCTGTGATAGACTCATCTGTCACATTATGTGTCACAATAAGCCCTCTTCCTTATGGTCCTTTTGTCAACGATTTTGTCACAACAGTGAGAAAAGCCATGGACACATGGGGTTGCATGTTTATGATTTCCATAAAACTAATGTGTGCTAAAACATACATTTTCTTGACTTTGGTGTGTTGTTGAGAATGAAGTATGCTGAGGAAGCATAAAAACCAAGTGTTCGACAGAAGTGTATAAAATGAAAGTGAATGGAAAGAAGAAAACAGATTTTCTTACAATAGGTTTGGGAGAATAAATGTTAGTTTTTGTAATTACAAAAATTATCTTCGGGTGGGGTTATGGGGGAGACTAAACTATGATATCAAGGTAGCTGCCCAGGATGCATGGAGGTAGTGTTATTCTTCGCATGTCTGGGGAAGCCCAATTCAAATTTTGAACTTCCACTAGAAATAATTAAAATGCCAAGAGTCAGTCCAAACAAACCATGTCTGTCTTGTGGCATAGTGATGATGATCTCTGCTTGGCTGTGTTCTTGATTTCATTCCTTCCCCAAAGTCAACACTGTAGCAAGGCAGCAGAGAAGCCACCGAGAGGCTACAAAGCCGGCTTCTGGAGCTGCGATTCTGTCAAACCGTTGCAAACCTGTACTACAGGTGAGGTCTCATCTTCAGTAGAAAATTAGATTTGCTGAGGCTGATAATGTAGAATGTGTGTTAGGTAGAAAAAACATTACAAAACCATTTTTTTTATCATCACATTTTCCTTTCCATTTACATCACTGATCTTTCTACCCTCCTCCAATTCTCATTCTTTCAGCCAAAATTCATTGAACATTGCCTATTCCAGTACTCCACATACTGCATGTGGTTCCTCAGTCCCAGAACCCCACAAATCACATGTCCCACTTTTTCAAGTTTGTGATCCTGAGAGAGTTGGAAACTCTTCATTGATTTCTATAGATCTCCTTTCAAACCTGATGAGAATTCAGAGGTCTGAATACAGAAAATGTCTGGTCACAAGAGATTACATCAACTCAAGTCTCGTCCTGGCTTCACAAGACTAGAACTAGCAGTGATTGTCTAACTTTTGTGATGAGGATCGAAATCAAATTCCCAGGTGTTAGAAAGCCAATTCCTGACTTAGAAAGTTGCCTATTTGTATAATTTTCTTTCCGTTTATAGACTTAATTCAGACTTTTTTTTTGAAAATTGAGTATTTGCAATTTAAATACCCACCCACCCACTCGCGTGTGGCTGTGTGTGTGTGTGTGTGTGTGTGTGTGTGTGTGTGTGTGTGTGTGTAGAAGCCAGAAGTGACTATTAGGTGTCACTTGTCAGATGCCATTTACCTGGCTTTTTGTGTCACAGTTTCTGACTTTTACCCTACACAGGGCTATTTGCCTAGGTTGACTGGCTGGCACATCCCAGGGTTTTGCTGTTTTCTAACTCCTCAGTGTTAGATTATAGGCAATACCATCTTCCTAGGTTTTCACATAGATTCTAGGGATCAAAATCAGTTCCTCATGGTTGCTAGGATACCAGCACAGAGCATTTGTATATGAAATGGATGCATGCATGCTTCTATCTGGACCTTAGAATCCTTGCGTAGGGCTACTTCCAAATTCTTTTGTATTTTACGACTTCTGTTTTTCTTTTATCTGAATTACCCTATATCTTTCCTTCCTTATCTTTGTTTTACAGCTTTGATTGTTTTTCACTTTCTAGGTGTTAAAAAATGAACCAGAGAATGAAGACAGCCCCAAGGAGAAGCCAGGAAGTTTATCAGTATGAGGGCTCAGAGTGGGACATAGGAGACCTTGGTGTGTTTTGACACCCAGCAGTGGGTTTGGATGCTTTACTTCCATATTCTTTCTCTTCCTCTGGAACCAAACTACCTGCAGCCTGACAACTTGGTCTAGATTATACCTAGTGTCAGGGATGGGCTCATTGCCTACTCTCTAAAATCTGGGAGACTTACATGTGGTTTTTGGAGCCACTCACTTGCTGCTAGATAGCTCTTTTTCTGCCTCCTACTTGTGGGTAAGGATGGAACTTCTCAACTCCTGCCTAGCACGATGCGTGCCTGCCAGATGTCATGTGCCCTGCCACAATTGTCATAGATTCTAATCCTCTGAAACTATAAACCACCAGTAATTTTTTAAATAAATTGATTTGGTCATTGTGTCTCTTCACAGAAATAGAAAAAAAAAAAAAACCAAGGTGTAATGATAAGAGATTCGATTCAGTGGTATTTATATTTAATTTTGCTTCAAATTGACTAAGTATTATTTTCTGCATATCAAAACAATTGTTAGCCTTGTAGTGTATAGTTTTAAAAAGAAACCCACATTAAATCCGACTATGTGCTGGCCTGGGCAGTCTTATCCATTGCCATGACCAACCCCAAGTAGCCATCTTGCCCTGATTCCCATGGCCAACCTGCTGCTAAGCCGCTCCTGTCAAAATGTGTGCCCAAGCTAACTTTCTTGGTCTCCATTCCCTAAGTTGACAGAACCAGTCTTTCCTGAAATGCCTGGAGCTGCCAGTACTTCTCAGGCCATCCACTCCCTGTGATTCCCTCACTCAGATTCCCTTAGCCTTGTGAAATGAAAACACTAGGGACATAATATGCCAACCAGATTTATAATGGCAAATTTCCAACTACCAAATGCCTGTGCAAAGAGCACAAAACTTGATAGAAATACATGCTGTACACCTAGGTTGGACAAATATACCCTACACTACTCTGTAGCCCATCTACATCCCTAGCTACTTGTGACTCCTCCAGGCCATGTGGGTCTTCTCCATCTTCACTCCATCTTCCTCTCTCTCCATCCTCGGTCTCATCTGACCTTCTTCTTCCTCTTCCCCCTCTCTAAAACTTTCAGCTCCACCCTTTCCTTTCACTGCCCAATCACAGGCTCTAACCTTATCTGACCCATTAAGATTTCACCTGACCTCACTGAGTACACGATCTACTCCTCCTCATTGGGGCACCCCTTTTGAGGGAGCAGAAAACACAAATAGCAATCCACAACATACCCTAACCTGAAAATAACTGTGACTAAGGGCGATCTGAAAGTTTTTAATGACTGGAAAGCTCTTCTCTCCTTGAAAATGAATTACGAACAGTCTGTGAACTCCAGATTCCAACTTCACTCAGGAAATTTGATGCTTCTGTTTCTTTGACTCAATGTCCTATCAATTAGCATGCCCTTTCTCTGCCAGAAGCTTTCTAACATTGATAAACTGTGTGACCACTTCATTTATGACCAAGCACCAGCCCTTCTTTCCATGACATCCACCATTTCAAAGGACTCCAGGCATCTATGGCTTACTAACTCATTCTAGGAAGAGATACAGCATTGCAATAGAAAAAGTTTAACTACCTGGTTGGTGTAGCTGGAGTCTGCTGCCAACACTGAGATTTTTATGGACTCTGAAGCCTACTAAATATCTCTTTTGCCTTATTGTCTTACAATTCAGAATGTGTTGGTGGGGTTTCCTAAAATAAAAAAAAAAAACAGTAAAATTTAATTGCATAGTTAAATGGATTCCCACTTCTGGCACAGAAAGAGTTGAACAGATCATGATATTTAAATGTTATGTGCTTCTAAAGAGCAAACAGTCTGAAAACAACAGACTGGACCATTTGTGCTTTCCAGGTCACTAAGTATGGTTGCTTTTTCCTGGAATGGAAAAACCTCCATGTCTTTCCATGAGTGCTAGGAAGGCTCATGCAGTAAGGAAGAAGGGGTAGTAAAAGCTCTTCCTTGAGAAGACAAGAGAATGTTGAAGGGAAGGGGCTTTCTAATGATGGAGATATGAATTTGAATATTATTATTATTAGCATTATTGTAAATAATATATAAATCTCCCCATTCTTCTGCTGAGGATAAAGAATCCACTTCTTGTAACATTATACAGAGACAATGCATCTAGAGTGTCCAGAGTAACTAATGTCTGTCAGGAGCCTAAGTCAGTGGGTGTTCAGGACTGCTCTAGATTAAGACTGCAACCCTCTGCCATTCTGTCTTTCCTCTTTGATTCCCACCCCCCCCCCTTTCTCTTGTTTTTGGGCATATCTGAACTAGCCTTAGAAGCATGTCCTGGCTTTATGTGGCTTCAAAGACTGTATGGAGCCCTTTGAGAAAACAGTGTTTGTAATGTATGCCAGGACAGACTTTCTGCTTTCTCTTTTATCTGGTGGCTTTTTTCAACTACCCAGCAGAATTTGTTATGGCTTTTCAACTTTTTTTTACATGTAAATATATTCATGCATACTCATGTATATGTATACTTTCTATCCAACAATCACCAGCCAAATATTTGCCTCTTGTAGACAGGCAGAGTGGAGGTGTTAGATATCTACAGTTCTCTGGGTTCGTGTTACTTAGACTCTCCATCTGAAAAATGCCTCAGGACTACTCCATAGCCTCTTTTGTTTGGGATCATGCAAGCCGACATCTGTGAGCATTGCTGTGACTTCCAAGCTAAATTTTTGTGTTTAGTTTCTGTTTCATGAAGTGATTTGGCCAAGAGGCTGAATTTAGAAATAAGAAGCTGTTCACGGTGGAGAAAGGTACTCCTTGAGTCTATCCTCTGAGCATGGTTTCCACTTAGAACAGCAATGTAGCTGGCACTTGTCAAGAACTGGTGGTACAGGCAGCACCTAAGGAATAAAGATACAAGTGGTGAAGCAGACAGAAAAGCAACCCTTTACATGAGGTATTAAAAAAATCAATGGCTTAGAGAAAGCGATGATAGAGAAAAATTCTGAAATGAAAGAGTTCATAGATTGATAAGTAATATAGTTTTCCTATTGCGTAATTTACTTTCTAGCAAACTTCAAGCACAGGTTTATATTTCCATTGTCTAGTTCTAGAGCCACAAAGACTAGAGTCTTTCATCTGGGCTTGATTACTTTCTGCTTCTGTCACTTCACCGAGTCCTGGTTTTCTCACCTTTGGTTTAAGTATTATAATAATTTCTACAACAAAGAAAAGTGATGGGAAGATAAGATTTGTAGGAGATGAATAATAGATTTTGCTTGAATATTGAAGCTTACACTCCAGTCACAGGAGACAGAGAACAGTGAGGACAGAATAAATATGTGTATATGATAAATTGGAAATACCTTCTATTTTAGTTTGGAGGTTAGATGCCACCCAAATCCATGGGTTAAAAGTTTGGCCCCCAAGAGTGACACAGTTAGGATATGATGAAAACTTTATGAGTTGAGACTTTGCAAAACATCCTTCGGTTATGGGTGATATTCTCTTAAAGAATATTGCTGGGAATTTATGAGTTAAAAGAGTTTTGCTCTTCCATGGATCACCAACATTGTCATTGGTACACCCACCAAAGGCCAAAGTAAATATTTTCTCTAAAACTTATGTGTGTTAATAATTTTTGTGACAGCAATGAAAAAAGTCCTAGCAAATTTTCAGTCAAAAAACAGAAGGACTAGGAGGAATTAGACACATTGGCCTTCGGGAGTACAGAGTTTATCATGGACTACCTAGGAAATGCTGTATTATGACTATTAAGAGGATACTTGAGGAAGATAAGAAAAAGAACACCGGGGACATCGAGGGGAGAAGTAGTTCAGGTAGAAGGAGGAGAATATTGTATGTAGTTTGTCTTTCATGACTGAGACTCAGCAATGACCAGTCAAGAGCTGCAATCACAACAGGTTCAGTCTGGGTGGGGCCTTCCTTCCTGTCCACGCCAAGTGTTTGAAGAATATTATGTTTGAAGAGACACTGGCTAGGGGGATTATTTCAGAGCAGAGAAGTAATAATTTACCTACTCTTTTTTTTAAATTTATTTAATACTTAATAATAATTCTTTGGTTTCCGGGCAAACATCCCCCTCCCCCCTCCCCTTCCTTATGGGTGTTCCCCTCCCAACCCTCCCCCCATTGCCGCCCTCCCCCCAACAGTCTAGTTCACTGGGGGTTCAGTCTTAGCAGGACCCAGGGCTTCCCCTTCCACTGGTGCTCTTACTAGGATATTCATTGCTACCTATGAGGTGAGTCTGTGGGATATATTATGTTCCAGAATATATTTATTCTTCAATATTTTCTTCACTTTTGCTTCAATATTTTCTTTCATTTTCATATTTATCAGAAGATTTACAACCAGTCAATTTCCAATGAATCTTGTATGAATTTAGTCTTGACTGTAAGATATAAAGATAAGAAACATTCCTTTATATGCTTTAATTTTCTGTATCTAGAAAAATGAATGTCCCGTGAAATCCATTAAATATTAGCAGTTTATATGAAATATCAGTATGTGAGTTTCATGAGCTGCTGGATACTTCCTTTCAGGAGCACTGATTCTCTAAAAGACAATAGCTGTTTTCTTGTGCCTAATTTTCATGATATTCTTCAAATACTGCGTTGTTTGTCAAGTTCATCCTTAACATATAATAATATTTATTATATATCTTTATTAAATATCTCCACCCTAACAAGCATTTAATATTTACTTCTAATTTCATCTGTATCTTTTGCTGACAATTTTTGCTTTCCTTGTATTAATACATTTAAATTGATTCAGTTTAATGCACATTTAATACACTATAAAATCTTCCTTTTGATCAGTTCCTTAGCCTGGAAGTTCATTGAGTCATTTTCTTTCCATCTTCTACTTCTTTCTAGAAAAGACATCCGAGTTTCAAAAGGGTTACATTTTTGTGTGAGGACATCCAAGTTAGGAAACCCCTATTTGCACCTTTGATTTTGCACTTGTTGTGGTAAACAAAGATGGGGTCCTCTCTTACTTCTTTGTCTGGAGAAATATTTTATATGTGTGAAAAATTATTTCAGAAAAATTGCTAAGGTTTCCTTTTCTGCAGATAAAGAAGGGGATAGTTTATTTTACAATTCCACATCATAGTCCGTCACTGAGGGAAGTTAGTGTAGAAACTCGAGGCAGGCGCCTGGAGCCAGGGCCTGAAGAGGACGACTGGAGGAACACTGCTCACTGGCTTTTTCCCCCTGGGAAGAAGCCTGTTTTCTTACAGAACTCGGGACCATCTTCCCCGGTCTGCCATTGTGGAGAGCGGTCTGGTATCTCCTACATCAATCATCAATCAAGAAACTGTGTCATAAACTCCACAGACAAATCTAATGAAGGCAGCCTTTCACCAGCGGTTTCTCCTTCTAGATGACTCTAGTTTGTGTCAAGTTGACCAAAGCTAACTCATACAAAGAGCCAACATAAACTCAGTTACTTTGCAACCTTTCCACATTTTCCCCCATGACAGATATGTCTTCTATTATCTTATATAAAAATGTGCCTTTTATGATAACCCCTCATCATTTTATCTGTATCTGCACTGTAATTCTCCAACAATGATTCATAATATTTGCTGACTCTGCCTTTTGAGACACATATCAGTGAACACAAATGAGAAGATTTACATGGATATGGAAATGACTTTGAGGATATGTCTTGGCACTATGAGTGTTTTAATACTCCATCTGAAGTAAGCAGATTTACTAAAGGCCTTTGGAGATTCTGCTGTGGTTCCTATTATGATGGTAATCACAATCTGAATATAATGATACATTATACAATGATCTTGAGAGGCCATGAAGGTGAACAGCTTTTAAAAGAACAAAATTATTTTAAATTATTATTAAGGTTTTGGATTAGGGGCATGAGGATCATAGCACTCCACCAGTAAAGATAATTTTAATTGCGCTAAGAAGTATGAAATTTAGGTCACAAGTATAATGAACAGTTATTGGAAGGAAAAATATAGATAATGGATTATACTCATATCAGTTTTGCTGTCAAGAATCTGCTTTAAGGGCTAATAAAGTTTCCCTATTTGACATTACTTTTTTGTATGTCCTTAGTGTAAGTCACTGTTACACTGAAGCTTGATCGTCATAGGAGTATCTCAAGAAGTATTGACATCTCAGCTGATATGAACTATTATGGATGTTCCCATCGTTCTACTGGAATCTGCCTAAATGCTTCCAGTGTGAAATGCTTGGGGTGGTGACCACTGATGCAGTAGTGAGATGTGATATTACCATCACTGTGCAGTTCTATTCTGGTTGGCTAAGTATACAAATAGGTGAGTCTATTCAATATGTTCATGAGTGACTTAAAACTGACAATGTATCATGGATTTAGGAGTTTTCAAGAAGGTCTAGACTTGAAAGACAGGAGAAAGGAATTTTAAAAATACTGTCAGAGTTGTTAACTGAATATTTGGAGAAAACAATCTCTTTTTTTTTTCAAAGAAAACCGACTTCTGTAGAGGAACCTTAATCCAGCAACATGGCTACTCTGGCAAGCGATCACATCCACAAACCTTCTAGGTCTGTGTGATTTGGCTGGGGTGCAGGCACATTCTGTATTATATAGTATTCTCTGGCTGAAATTCAGACATAGATATGCCTTTTGTACACAACTTTAATCTCAAACAATGAAGGTAAAGTTAGTTCATAGAGAGAAGTCACCATGTTTGAAAGTGACATCTAATTGAGGGGCAGGCAAAGTGATGACTCAGAGAAAGATTTGGCAGAATGAGTCAGAGATAAGATTTGCTCAACTCTCATGAGAACAGGAAAGGGGTGGCTTAGCAGAACAGCACAGATGTAGTTGCGAGCAAGTGCAGTAAGTGCAGTGCACTGGAGTTGATTTCATTCATGAGTTCATGCAGTTCAGAGCGGGTCAGTAGGGGCAGCTGAAGCAAGAGCTTGAGAAGGACCCAGAAGATTAGAACACATTTTCAGAGTTAGTTTGAGGCCTAGCAGGACAATTCAATGAGAAGCCTAGAGAAGCCAGATTGAATTATTCAACTAGGGGAGTAGTTGTATCCAGAAGAGCTGAGTTGAATCAGTCAGCCAGAGCTCAGAAAAAACTAGAAAGGGTGAGTTTATTCAAAGGTAAGCCTCAGAGATGACGATTACGTCATATGAGTAAAAGCTATTGCAGACTACAAAACACTTTGTATTATGTGTTGGATCATTAATATTTATGCTGTTTCTGTGTACGCACCTATATCAATCAGTCTTCAATGCTTGATGTAAAACTATATATGAATTTGCTGTTTATCTATTGAATGATGATTTGAAACTCTTTCATTATCTTAACAAATGTATGACAGAACTCAATGCTTCAAAGTCATTTCTTCATTTCCTTATTTAAACTGGGTCATTTACTTATCCATTGGAGGTAAATCTCACCTCTCTAGTGAACAGAGTTGTGAACAATCTAAAGTTCATGTTCTAATGGTTCATGTTCTGGTGCCATGTGACTTGGGTTAAAATCCCATTTTCTTGCCTCATCATTGTTGACCTAGAGTGAGTTATTTACTCTTTGAGCTTTTACTTCTTTAGATATGAGTATAAATACTATCATTTACCTAACAATGCTGTTTTGAATTTATTTATTTATTTTTACACTCCAGATTTTATTCCCCTCCCAGTCCATGCCCCAGAGGGTTCCACCTCCTGCCTGTCCCACCCCACTCTCCCTTCCATTCCTCACAAGGATGTCTCCATACCAACCATCCTACCAGACCTCTAAACTTCCTGGGTTTCATCTTCTCTGACTGAACCCAGATCCGGGAGTCCCCTGCTGTATTTGTGTTGGGGGCCTGGTGTGCTTGGTGCATGCTGCCTGGTTGGTGATCCAGTGTCTAAGAGATCTCAACGGTTCTAGGTTAATTGAGACTGCTGGTCCTCCTACAGGGTTGTTCTCCTTAGCTTCCTCTAGCTTTTCCCTAATACTTTTTTTTATTGAATAGCTCTTTATTTACATTTCAAATGTTGTTCCCTTTCCAGTTTCCTGTCCATAATCCCCCTAATCCTCTCTCCCTCCCCTTCTTCTATAAGGATGCTCCCCTCCTCATTCACCCTCCCTTATCTCCCCCAACAATCCCCTAAACTGGGGGTCCAACCTTGGCAGGACCAAGGGCTTCTCCTTCCATTTGTGCCCAGCAAAGCCATCCTTTGCTACATATGCAGTTGGAGCCCTGGGTCAGTCCATGTATAGTCTTTGGGTAGTGGTTTAGTCCCTGGAAGCTCTGACTGGTTGGCATTGTTGTTCTTATGGGGTTGCAAACCCTTCATCTCTTTCAATCCTTTCTTTAATTCAACCAGAGGGGTCAGCAGTTTCTGTTCATTGGTTGGGTGCACATATCTGTATCTGACTCTTTCAGCTACTTGTTGGGTCTTTTGGGGAGCAGTCATGATAGGTCCCTTTTTGTGAACACCCATAGTTTTAGTAATGGTATAAGGTCTTGGAGCCTTCCCTTGAGCTGCATCCTACTTTGGGCCTGTCCCTGGACTTTCTTTTTCTCAAGCTCTTCTCCATTTCCATCTCTGTATTTCTTTCAGACAGGAAGGATTATGGGTCAGAGCTTTGGCCATGGGATAGCAACCCCATCCCTCACTTGATGCCCTGTCTTTCTGCTGGAGGTGGATTCAATAACTTCCCTCTACTCACTTTAGGGCCTTTCATGTTGGGTTCCACCCTTTGAGTCCTGAGAGCCCTGAGGGCCAACAGAAAGAATGGAAACAGGTGACCTCAGGAGGAAGGAGGTCGGGAAGACCGTCTAGAATGTATCCGAGTCCTGGGAAGTGAGAGACTCTCTAGAGATGATTCTTTTACTTATTATTTAGATATGAGTATAGATAATATCATGTGCCTCATAATACTGTTTGAAGACTAGAGATGACCCATAATAATTCAGAACAATGGCTGGCACAGAACAAGATGATCTGATGCTGTCAAAGTTCATTTTATAAACGTTTGTAAGTGAATGGTAAGGTATCAAAACGCAGCTCAATGGGAATATTTAAATATGTATAAATGTTCAAACACAGAATGTTATGGCCCTTGCATTAGTAATCAGAGTAGAAAATATGTCTGGATTATATTTGAATGACAATTCCTAACAGTACATAATCAGGAACTTTTAAATGGCCTAATATTAAATCAATCAATTAGTCACATCTTTTTAAACCTAGAGCCTAATATATGCCAAGCATCCTCTTCATCACTGAGTGATGCTTCCAGTCTGACAAGATCCTACTGCAAACTAGTTAGGGCGCCAAAGTAACACTTAGTGGCAAGTGCTGACAAGGACCCATAGATACTGAAACTCTTCATACATCATTAGGATCAATAAAAATTTTGTAGTCACTCTTAAGACAAGATTTGCAGATTTTATAAAGTTAAATGTATGCTTGATGTATGACACAATAATTCTGCTTGTAGATAGAACTTAGGTTCAAACAAATACGTATTATCAATGTTTATTGCTAATAGTTTGCAGCTCCCCCAAAATTTCCAGTTGAGAATAAATAGACAAAATCTGGAACATTTATGTCATCAAATACTATTCAGCAATGGAAGACAACAGGCCACTTAGCCACATATGATATGTATGGATTTCAAATGTGTTATTCTGAATTTTGGCAGTTAGACTGCAGTGGTATATACCATTGCCTCTTACAGCGCTCTGAGAAACATAAGATTACGTAGGAAAAAATACACCATGTGTTCCAGCAACTGTATTTGAGGAGAGTGCTTGTGAAGGGCCATGAAGGAACCTGATTGACTGATGGAAAAATTGGCAACATTATGGTCCTGTTGATCATAGAAAGATGGGCATTCTACGGGGTTCATAGAATTGCACACTAGAAAAGATGTGATTTCCTTTGTAAAAATGGTACATCAGCGAAGTGAGTTAAAACACAAGTTCACAAGCATGACAGAATACTTACGTTTCAGAACACTGGGGCATAGGGGTTTGGGAATGGTATAAATTATTCCGTTTATTTATGTGTTTCAAACAAAATACACAAAAATAAAGAAGACCCCACTCATTTTTTTTTTTGGTTTGGCAGGAGTTGCGTAAGAGAATGCTTATTACATTGCTGATGAGCATGCAAATTGCTACAAAACTGCTTGAGTGTAATTGTGAACAGCTGTTAAAGCATGCAATTGCACAGAGCTTTTGTTCCTGGAGTCCCATCCACTGAATCTCTCTTGTAAAAATAAAACCCTCGGGTTTCTAAAGCTATGTGCATAAAGTTGTTTATTATAGCACTGTACTTCCTGGCATACAACTGAACATAAAGCGTGTGCCCATAAGTGAAGCTCTAAAAATGAGAGCTTCATCCTTGTAACAACCCATGTACTACTGTTCCAGGATGCTCACAGTATGTACGACTATACAAATACCACAGTAAAAGTTAGAATGTTAATGCACAAACCTAGTGACTCACAGGACAATGTCTCAAACCTACCTGTGAGTCTTAATCTGCATGGGCTACTATCTCAAAATTGTCACTAATTGTCACTGCTTTAAAACAAACAAACAAACAAACAAACAAACAAACATACATACATTGCCTCTCACAATTTCGGGGAATGTCCTTGAAGGCATAATGATTCAGTGCTAGATTAGGCCTGTTTTATATGCGACAATTTCTCTGTACTTCAAGAGATGTACAAGCTCCCCTAGGCCTCTTTCATTAAGAGGACCGTCTCACAAATGAGGCCTCCACTCTGTATTAATCACTTCCCCAAAGCCCTAGCACAGCAGGTAAATTTCAACATAAGAATTTTGATAGGGACACAAATTTCTTTTTCCAGACTTTTACATGAGATTTAAAAAGTCAAAACAAAACAAGAACTATAAATTCAAACATTCAATTTGTTTTCATCATTGCTTCTGGTCACCAAGGGCTAGAGGTAGAGGTGTCCACTGTCAGAATTCTACACACCTTTCTGTAATATTTTCGTGGGAGGTCAGGTGTAGAGCCAAATTTTGTGACATGCAAAGTGAATTCTATCCTGTCCTTTTGTAGACCATCCAGGAACCTATAGAGTAGTTATGGCTTTCTGTTCCCATTACATTATCCATTTCATGCTCTGTCACATTTAAAAGTTGTTGTCATGTAGGCCCATGTGGCCTGTGAGATTGATTTCAGTTTCTTCTGTTATCTGTCTTTCAAGATTTAAGATAAGCTGGGAATAGTGTTGCAAACTTTGAGTCCAGCATTGTGGAGGCAGAGACCAATTCTATCTACATAGGGAATTCAAAGCCAAACAAGGCTACTTAGTGAGATCCTGTCTCAAAAAGAAGAGGAGGAGGAGCAACAGGAGGAACAAAAGGAGGAGGAAGAGGAGGAGGAAGAGGAAGAGGAGGAGGAACAAGAGGAGGACTAGGAGGAGGAGGAACAGAAGGAGGAGGAGGAGATGACAAGATAAATTCATTTTAGAGGAGACAGTAAAATAAAAAGAAAAAAGACAAGAAGACAGCATTACGATATCATGTTGAAAAAGAAATAAACCTTTAATTGGCATGCCTCCAAATCATAACTCTCAAAGAGGAATTTTCTAAAATGTGCTAAATTTCAAGGCAAATGATAAGTAAGCAATTGAATGGGAGAAAAACAGACCAAATAATGTTATTTCTCATAGAAGAAATGATTTGTCTAATGAGAGAATAATGTAATCACCATTGCCTTCACCTCTACATGCATGTGTGGAGTCATCTTGAGGAAGGCAACAAGAGAGGGCATTGTCTGCTCTCCAGGTTCTCCACATTGCTAAAGTGGAGAACTTTGTCTTACAAAGGCAAATCCGATGCATGTAGTACACTAGACTTATCCATAATTAAAGATATATCTATAGTTAAAGACGGGACTCTCCCATAATCAGCAGCCTGGACAAAAAAAGTCAAGAAGTACTTTTTTCTTTCTTTCTTTCTTTTTTTTTTTTAAGTTTCCAGAGATATCTTAACTCTCTCAATGATAAAATGAAGACTGCACCCATGCATCACAGGAGGAGCTTAGACAAGCAGGCCCAGCCACAATGCTAGCACAAGTGCTGATACTTCCTCCCTGAGCCAATCTAGAGTCTGCAGTCATGACGAGAGATCACTGATGCTGGATCAGGTGATGGAACAAGCCAATGAGAAAGAGGCAGCACCACATCTGGCTACTTGAGAGTCAATGAGATGCAATAAAGGAGTCTGCTTTGCCACTTGCCTAACTCCTGTGGTCCCTTTGACTCTGTACCTTCTCACCCTGCCCCCAAAGGTCTTGGTCATGGTTTCAAGCAGAGCATTGAGCTCATTTGGGTTTGGGTTTATTTTTTGATTGCAGTCACCATCTTTAAATTCTGATCGAGACCCTTTTTCCTTACTGCCCCTTTCAGCATTTTCTCAGAAAGTTGGTCCCTTCATGTTCCATGTCGTTTTTGCCTCCCCTGGCCCTGCTAGAGGGTCTCCCTCTTATTCTTCTGTGTCTTTTGACTGAATAGGGAGGTATATTTGTTATGCCCAGATCTCAAAAACCCCAAAGAGACTACCAGGAACTACAACTCTGGTGCAAGCACACAGGATTCTTTATTCAAACTCAAGCTCAGACCACAAACCTTTCTGATGCAACGGGATAGAGGGGCAGTCCCAAGGTATGGGTGAAGGGGGTTTATAAAGGAAAAACTGCAGGTAGGGGTTTCCAAGCCTTGGCATTACATGAGAGGGTAAAGGAATGTTGGCCTTTCAGCTAATTGGTTTACAGAACCTGGTTAAACCATAAGGAGGGAGCCTACATCAAAAAGGAGCATCTTGACCTGGGAAAGGCTTATGTTTCCTTAGCCCACTCTGTTGTTATCAGCTAACTGCAGCTGCTCTGTCTATTTTGCACCTACCAGGAACATTTCATGGTTTTACTCAGACCTCAAGGGTGGGGGCCATGCCTCTCTAAGGGCAAGTTAACTTAGAAAGGAGTCTTCAAAAACGAAAATGCACTTTATCCTGCTACTTTAATCCTTACACGTTCTGTTTTACTTTCGGTTCATCCAGCATCTCCACAGAAGGAGTGACCATCCAGGAGACAGAACCAGAGATTGCCGTTTCCCTAACCCCCAAGGGCTTTCCTTGACCTGAGACACCGCGTGAGCATAGGTCCTAATGAACCACGGAAGTCCCCCACTAAGCATAGATACTTGAGTCTGACACACATTTTCCTCCTTCCTCACTTTTCCCCCTTTCCTGTTTGTTTACCTGTGTGTCTAGTCCTTGCCATGGGAAGACTTCGTCCCCACTGCATGGAGCCCCAAATAAGAGCCCTTAAGTTCCTCATTGTCTACAGCGGCATGAAAAACAAGCCCTTGGATCCGGGAACCTTCCGGACTGAGGTGACAGGCAGTTCTAGCACCACAATCTCGCCCGAGAACATGTGGGAACCTAATTTATGGATAAGAGTTCTGTTTCTGGCCTGGAAACTCGAGGTGAATTAAGGATAGGTTTCCCCAATTCCTTCGTTCCGATTCTCTTACCATTATTGCTAGTCTAAAATCTTCCTCAGAGGAACTTATCGCCCCTCACAGCAAACAGGTTGTGAACTTGTCCATAACTGCCCCTCCTCCCAGCCTCTCAGCTGCAGCAGATTCCCTGGATAGTGAGCTTGCACAACCTGCCATGAAATTGCTTACCTTGGCCCATAGGTCCCGACCCCAGGCTTATCCTGTTAATCTTGGTCCTGGTGCTGCCAACTGCCCTTGGATCCCTACACCCCTAACTGACCTTGCTTTAATTATAAAAGCAGTCAATGATTTGGGGCCTGACTCTCCCTACAGGTCTTAAGACAGTAGGCTATTAATTTACAAACCTATTATGACCGGTATGATCTTCTTAAAGCATTCCTGGAGTCCGCCTTTTTCTTAAACTGGTAGTCATATCAGAACCTGGCTGAGAGAGGCACACTTAAATCTTGAATATAACCTTTTTTTTTGTTTTTGTTTTTGTTTTTTTTCTCGTTTTTTCTTTATTAACTTGAGTATTTCTTATTTACATTTCGAATGTATTCCCTTTCCCGGTTTCTGGGCCAACATCCCCCAAACCCCTACCCCTCCCCTTCTATATGGCTGTTCCCCTCCCCATCCTCCCCCCATTACCACCCTCCCCCAACAATCATGTTCACTGGGGGTTCAGTCTTGGCAGGACCAAGGGCTTCCCTTTCCACTGGTGCTCTTACTAGTCTATTCATTGGTACCTGTGAGGTTAGAGTCCAGGGTCAGTCCATGTACAGTCTTTGGGTAGTGGCTTAGTCCCTGGAAGCTCTGGTTGCTTGGCAATGTTGTTCATATGGGGTCTTGAGCCCCTTCAAGCTCTTTCAGTCCTTGCTCTGATTCCTTCAACAGGGGTCCTGTTCTCAGTTCAGTGGTTTGCTGCTGGCATTCGCCTCTGTATTTGCTGTATTCTGGCTGTGTCTCTCAGGAGAGATCTACATCTGGTTCCTGCACTTTTTTGCTTCATCCATCTTGTCTAATTGGGTGGCTGTATATGTATGGGCCACATATGGGGCAGGCTCTGAATGGGTGTTCCTTCTGCCGCTGTTTTACACTTTGCCTCCCTATTCCCTGCCAAGGGTATTCTTGTTCCCCTTTTAAAGCAGGAGTGAAGCATTGAATATAAGCTTAACAGAACCCTAGACATGCTGACTGGCCATGGGGCATATATTTCCATAGTTACCCAAGCTACTATCTGCCAACAGAAGCTGCTTCAACCAGGTCGACAATTTATCGTCCAAGGTACTTAAGGCTTGCACTCCCAGAGATCCCTCTGCCTACTTCAGTAACCTTGTACAACAATGAGGAGAGTCCTTTACAGACTTCCTCACAAGGCTTACTGATGCAGTGGAGAGAAGAGTCTATTCAGGACCCGTTTGAGACATGGTTGTTAAACATTTGTTCTGGGAGAATCTTAATGCTTCCAACAGTAATGCAGTGGTGGCAGTCCATAATGATATTTATAGATGGATAGTGGCTATCAGAGACCTTGACTCCAGGGTAGGCCCTATAGTGGCCCTGACTGCCTTTCTCTATCGCTGCCTGTCAGGCAAAGAACCAACAACTGACTTTCGAAGGGAGTCTTGTTTGATTGTTCTTGCTGGGGCTGCAGAAAGACAGGACATCTCCATAGTGACTCTAATGCTAGACTCATAGAGCTCTAAACTAGGCCAAGAACAAAGTTCCCTTGCTGTAATAAATGTTTTCACTGAGCATGAGACTGTAGGTCTCAGAACTCTGATAAACTTGGGGATGACTTAAACTCCAAAAGGGCACCCCAGCCCTGTCAATAAGAGGAGACTACTCTAAGCCTACTGTATATTGGACTCTCCCCATGTTTCCACATTTACTTGTGATGATTGTACACCTAAATGGGATCCCTATAAAAGGGCTGGTAGATACAGGTGTGAATGTCAGCATTATCACTGAAAATGAGGCCTTCAGGTTCTCTCAGTAGAAGTTCAATCCAGGACTGCCATTACGGGTGTTAGAAGCCAGCAAACCATCAGGGCCATATTGTACCCTGTGTGTTGGAAGGGTTTCAATGCCAACCAGGTCTCTTTCACACTCATTGTCACTCACTGACTCTGTGCTCTCTTACCCTCATCCCCAAGGATCTTGGTTGGGGTCACAAGCAGCAGCACATCTTTTTGGGGCCTTGAGGATACAAGCTTAGGTTGTCTAAGTCCTTGAAGCATTAAAGGGAAGTTTCCTCTTGGAAACACATTGCTGTCCTGTCTTTGTGAAGTTATGCTCAGTGCCCACTGCTGTGTCCATGGCCATTCTAGGTTCTACAGTTTAGGACCTCAGCAGTTCTGTTTTGCTATCTCATTGCTGCTGCCTTTTCACAAAATCTCATCATCATCCAATCTTGCTGCTGCAAGAAACATGTATTGATTTTTGTCTCTGGTAGAGCTTTTAAAGTCGGTGATTCCTGGAGACAAACAAACAAGCAAAGCACAAACAAAACAACACCCAGACAAAGCAAAAGAAAACAAAAAAAACCCAAAACAAACGAACAAACAAAAAACAAAAATCCAAAACAAAAGAACAACAACAAAAATCCTGACTGTATTTATTAGCTTGGGATCTCATCCCTTTCTGGCTGCAAAAATGAATTCACTGTCTCCTAATCCAGGTCAGGAGGATTTAAACATAATGATTAGAAAAGACATAGAAAGAGGAGGGAGCGCTGGGGGAAGGTAAATGCAGTACTTCCTGAAATTTTAATAGGGAATAGGAGGGATAAATATTCTGAATCAGAAAAGAACAATGAAACTTAGAGGCCACTCTGCCTCCCAGTTTCTGGGATCCTTTAGTTATTCAATAAATATTAAGCTATTCAAATGCCAATTGAGGATGCTGACAGTTAGCATTTATGGAATCATCCTGCAGGAGGCAGATTATTACATTTGTACTTATTTTCTGTCTTCATCCTAATAAACACAGGTGGTTGATGTTGCTGGCACTGCACTTTACCAAGCCAAAGGTCAGGGGGTTGCCATCTCTTGTGTCTTGTGGTTTGAGGGAGGAATAAATTTGGTTCTGCTCGTGATTCAGTAGATGCTGGCTTTGGCTCTCCACTTGTGTTAAATATTATAGAAAGTGCTGTTGGTGTTTCCCAGATCACCCCAAGTTTTGGGCTAAAGCATATGTGAGATTCTTAGGAATCACACTTGCAAACTGCTTAGAGGCCCCCCTGCTTCCCAATTTCCGGAATTACTGTGTCTAAACGCACCAGGGTCCAGAAATACCTGGTGATTTAGGATTCCATGAGAGTGTCTCATAATACTTACAAAGGAGTAGGAAATGTCTTTGCTTGGAGTTGCAGAACTCTATGACGTAGTTGTAGGTTTGGGCTACACAGGTTTGTCACCTCAGTAGTATGAAGACAGACGCGGTATCTAAAATTTCCTGCTTGGGCCTTTCCTGTCATCTATTTTACATTTTGTTCTCCCTTCCTGATTTCTCCTATAACATCACTTTAATAATCTCACCCAACTCCCTGTTTTCTACTTGCTTCCTGGAAAACCCAAAGAGGCAACTATGTTGTCTCATTCTAATCTTGGAGCCGTAAACGAGGCAATTACGATGAAACGCATTATGAAATAATAATTGAACGCATCTTGTGGAGAAACATTAGAGATTGTTTCCATATGTTGATTTGGCTCCTTAATTGCTCTCATTTTCTTCATTTAATCATTCACTCCCTGAAAGAAATCTCGATGTTTTCTGCAAAATGCCTAGAAGCCATAGTGATGGGCACACACCCCTTCACGGGAGGGGGCAGAAAAACAAAAAATAATGAACTTTTCATTGCATCCACACAAGTTACCTAGAAGTGATAAAGTAAGTCTCAAGATCAGCTCCTTTGTGAATGTGCGCATCATTTCAATGCCAGCATACAATTTCTTCAAGGCGTGAACTTACTCTGAATGATTTCCATATCCAAATGGTATATTGGGCAGAGAAATTTTAGAAATGGATTCGCATGAGATGATAAGCCTTCAATCATAAATATTATATACAATAATGATAAGCCCAGCAATGCCTCTCATGAGTTTGAAAAGCATATTTGGAAGGAATCTGGGACAGTTGTACAATCCAAAGATTCATCAATGAAAAGGAAACAATTACTAAAATGAGTTATGGGAAGGGGATGACTTCTAGGCTGAAGATCACTCACTTGTTCCGAGTTTATTTCATGGGTTATTTGATGTGAGATGTAAGCTTTCGAATAAAACATTGGGAAAGGGGCGTAAAAGCTCAGCAATTTGGAAACAGGCTTCTCTGTGTCCCACATTGTTGTAGGTTATCTATGCTACTTCTAAGTATCTGCTGTTTATTCCCTCTCTCTTGCTTATGTCCTCCATGTTTGAGGACTCCATCGGCTTATAGGACGGTCCACTGCATAACACTCTTACCTATATCAAATGCTTATGGTTGTATATGCACACCAGTCAACTTGCTAGTAGTTTCTTCTTTTCTTTATTGGATATTTTTTATTTACATTTAAAATATTATCCTTTTCTTAGATTCCTGTCCATACATCCCCTATACTCTCCCCCCAACTTCAATAAAGGTGTGCCTCCTCCCCAACCATCCCCTTTTCCCGCCTCCCCACCCTGACATTCCCTTACACTGGGGTCCAGCCTTGGCAGGACCAAAGGCTTCTCCTCCCATCGGTGCCCAACAAGGCCATCCTCTGCTACATATGCAGCTGGAGCCATGGCTTTCCCCATCTGTAGTCTTTGGGTAGGGGATCAGTCCCTGGGAGTTCTGGTTGGTTGGTATTCTTGATCTTATGGGGTTGCAAGCCCCTTCAGCTCCTTCAATCCTTTCTCTAATTCCTCCAACAGAGACCCTGTTTGCAGTTCAGTGGTTTGATGCTAGCATTTCCCTATGAATTTGTGATGCTCTGGCCGAGCCTCTCAAGAGATGGCTATATCAATGCTATATGAAGCACTTTTTTACTTCATCGGTATTGTCTAGTTTTGGTGGCTGTATATGTATGGGCTGGATCCCCAGGTGGGGCAAGCTCTTCATTCTCTGCTCCAAACTTTGTCTTCATGCCCCCTCCTATTAATATTTTTATTCATCCTTTTGAGAAGGACAGAGGCATCTGAACTTTGGTCATCCTTCTTGTTGAGCTTCATGTGGTCTGTGGATTGTACCTTGGGTTATTTGAGCTTTTGGGCTAATATCCACTTATCAGTAAGTGCATACCATGTGTGGTTTTTTTTTTTTTTTTTTTTGTGATTGGGTTACCTCACTCAGGAGGATATTTTCTAGTTCCATCCATTTGCCTATGAATTTCATGATGTCATTATTTTGATAGCTGAATATTACTCCATTGTGTAGATATACCATATTTTCTGTATCCATTCCTCTATTGAAGGGCATCTGAGTTCTTTCCAGCTTCTGGCTATTATAAATAAGGCTGCTATGAACATAGTGGAGCATGTGTCTTTGTTGTATGTTGGAGCATCTTTTGGGTATATGCCCAGGAATGGTATAGCTGGGTTCTCAGGTGGTCCAATTTTCTGAGGAACCTCAAGACTGATTTTCAGAGTGGTTGTACCAGTCTGCAATCCCACCAACAATGGAGGAGTATTCCTCTTTCTCTACATCCTCACCAGCATCTGTTGTCACCTAAGATTTTGATCTTAGTAATTCTGACTGGTGTGAGGTGGAATCTCAAGATTGTTTTGATTTGCATTTCCTTGATGACTAAAGATGTTGAATATTGCTTTAGGTACTTCTCAGCCATTCGGCATTCCTCAGCTGAGAATTCTTTGTTTAACTCTGTACCCCATTTTTGATAGGGTTATTTGGCTATAGGGAGTCTTACTTCTTGAGTTCTTTGTATATATTGGAAATTAGCCCTCTATCAGATGTAAGATTGGTAAAGATCTTTTCCCAATCTGTTGGTTGCCATTTTGTCCTAATAACAGTGTCCTTTGCTTTACAGAAGCTTTGCAGTTTTATGAGGTCTCATTTCTTGATTCTTGAGCACAAGCCATTGATGTTTTCTAAGTTTTCTCCAGTGCCCATGTGTTTGAGACTCTTCCCCGTTTTTTCTTCTATTAGTTTGAGTGTATCTGGTTTGATGTGGAGGTCCTTTATCCACTTGGACTTACACTTTGTACAGGAGATAAGAATGGGTCAATTTGCATTCTTCTACATGTTGACCTCCATTTGAACCAGCACCATTTTTCTACTGGATGGTTTGAGATCCTTTGTTAAGTGTATGGGGGTTCATTTCTGGGTCTTCAATTCGATTCCAATGATTTATCTGCCTTTCCCTGTATAAATACCATACAGTATTTTTTATCACTATTGTTCTGTAATACTGCTTGAGTCAGGGATGGTGAATCCCCCAGAAGTTCTTTTATTGTTGAGGATAGTTTTTGCTATCCTGAGTGTTTTGTTATTCCAAATGAATTTGCAGATTGCTCTTGCTAACTCTATGAAGAATTGAGTTGGAATTTGGATGGGGATTGCATTGAATTTGTAGATTGCTTTTGGCAAAATGACCATTTTTACTATAATAATCCTGCCAATCCATGGGCATGGGAATTCTTTCCATCTTCTGAGATCTTCTCCAATTTCTTTCTTCAGAGGCTTGAAGTTCTTATCATACAGATCTTTTACTTGCTTTGTTAAAGTCACACCGAGGTATTTTATATTATTTCGGACTATTATGAATGGTATCGTTTCCCTAATTTCTTTCTTGGCTTGTTTCTCTTTTGTGTAGAGGTAGGTTACTGATTTATTTGAGTTAATTTTATACCCAGCCACTTTGCTGAAGGTGTTTATCAGGTTTAGTAGTTCTCTGGTGGAACTTTTGAGGTCACTTAAATATACTATCATATCATCTACAAATAGTGATGTTTTGACTTCTTCCTTTCCAAGTTGTATCCCTTTGACATCCTTTCATTATCTGATTGCTCTGGCTAGGACTTCGAGTACTATATTGAATAGGTAGGGAGAGAGTAGGCAGCCTTGTCTAGCCTCTGATTTTAGTGGGGTTGCTTCCAGTTTTTCTCTGTTTAGTTTGATGTTGACTGTTGGTTTGCTATATATTGCTTTTACTATGTTTAGGTATGGGCCTTGAATTCCTGAACTTTCCAAGACTTTTAAAATGGAGGTGTTGAATTCTGTCAAATGCTTTCTCAGCATCTAATGAGATGCTTTTTTTCTTTGAGTTTCTTTACATAGTTAATCATGTTGATGGATTTCTGTATATTGAAACATCCCTGCATCCCTGGGATGAAACTTACTTGATCATGATGGAAGATCGTTTTGATGTGCTCTTGGATTTGGTTTGCAAGAATTTTATTGAGTATTTTTGGGTTGATATTCATAAGGGAAATTGGTCTGAAGTTCTCTTTCTTGGCTGGGTCTTTGTGTGGTTTAGGTATAGGTGTAATTGTGGCTTCATAAAAGGAATTGGGTAGTTCTCTGTCTGTCTGTATGTTGTGGAATAGTTTGGACAGTATTGGTATGAGGTCTTCTTGAAGGTCTGATAGAATTCTGCACTAAACCCATCTGGTCCTGTGCTTTTTTTTTTTTTTTTTTTTGGTTGGGAGACTTTTAATAACTGCTTCCATTCCTTTAGGAGTTATGGGGCTGTTTAAATGGTTTATCTGATCCTGATTTAAATTTGATACTTGGTATCTGTCTACAAAATTGTACATTTATCCAGATTTTTCCAGTTTTGTTGAATATAGGCTTTTGTAGTAGGATATGATGACATTTTGAATTTTCTCAGATTCTGTTGTTATGTCCCCCTTTTTATTTCTGATTTTGTAAATTTGGATACTCTCTCTGTGCCCTCTGGTTAGTCTGACTAAGTGCTTATATATCTTGTTGATTTTATCAAAGGACCAGCTCCTGGTTTTGTTGATTCCTTGTATAGTTCTTTTGGTTTCTATTTGGTTGATTTCAGCCCTGAGTTAGATTATTTCTTGCATTGTACTCCTTTTGGGTGTATTTGCTTCTTTTTGTTCTAGCAGCTTGTGAAGCTGCTAATGTAGGCTCTGTCCAATTACTCTTTGGAGGCACTCAGAGGTTTGAGTTTTCCTCTTAGCATAGCTTTCACTGTGTCCCATAAGTTTGTATGTTGTGCCTTCATTTTCATTAAATTCTAAAAAGCCGGGGCTGGAGAGATGGCTCAGTGGTTAAGAGCATGGACTGTTCTTCCAGAGGTCCTGAGTTCAAATCCCAGCAACCACACGGTGGCTCACAACCATCTGTAATAGAATCTGATGTCCTCTTCTGGGGCGTCTGAAGACAGCTACAGTATACTCATCTATAATAAATAAATAAATCTTTTAACACATTCTAAAAAGTCTTTAGTTTCTTTCTAAATGTCTTTCTTGACCAAGTTATCATTGAGTAGAGTGTTGTTCAACTTCCATATGTGTGGGCTTTATTTGACTTTTCCCCCTTACTTCTTTTAATATTCTTTCTTTGTTTTGTGATGGGAGGAATTTCTTTTCTGGTCCAATCTATTTGGAGTTCTATAGGCTTCCTGCATGTTTATGGGCATCTCTTTTTTAAGGTTAAGGAAGTTTTCTTCTATAATTTTGTTGAAGATATTTACTGGCCCTTTTATTTGGCAGTCTTTGTTCTCTTCTATACCTTTTATCCTTAGATTTGATCTTCTCATTGTGTCCTAGATTTCCTGGATGTTTGTGTTTGGAGCTTTTTGCATTCTACATTATCTTTGAAGGTTTATCTTCTGCCCCTGAGATCCTCTCTTCTATCTCTTGTATTCTGTTGGTGATGCTTGCTTCTATGACTCCTGATCTCTTTCTTAGGTTTTCTATCTCCAAGTTGTCTCTCTTTGTGCTTTCTTTATTGTTTATATTTCCATATTTAAATACTAGATGGTTTTGTTCAATTCCTTAACCTGTTTGGTTGTATTTTCCTGTAATTCTTTAAGAGATTTTTGTGTTTCCTCTTTAAGGGCTTCTACTTGTTTACTTGTGTTGTCCTGCATTTCTTTAAGGGAGTTATTTATGTCCTTCTTAAAATCCTCTATCATCCTCATGAGATGTGATTTTAAATCAAAGTCTTGCCTTTCTGGTGTGTTGGGATACCCAGTATTTGCTTTGGTGGGAGACCTGGGCTCTGATGATGTCAAGTAGTCTTGGTTTCTGTTGCTTAGGTTCCTGTACTTGCCTCTCACCATCAGGTCGTCTGTGTGTTCTACAGTCTCCATGTGGGTTGCTTGGAGCAGAAGAGTTGGTCTTACCTCTGCTCTCAGGTGTGTAGACACTTCTGGTGGTTGGTTTTCAGCTCCTGGTGCAGGCAGAAACTGGAAGTGTCCTGCCCCCTACTGCTCCTAGTTTCAGGTATCCAGTGGGCACTAGGCAGGTTATTTTTGTTTTATTTTTTTGGGGGTGTCTGGAATGTGAGCAGAAGTGGAGTTCTCCCCTGAGCTCTCAGGATTGTTCACACTTCTGAGAGTCCAGCTCTCTCCCCAGGGGATTTGGGTACAGAGAGCTATGGGAATACTTCAGCTCTGAGCCTGGCAGAAACCAAAAGTGTCCTGTCCCATACTGATCCTGCCTTTGTGTGTTCCGAGGCCACCAGGCAAGTCCGTTGGAGCAGAAAAGTTGGTCTTATCTCTGCTCTCAGGTGTGTCAGCACTCCTGATGGCTGGGTTTTCTAGCTACTTCTTTATTTAATGCATTTACTATTTTCCTTTGTGAAATATTTGTCTACTCATTTTCTGAAATGAGAATAGACATCTCTTGCATTTTTCTTCATCAAGAACCATCATAAATGTATGTGGCAACAGCACAGGGAGTTATATGTTGTGAAGTAAGATACATTTCTGAGTCTCAAAATGGGTTTCTCCACCAAAAGAAACATTTGAACATGCACAGAGGCTGATAGACTTACACACACTGACAGCTCATTCTTTCAGAAACTGGGATGCGATAGACACCAGCTTGCCTGGATTCAAGAGCACTGACAGGATACAGCTCACAAGGACACACACCAATATTTACTGGGCTAGAGTGCTCAGAATGAATGGGGGCACAAGACCGTTAGAACAGTGGTTCTTAACCTTTAGGTCATGGCCTTTTGAGGGGTTCAATGCCTTAGAGCAGTGTTTCTCAAAGTCTAGGTCATGACTTGTTGGAAGTGTTGATCTACCCTTCCACAGGAGTCACCTAAGACCACTGGAAAAACACAAGCATTTATTTACACTATGATTCATAACAGTACAAAATTGTAGTTAATAAGTAGCAACAAAATTTTATGGTTGGGAATCATGACAACACAAGGAACTGTACTAAACGATTTCAGTGTTAGGAAGGTTGAGAACCATGACTTTAGAGGAACAGTTTAGTTAGTCAAGAATTTGAATCAGAAGTTGAGTAAGAAGAATAGAGTCACTTTATTGTTCTGTAACAGTTATTGTGTTAATACCTTCTAGATATTACCTGGTTGGTTTTTAAAATATTTATTTATTTTTTCATGTGTGTATGTGTGTGAACATGTGTGTGTCAGGGTGCATATATGGAGGTCAGAAGACACCTTTTGGGAGTCAGTTCATTTCTTTTACCAAGTGGATGCTAGGTATTAAACTCAGGTCATGAGACTTGACAGTAAGCCTCCTGCTCACTAAGCCATTCCATGGCCCTACCTAAGTATTTTCTAACCATATCCATGTTCTGTTCCACTCTTGAATGGGAAACTCCTTGGCATCAGGCTCAGTAATAACTGGTGCTTTCTAAGAGCTTCAGAGTTGTCTTCAAGATCAGTTTTCTCTTTTACTTTATTACTTTCTGTTAAAGATTTGGTTCTTGTATTTGTGAGCGGGTGGCAATTATAAAATCTGGTAGGAAAATCTCACAAACTAAAGAGAAAGGAAAAAGTAAAAGGTTGATGACCTAAAATTACCTAGTGTTTCAAAGTCTGAGTGATGTTTGCTGAAAAGTTTTTCTTGCTGCTAGGAGATCAGCATTTAGTTCTAACTGGGCTATAAGTTGACTAGATGGAATTTGCTATAAAGAGAAATCTGCTTCCCCCCAAAAAGATTCTGATTTAAATGTAATTATTATCTCAACTCATCCACCTATAACTATCCAGGAGAATTCCTGACTATATAGCTGGATCTGTAAAGCAGCCAAGTTTGCACATGACATTAACCATCACAGGCTGTAAATAAATCCGACTGGTATCCTTAAAAATGAATGAATGCAGGGAATCATCCCCTAGATGAAGATCTACAGGCTATTAGTAATTTTTTTCTTTTTTCTTTTTTTCGGAGCTGGGGACCGAACCCAGGGCCTTGCGCTTTCTAGGCAAGCGTTCTACCACTGAGCTAAATCCCCAACCCCAGTAATTTTTGATAAAGGGAAATCTTCCCCAGGGGATAGCCCTCTAATTGGTTATCTAGTACCAAATGCTGAGCCAAGAAACATATGCATGTAGGTAACATTGAGTGGACTCAGAAGGTTTTATTTCTATGTTTGGATAAAGAAAAGGAGGCAACGGACTTGAGAGTGAGGGGTAGAAAGAAGGAGGGGAAAGGGAGGAATGATGTAATTATTTTTAAATTAAATAAAATGGAAAAAGAAGTCAATTTAGGTAGTAATACCAGAAGTTACACATATTGGGAAAAGATGAAGGGTTTGTGGAGAACAGATTAAAAAAAATCCTACAAACTGGGAAGAAAAGTCTCAGGAAAAAAGTAAAGCTGTCATTGTCTTCTTTTAAACCTTTAACCCACAGAGCCATGTGATTTCTCTGCTTTCAATCTGTGGTATTTTCCTGTTTCAATCCTAGCAAACTAACAAATAACCACCAACCGGCTGATCTAATAGGGAATGGGCATTTCCACTGGTCAGGCACAGACAAGAACATAACACCAAGCCTAGACAAGTTGAGACGCTTGATTGACAATCTCAGAAGAATCATGAATAATCTGTATAAAGCGTCAAAGAGCCAATAGAAAGGACTTCTAGACCAGCCTCTCTTACTATAATAGAATCTTCATTGGGATTGAATCTTAACATTCATCTGAATGGAAGATTAGCATAGGAAAAAGAAGGGAGAAAGAAAACTCAAGGCAATTCACTCAAGTACACATGCTAAGAAATGCCAAATGGCTGTGCTCAGAAAGGAAGGAAGATATATATGAATTCTTTTATGATATCACTTGGAAGTTTGATAAAACTGCCTTTCATTGGTGGAACATATTAAAATATTCAAAATATATCATTCTTTAAGAACATTAGCTATTGGTGAAAAGATGAATTTTCAAGTTAACCACAAAAAAAAATTCATAGCTTTATGAAACTTTTGGATTATGGTGAAGCCAATGACCACCTGATCAACTTCAACTTGGCTCTGCTCACAACGTAATAAGGTGATTTTGTCTGAGGCTGTTTTCTCCCACCTGGGTGAGAGTACTCCTGCCAGGAAGGTTTTCACACACAGTAGTAGGTTTCCATCTTCATATTTGACCAAGTCATGATTGCTCCCAGCCCTTGAGTACAGCCTCTTTCAATCATATAACCATGGTGATAGAGTTTCATTTACTTGCAACCTGAATTATACAGCACTGTGAGACGTCTAGGACAGAGTCAGTAATGTTTTCCCTGTGCAACTGGAGCTCTTACCTCACGAAGACAGCTCTAAATTGTACCACATCTACACGTAATGGTTAATGATATCATTGAAGCAATAATGGTGCTGGTTAAGTTCCTGGTGATTTAATTTTGATAGCTGTTACTCAAATATTTCTCTCAAGCAAGCTCTGTTCTAAGTGGTTAAGTACCTAATCTTCAAAACTAATAGATATTAATCTGCTGATTATTTATCAACTTAATAGATATAGAAAACTGAGTGAAAAGGTTGCCCAAATCTTCAAAGTTAGCGTTAAGGAAGGCAGTGCTAAGTGCCAAAGTCATAAGTCATTGCGTTTCATAATTGGTTTATTGAACTGACTGCTCCCAACTAACTGAAAATTTCTCCCCTTTGACCAGTAGCTTCTAACTCTACTTTACAATGATCTATGCTAACCTTTTCTCTACTCTTAAAAATGTACTCTTACCACAAAAAAGATGCATGCAAGGTAGTTTTTATATTTTCTTGCTTGATTTACTTATGTAATAGACATAAACTTGAGGATATATTGTAATCTATAAGCATATATATTTATGTTAATTAGAAGCTGTAGTAAATAGCATCAACCGTACTTCTTGTATGCTTTCTCTTAAAGTGTTTCTGAACTTGATTAACGATTATTTTCTAGGATCCATGTACCCCCGCTGGGATCCAAGACGAGGTTAGATTTTACAGATGAAATGATCAGGAGTTCAGTCTTACATGTGAGCTTTAGTTAGACGCTTTTGCCTTTCTCTCAAAAATTCAAATACGCATGGCAGTAATCACTATGTCAACAAGGGCAATGGGTTCGGATTTCCCTGTCCCTTAGCAAAATGTAACACTTCTCACTTATTGCACTTTTTCTTCCAGTCCTTTATGTTGTTTACTTGATGGTGCTGTAAATGTGGCTTTGACAAAATAATTGTAAAAGTTTAATATATCAGCGTTTTGAAGCCATGTAATAAACATTTGATAAACTGTGCACCTCGGTCGGGTTGTAGACCACTCCAACATGTATTTCCAAACTCTTAAAAATGCTCTTGTATCTTTCCTTACTTAGTAATCAGTGATAATTTTCCAATTGTGAGTTATCGTCCTCACTATTATAGATTACATGCCAATGAGAGGTGTGCCAGGCTGATGTCCTCCAATACCTCTGATGAAAAGCTTCTTTCCCCGTACTTTGTTGAAAAATTTAGTTTGTCCCCAAGTATCATGATAAGACATGCAAATTTTCATATCCATACCTAAAAACAAGGAATTTGTATTACTTAATAATCGTGAAACCAAATAGATGGAGAACTGTGTTTGCTGTATATGAATAAAATCCTAAAGGAGCATCTCCTTGAATCTTTTTAGAGCAAACATATAGAAAGGATTGTGATGTGACAGGTGTGTGTGTTAGGTTCCCAGGAGACAGTGTTTTCAGTCTTGGAACTTTCCTTATGTGTGAGAATTTGGCAACAGCTCCTTCTAGGTGGTTATCGCCTGTTGGTTGGCAGCCATTTCTGCCTTCCTCTGGTGTTTCCTGGATGTTGTCACAGCATCGCTTCCTTTGCTCATCCCAGGAAAGCTCCACCACAGTGGTGACATTCTGAATCTTTGCTCAGGTGGTTAATACTTGAATTGGGTGGAACTGGCAAAACCACCTGTTTAGCATGCACAGAACAGGCTGTGGTATTAGCCATGGGAAGATGTGGAGGTTTAGAAGCTGCTTAGCGGTGATTGTGAGACCTGCAACAAACGATTTGTTTCCTTTACACCCCTTTCAATGCTTTGCCATAAAAAGCTGATAGGACTTTTTTCTGCACCTCTCCACAGTCCAGTCCTCTAACTGGAAAAATGGGTTTAGATATTAGTGTAGGGGAGAATTAAACATCGGACTAGACTCAGCAAGCATATGACATGCAAAGATGAATCCAAGTGAATATTGATTATCAGTTCCAATTCAGTTACATGCTTTCACTCTTAGGCTAGGGCCAGGGGCAAGTTTAATACTGAAACAAAACAACAAACAAATAAACAAAACTCCAGCTTTTTCCCTAAGCCAAAACAAGGAGCTTGGAGCAGAGCAGTGCATGGATGATGAAGGGGTGGCGTTAGCCAGCCTGCAGCCATATTATGGCACATTCTTCTTAGACCTGTTGACCAATGTTGGCTTCATGGATTCACTTTCTTTTTTTATTGGATATTTTATTCATTTCCATCAAACGATATCCCCTTTCCTGGTCTACCTACCACAACTCCCCAACTCATCCCCCCTCCTCTACCTCACCACCCTGGCATTCTCCTACACTGGGGCATAGAGCCTTCATAGGACCAAAGGCCTTCCCCTCCACTGATGCCCAACAATGCCATCCTCTGCTACATATGTGGCTGGAGCTATGGGTCCCTCTATGTGTACTCTATAGTTGGTGGTTTAGACCCTGGGAGCTCTGGAGGTTCTGGTTTGTTGATATTGTTGATCTTCCTCTGGGGTTGCAAATCCCTTCTACTCCTTCAGTCCTTTCTCTAACTCCTCTGTTGGGGACACTGTTCTCAGTCCAGTGGTTGGCTGCCAGCATCCACATCTGTATTGGTCAGGCTCTGGCAGAGCCTCTCAGAGGACAGTCCATACCTGGCTCCTGTCAGCAAGCACTTCTTGGCACCCACAATATTGTCTAGGTTTGGTGTCTGTATGTGGTATGGATCCCCAGGTGGGCAGTCTCTGGATGGCCTTTTCTTCAGTCTCTGCACCACAATTTGTCCCTGTATTTCCTTTAGAAAGGAGCAATTCTGGGTTAAAAAATTGGAGATGAGTGGGTGGTCCCATCCCACGGACTCACTCTCAACTCTTCTCTTCAAACTTTTATAAGGTTGCTTTGGTCAAAGTGTTGGGGCAGGATCCCCCAGGTGAAAAGTCAGATAAACCAGTGAAACAGACTAACCTATGCCAAAAGACCTCACTGCTGGGTCTGAATTTCATTGTTTTGTATGTGGTTGTTTGCTTATGTGTAGGGAGAGGAGGACTACTCAAGAGTGGAAGCAGGGAGGCAACTTGGGAACTGTCATTGAGAATGATCTTGCTAGGAGGAGAAAGGCTGGGAGGTGATTTAGAACTTCAGCATTCATAGGACTTTACCTGCCATGCATCAGACAGAGCCAGGCTCACTTCTCTTGGTTGCATGAACAGGGTATCATTCCCCTGACTAGGCTTTGGGCAGTCATTTATCTCTGCAAATGATTTCTTAGAGAAATTTCCATCTCTATCTTTTATGCAAAGGGAGAATAAAGAAGGCCACGTTGGTATGCTTATGGGCAAAAGTAATAGAAAGACAGTAAAACTCTCTCAGCCTACAGATAATTATCAAAAATCAGAAGCATGAAAGTGCTGCCTTGGTCTCATAAATGTGTTTTGTGTGATGTAAATCATGTTCAAAGTTGAAATCTGAAAAGTGATATTTCACTGTGAAGGCCACATATGATTTTCCACCACATAAATTTATTTGCTCTCCAGCTGCAGGTGGGTGTCGCCTCAACCTTGGCTCTAATGTGAGAAGCATTAGCTGGGTCATGGTAGTCGCAAAATGAATTGTATGAGCAGCTGCCTCTTGTGCCTGGGATGTGTCTTCTTAGAAATATTCGACTGACATTTTTAACAGCAGATATTATAGAGTTGTTTTTGCATTTCTTTCTGATGGTTAGAAAATTGGTACCTTCTGTCCAGGGAAATGAATTTCTGACTTTTTCTCAGCCATTCTGTAAAACGTTAAAGACTACTGTAAAAATAATATCTTCAATGTAGTGCTCAATACAGGGTATAAAGAGATTAAGTTTCAGAATTCCATTCCTCCCCAGATCCTTCATCACTCTATATTATAAATCTCTTCAGTTCCTTTTTTCAATATGTGAAAAGCATTGAGCAAATACAATTAAATTGGAAGGAACTGCATGAAGTTTTGATGAAAAGAGAAGATTATTTCACATTTTACTGTAGAGTTCTGTCCATCTGTCTGTTGAGTATATGTATATTTATACTCATTCATTTGTTCATTAATGCATTTACTCAGTGAGTTGTGTTTCCAAAGGTTGTCATTTATGATAATCTTGGTTTTTCAACCTTACAAAATTTAAAATCACCATGGAGATGAGCTTTTAGGTATGTCTGTAAGGAACTTTTTAGGTTATGTTAATTTAGGTGGGAAAACACACTCTTTATATGGGTGGTACCATTCCATGTGTTGGGAACCCAGACTAAATAAAAAGCAGAAAGACGGTTGAGGATCAGTCTCCATTCTTTTCTGCTTTTAATGAAATATGCATTAGCATGTAACGTCAGCTAGCTACCTCAAGCTATCACGTGCTCTGTCTTCAAATGGTGAGACAAGACAAACCTTTCTCACTTAAGTCGCTCTTGTCTGGTTTCTTGTCACACAATTGTAAAGTAAATATCATTCTCACCAAGGACAGCTTATATCCAATGACAAATTGATACTGGTAACCAAATTGAATTCTACTGTCTCAACTGCAAGACTCTGATAGACTTATTCAAATGTTAGAGACCCAAGGTGTCAGTTCAAAGTTGTGTTGACTTGGTGTCAGAGTTCAACTTCCTCTCCAAATCCTGTTTGTTCTGTGTGCTGACTCTGAGCGTGTGCTCCAAGAAACTGCATGGAAGAAAATGTATGTGAGTCTAATTGCGGACATTTTTACTTGGGAGGATTTAAATCCTTTGAAAATCATAGTTAACAATTTTAAGATTTTAGTATGCAGAGAGTTTATATATCATTCGTTATTCCTTTTTGTCTTCTTTATCCTTTGCAAACTCCCTTCGATCTTGGGAACAATGGATCTCATCTACAAATGAGAAAAAGAATTCAATTCGGAGTTGAGACTTTAGCTCAGCCATGTATAGTCAGAGATGGACCTTCATAATCGTTACTTGCTTTCTTGGTCTCCTTTCTCTCTCTCATTTTCTTTTATGTCTTCTAAAAGTATTTATTTAATAATATTTTATATTTGCATTGCAGAGTGTGCATGACACATATGGAGCTCCAAGGAAAACATAGTAAAGTTTCATTTTTCCTTTCATCTTTCCATGGGTTCTGGGTTTTGAACTCAGGTAGCCAGGCTGACAGAGCTAGCTACTGAGCCACCCAGCTGCCCTGCCTCTCTGCTTTTAGTTTCTTCTGATTGTCATTGTTTGGTGCAATAATTTCTGTGACTTTTTCATCAACAAAATAAAAGTTAAATTTTTTGTACCTTGACTTACTTCTTTGTTTTTTTCTTTGTAAAATTACCTTCACATTAATGAATTTATATTAATGCAGAATACTTTATGTAAACACTCTGATGGATTGATTCTGGCTATGCCTTCAGGGAAGATCACTCCATCCTGGTAGGAAAGGCATGGCATGGTAGCAAGTTTCCACTTACGATGTGAGGGATGTGAAATGTTTTGGTCACTTCCTGGATTCAGATGAAGCGTGCCAAGAGTAGAAATAGAGTTGGCAAGTATTTCTAAAGATCTGTCACTATAGCCCTGTGTCTACTAAATAAACTTTGTGTCCTGAAGTTCCTACAACCTTCTAAAAGGATGTTCAGAAACTGAGTGTTCACATACAGGAGACTGTGGATAACATTGCAGGTTCAGACCATATCATTTCTCTAAGGATAGGCATTCTTTTTACAGTGCATTATAAAGACTTGCTTTACATTTTAGTCATTGGCATGAGAGCCTGATCTGAACACCATATGTGAGCTTGTTCATTAAAAGAGAAAACTCAATCAGAAGAAAGGAAGGAATGTTATCAAGATGTAGAAATGACTGAACAGCAACAGTAGTTACTGTAATATAGAGTCTTGCATAGATAGGCTAGCATTCTCCTCATGGCAAAACAAACAAAATACACTCTATCATTGGAAAAAATTGGTAGAGTATAAAATGACAAATACTTTCAACTATCATCCTAGAATACTTACTGGCCGTTTGAATAATCTCTACCATGAAACTCTTTTGAAATAGTAGGATTTTGAAATTTGTCCTTTCCCTCTTTCCTTATCCAGAATTGTTAAGGACTTCTCACAGCATATCTATTCTAAGCCTACCTTCTCCTTCATGCCAAAATGGAAACATGGGATTATCCTCTCCTTCGTCTTCTCCCCTCCCCCATAACTCTTTCTCTCTCTCATTTTTTTTTTTGGCTTTTTGGCACCCTCATTCATAAAAGAAGCTTTACTAAAGCTCAAAGACACATTTAACAATAATAGTGGTAGACTTCAATACCCCACTCTCAGCAATTAACAAGTCTTTGAAACAGAAACTAAACAGAGAAACAGTGAAACTATTAACAGTTACGAACCAAATGGATTTAACAGATATGTACAGAAAATTTCACCCTAAAACAAAAGAATGCAACTTCTTTTCAGCACTTCATGGTGCCTTCTCCAAAATTGACCATGTAATTGGTCACAAAACAACCCTCAACAAATACAAGAAGATTGAAATAATCCCATGCATCCTACCAGACCACCATGGCCTAAGGATGGTCTTCAATAACAGCACAAACAGCAGAAAGCCCACATATATGTGGAAACTGAACAACTTTCTGCTCAATGATAATTTGGTCAGGGATGAAATGAAATTCAAGACTTCCTGGAATTTAGTGAGAATATTGACACATCATATCCAAACTTCTGGGACACAAGGAAAGCAGTGCTAAGAGGAAAATTCATAGCATTAAGTGCACTGGTAAAGAAACTGGAGAGACCTTACACTAGCAACTCAATAGCTCTAGAACAAAAAGAAGTAAGCTCACCCAAGAGGAGTAGATGACAGGAAATAGTCAAACTCAGGGCTGAAATCCACCAAATAGAAACAAAGAGAACAATTCAAAGGATCACCAAAACCAAAAGCTGGTTCTTTGAGAGAATCAACAAGATGGATAAACTAACCCCTAGCCAAACTAAGTAAAGGGCCCAGAGACATTATCCAAATTAACAAAATCAGAAATGGAAAGGGAGACATAACAGCACAAAATGGAGGAAATTAAAAAAAATCATCAGATCCTACTACAAAAGCCTATACTCAACAAAACTGGACAATCTAGTTGAATTGGATGGTTTTCTAGACAGATACCACATACCATAGTTAAATTAAGAGCCGGTAAACTTACTAAACAGGCCCATATCTCGTAAGGAAATAGAAGAAGTCATTTAAAAAATCTCCCAAGCAAAAAGGGCCCAGGGCCAGATGGATTTAGTTCAGAATTCTACCAGATCCATAGAGAAGACCTGATACCAATGTTCCTCAGACTTTTTGTTTTTAACAATCTGGATCTGAATCTCTGATTTCAGGTATGTGAAGTCCTAGAACACTTCTTGGTAAGATATTTTGATTGATCCACTTTCCACTGAGCACCAAGGAAAACAGTTAAGAACCAAAACATGTGTGTTGAGAGGAGTGGTGGCATCACTGTTATCTTGTGACCTCCAGAAATCTGTATTGGTCCCTGTTGACTCAGTTATAAATGAGCTGATGTCTGGTGTTCTAATCTTAAATGGGTCTATTTACAGCATCTTTATTAAAGTACATCTGAGGGTTGTCCAATTTCCAGAAATGAAGTTACACTCAATTTTATAAGCATTATGTATAATAAAACTTTATTAAAAAATCATAGTTCTCTCACATATTGAGAAAACTGCTTCAGCTTTTAAAACAAATTTCTTCTCTCATACAATTCATTCCTACTTAAAGTTTTTCTTTTTTCTGCTCTTCCCAGTTTCCCTATCACCTCCCCTCTCCCCCAGATCCACTCCTCCATCATTTCAGTTCAGAAAAGAGCAGGTTTCCCAGGGGTATTAACCAAATGCAGCATAACAATATACAGTAAGTCTAGGAACAATTGTTTATATCAGGAAAATGCAAAGGTAAGCCAGTAGGAGGAAAAGGGTCCAAAGAATAGGAAAAGAGTCTGAGACAGCCTCACTGTCATAGTTAGGAGTCCCACAAAAACACTAAATTAATAACCTATATGCAGAGAACCTAGCACAGATACATGCAGGCTCCGTTATTGCTGTCCCAGTCTCTGTGAGTCCCATAAACTCTGTTTAATTGATTCTGAGGGCTACATTCTTTTGGTATCCTTGACTGCTATGGTGCCTACAATTATTCCCCTTCTTTCTTCTGTAGAGTTCCTGAGCTCCAAAGGGAGAGATCCTAAGTTGGTCTCAAATTTGGGCTTTCTCTACACAATCTTTGGCTGTAGGTCTCTATGTCTGGTTCCATCAGCTGCTGGAGGAAGCCTCTATGACGTCATTTGGGCTAGGCACTGAACTATGAGTATAGTAGAGTATCAATAAGAAATCATTTTAATATTTTTTTCTATCCTAGGTCTCTGGGCTATCCAACCTTTGGATTCTGGTCATCCAGGCAGCGTTGGGCTCCCTCTCATTGTGTGGGCCTTAAATTAGATCATTCATTGGTTGGCCACTCCCCTGCATTGCCCCAACCCATCTTGTAGGCAAGATAGAGTATAGGTTGAAGCATTTATGGCTGAGTTGGTCTTCCAGTCCCACTGCTGGAAGTTGCCTGGTTATAGAACTTCAGGTTCCTTATCCTCTATTACTAGGGGTCCTCTCTAGGTTCACCTTCGTAGGAGTTTCTACTTCAGTTGGTTTCCCTATTGCCCCTCCACCCTAGCCCAAATGATCTCCAATTCCAGTCATGTCTTCCTATACTCTCTTGACTGGAGAGATAGCTCAGTTCTTAAAGGATAGACTCACAACTAAAAGTACTTCAGGTTTTAAAAATATCTCAATTTCTTCCTCTAATGAAGTACCATCTACATTACTCCAAATCATCTTCAAATTTTTAGAAGATGTTATATTAATGTTTTTTCCTATTTCAATGATTAAAAAATTCTGGCAGAAATTTAAGGTAAAAAGGTTTATTTTAATATTTTAAAGTACAAGTCCATCATGGTAAAAGAGTCAAGGCAGCAGGAGGTTGAAACAATTGGTCACATTACACCCATAATTAAGGACAGATGAACAGATATAAACACTCTGCTGTTGTTTAGTTTCTTATCTTTATTCCATACAGTCTGGTCTAGAATCATCTACTCTGGAGTGGTCTCACTCATGATTTGTATGGGTCTTTCCATATCAATAAATCTAATCAAGACAATGCCCTATAGACATACACAGAAAATCATCTCTCAGGAACCCTAGATTCTGCCAAGTTTACAGCTGTTCTTATAGGTATTATCAAACTGTGTTTGCTACACGGTTATTTTCTAAGTAAATGGCTTCAGCATGGTTCATACTGGGGTTTCAGGTCACAGGACACATTTATAAGAACATACTGATAAGAAGAATGTACTTCTTTTGATGAAATACAAATTCAACAATCAAATAGGCCAATGGGCACTATCTCAGGCAGCAGCATTTGGTTCCTAAGTGAGGTTCCCCACTGTCTCTCATTTATTGCCCCTGTCAGTTGTTTGCCTACGGATCAGAGTATGATTAAAGAATATATTCTGACTTTTGCCTTACATGTTAAAAGATTTGTGACATTTTCTCTACAAAGATCCATTTTTCACTGTTAGCATATTCCATACCATAGCACACTGCAGTTGGTGTCAAAATCCTTGAAATAAATGAAATACAGGAAAGGAGATTAATTTATTAAATAATAATTATCCATTAGTGACCATTTTATAAATAAAGGGTGAAAATAATGAAGAATAAACTTTGTGCTAAATCAGAATACAGATTTTTGTTTTATTTACTGTAAAAAGTCATGTTTTTATATGACTAAATAGAAAACCTGTAAGATTCAACAATCCTATATTACATTTTCTTTTGATTCACCAATAAATAAAAGACATTTGAAAAGTACCTTAGTTCTTATCATGAATCACAGGATTCAATTTTTATGAGGTGAATCCAGGCTATAGGTTATGCTAAAGAAATGATTGCAGTTGTCGATCATTATAAGAATATCTTGTGGATTTTTTATTAAAGTATAGTTTCTGATGTTAAGGTTTTGAATGGAACTCAAAATTCCCCATTTTAAACAAACTCCCAGATGATTCAGGTCTAGGCTTATCTTCCATGGGCAATACCTGAGTGGCAAAGAAGAAGATATGTTAAAAATTTATGACTCTATTTGATATATTATTATCTCCAAGCAAACCATCTGTGTTTATTGCTTCATAAAGACTCATCATGTAGACTCATAAGGTTTGGGCACTCATAGGATAGACTAGAAGAGGACAGAGTCCATAGAGGAGAAGTAGAAGGGTAGGGAGGAGCACATAGACACCTAAACAAAGAGTAATCTTGGTGCATGATCGTCAAAATCCATAAATGTGCCCAGGAAGATAGAGAAAGCAAGAAAGAAATTCTGCCTGGCAGAATCAAGAAAAATACTATAAAATTTGGATATATTCAAATAGTATGTTTTATTGGATATTTTTATTATTATTTCAAATATTATCCCCTTTCCCAGTTTCCTGTCCAAAAACCCCCTATCCCATCTCCCTCCCCCCTCTTCTATGAGAGTGTTCCCCCACCCAACCACCCACCCCTTCCCACCTCCCAGCCCTGACATTCCTCTAGACTGGGGGGATCCAGCCTTGGCAGGATCAAAGGCTTCTACTCCCATTGGTGCCCAACAAGGCCATTGTCTGCTACATATATGCAACTGGAGCTATGGGTCTGCCCTTGTATACTCTCTGGATACAAGTCCTCTCTGATTTAGTCCCTGGGAGCTCTGGTTGGTTGGTATTGTTGTGCTTATGCGGTTTAAAACCCCCTCAGCTACTTCAATCCTTTCTCCAACTCCTCCAAAGGGGACCCCATTCTCATTTCAATGGCTGGCTTCTAGGATTCGCCTCTGTATTTGTTATGCTGTGAAAGAGCCTCTCAGGAGAAAACTATATCAGGTTCCTGACATCATGCACTTCTTGGCATCAGCAATATTGTCTGGGTTTTGTAGCTGAATATATATGGGCTGTATCCCCAGCTGGAGCAGACTCTGAATGGCCATTCCTTAAATCTGTCCTCTAACCTTTGCCTCTGAGCTTTGGGCTAATACCCAGTTATCAGTGAGTGCATACCATGTGTGTTTTTTGTGATTGGGTTACCTCACTCAGGATGATATTTTCTATTTCCATCAGTTTGCCTATGAATTTCATAAAGTCATTGTTTTTAATAGCTGAGTAATATTCCATTGAATAGTATTTTTTAAAGTGGGGTATTGGTCAATATTCTAGCTTCTGTGGAGAAAATGTCTGACAGAAACAACCTAATGAGAAAAATAATTGAACTCATGATCTCAAAGTTTCTGGTTAATTGTGGTTGAGGAAGTGTACTAAGTAGACTAAATCAGAAAGCAAAAAAGAGGAATAGAGAAGAAACAAGATGTCATGTACCCCAAAGACTTGCTCTCAGTGACTCATTTCTTCCAACTAGGCCTCACCATTTGCTTTTTACCACCTCCTAATAATTCTACCGTATTATTAACATAATCAAGAAATTAATCCACTGGGTTAAATCTCTCACAATATACCTGCCTTTGGAAACATGATCTCTGGGCTTTAGTGATGTCCTAGATGATTCTCAATTCAACAAGCTTGATAACTGAAGTTATTTATGTCAAAAAGGATATTTCATGTAGAGCTGATTCTCATTCTAAATCAGGGGTGGTGTCATATGTCTCTAATTCTAGGACTTAGGAGGCAAAGATAGGAGAATCAGAAATTCAGACAGTTTTAAAGCACCAAATAAAACATAGACGAGCTAAGAATACACCCTCAGAACACTGAAAGGTAGATGTGTGAAGAGGCAAAGGGTAATAGCAGAAGTTGAACTTTTAGCGTCTTTTGATTTTGTCAAAGTTGCCAGAAGCACACTGTAATGCAATCCACACACATCACTGCAAATGTAATTCTAAGGCAAATGTTTTCCTATATACTCTTTCCAGGGTATTATTATATAAAAAGTCGATGATGAAACAATTCATGGGTCATCTTACATTAATGCACTTTTCCTTTTCAGTCATGCTCAAATATTCAGATGTTGCCATATGTTCTTCTGACACTATAGGCAAGCCATGGATGCTTTCTTGGCGAAGTAACTCTATTTGTTGCAGATCACAGGATGAATGGACTTCTGCCTGCAAAGGTCATGCAGTTTAACACCTGTTTGGGTTGGAATATTACATTGATAGGCTCTGATAATAATTCAAGATGGCTGCAGGTAGGACTTTGTGTTACATCATGCTACAAGGGGCAGGAGCAAAAATGCTCTCTGCCAAGGGCCAGATGAAAAGGTGGAGAGAGAAAAGGAAGAGAGGTTGAGGGAGAAGGAGAGAGAACGTGCATGCCTGCTTGGCAGATTTCCTTTTCTGTTTTATTTAGGGTAAATCTTCTCCCCTCAGTAGCAGCTCCCAGTCACCTCTTGAGATACCATTACCCACACACCTGGAAATGTGCTTTACAAGCCTTGGGGTGTCTCTCGCCAACCAAGCTGCCAATCAAGCTTCACAATTATAACCCCCTAATCATAGGACTTTAGAAGTAGAACGGCTTCTAGAAATCATTTTGATTCACTTTCATTTTAGAAACAAAAATAAAAGTGTATGTAGAGTTCTGGGAGTAGAATTATTAGGAGAATAAAGTATTATGTGGTGGCAGCAAGTATCTATATCTGTCAATCAATTGTAGTAATCGGTTATACATTCTTATAATGCTCCAGAATGAGTGAATACATTCAAAATGTCAATCAAAGAGTGCCATGAACAATAAGTTTTTCTCAAATTTGACTATACAATAAAAATCACCCATGCTTAAGTAAAAAATTAATATCACTCTCTAGAACCCAAGCCTATAGCTTATAGCTACTTTAGTTGTACATGGTGAAAGGAAACGGTCATATCTACATACCAACCCTAGATTTAATAATTAATTCATGAAGTGATTTTAAATTTACTGTATAGAAGCTTATATAATAGTAGTGATATTTTTTTCTTCGGAAATCATGCATAATTTGTATGACTTCTAATTTATATCATTTGTGTGTCTTCCTTTTTAACAATTAGTGGTTATCATTGACCAAGCTGCTCTCTTTGAATGTATGTATCTTTTTCAGATACTTAACATTTATCAGGAACTATTTATTGCTTCTTGTCTTTTGAAACGTTTTCTCTTTGAGAAAAAACCAAACTATAATTTCTGCCATTTCATCCATGTATGAAAAATCTAAATGCCTAACAAAAGTAGTCATTGATTGTTGCAAATCCATTTCCTAGGAAATTAATAAATGACCCAAGCAAAAATTGTTTATGGAAAACAAATACACTTGAATAAATTAGCTTTATATGAAGAGAATGCTAGATTTATTAGCTAGCTATTGCTAAATAATTTGTCACACCCATATGTGTTTAAATATAAAAGAAAAACAACCCATATTAATGTTAAATAAAGGAGTCTGTAGCTTACAGATTAATGTATGGTGGAAATACCATAGCAGCTCATTCATACATCAAAACCATTAATATATTTCAATGGCCCATCATCATATTTGAGTATTTAAGTGGTCTAATGCATTTATTAAAATGAGCACATAACATATTATTTAGTAACATTTTAGTTTACAGATAGAAAATTTAAGAATAAATGAACCAGGAAAGGAATTTGGTAAAGAGATTAAGAGATCTCTTTGCATTCCAAGTTTCAATTGTTTGTGAATCCACTAATCCAGGAGAAAAAGTTTAGCATGCCTTGGACATTTCTCATTACATCACACATAAGTTCCTCATGTGGTCCTAATAATCCCATAGGTATATTAATTTGACATACCTCTTTATTTTCCTGAGATCTAGACTGATTCCCATTATCATGCTGCCTCCCTAATGATAGTGTACCATTATCCACTGTATCTCCCTGTATCTCCACAGGTTTGGAGCATACATCATCAAACCCAGGAGGCAACAGCAAGTGATGATTTGATAGACTGAGTAGGTACCATAGTGTTGCCATGGGGGCTAAGAATTTGGTATTTTCTCAAGGGGTCGCAAAATAGGAGACAAGATGGAGCCTAATGGTTCATGGTCTAGAGTCAGACTGACTTGGGATCTTGGCCTCATTTTTTTCATCTAAGAAATTTATTTGAAAGACTGTGGTTATGATCTCTGTTCCCTGTGTTCATCGAGATGTACTTGGCATGTTCACAACTATGTACCTTGTGTTTTGACGTGTCTGGGCATGGATGGGGAGATACACTGACAGCTTTTCAAATGGAGATAGGAAATGCTAAGTTCTCTGGCTTCCTGTTTAAATATTCGGTTTCTGGAACTCACAGGATGTATGAGCATGAATTCACTTAATATATATATAAATAATATATGTAAATATATATTAATATATATTAAACTAAATAAATAAAACATCAGTGTTGCAAAGAGTTATAAATAAATGACTAAACTATATTTTAACATTCCTTCCAGCTCATGCAATTAATTGACACAAAGATAGAATATTGAGTTTGAATGCTTTACATTGTGTCTGGTAAAAAACACACCTTCTCTTCACTCTACAGGTTGTAATTTGCAAATGTGTTTCCTTAAGTACAATGGCTGGGGATGCCATTAATTATGGATGCCATTCGGTTCTACAAAGGTCAGAGTTGACATTTTAATATAGGACCTAGGTATCTCTATTTTTTTTTTACAGTATTTCACCAAGTAGCTTTGATGGGAAAATGGGGGTCATATATTTAATAAACCCCCTTAGTAACACATGGCATTAGTGTTTCCTATGTAATAATGTAACTGGGGTTTCCACTATCACCCAGCCATGGAGAAATGTGAAAGAGTACACAAATCCATCGTACAAATCAAGCCAAAGGTTATCACCTGTAACTACCCAGCCAAGCAAATCTGACAAAGGAAACCGTCAATTTGTAACTAATTTGAGTTTGAACCTTCTGTTCTCATGGGTTTCTCACTGTATGCTTGCTGAGGGGATTTGTTAAAAGTGACAAGTAGCTCAGGTGAGATGTCTGAGGAGCTGGATGCATCCATCTGCAAAAGAAGTTGACCTTCTGTAATGGCTGTCTTTTTATGAGCAGAGAAGAAAGGTTTAGTTCAATACCCACTCACAGAATAGGAGTTACTGAACCTCTTGAAGCAGTTGATTGAAGCTCAAGATAGAGCCTTTTTGAGGATTGGTAACGTGCTGATTACACTTTCCAGCATGTTACCAATATTCAAAACAGGAGGATGGTTTGGAGTCACTTTGAAGCTGCTGAATGTGGTCTTAGAAAACTGGATCAATGAACCTTTCTTGTGTTTTTCCATATGATTTTGAAATTATTCAAATTTTTATATACTATATTTGTTACTTGTCATTTATAGTGTGCTTAAGAAGAAAATCCCATCATTCTGCACATGGAAACATAAAACTATTATAATATGACGATCTAAATTGGAGCGCCCAATATGTGTTCATGGGTGGCAACACATTTGGACGAACACAAACTGTTAATGTAGTTAAAACAATATGCAATTTTTGTGCGGAAGGTTTTATTTTGTAATTTGATACATGGCTCTTGAGTGTAACTTCATAGATGAGAGAGTCTTATCAAAATGTCATGTATAGAATAAACATGTACGCTTCTATTATTTGTACACATGTGTGGATTTAGTTTTATAGCACTGTGTATTTTCCAGTGTATTATCCCTTGAGGGCAGACGTTTAGATTGGTGCCATCAAACATGACATGCTTTCACAGTAATGTGGCAAGAGAATGTAGATTATTTTTTAAAAAGTTTAAATATTTTATTTTTAATTCCATGTGTGTGTGTGTGTGTGTGTGTGTGTGTGTGTGTGTGTGTGCAGCATGTGGACATAGGGTGCAGATGAGCTAGAGGGTGTCAGATCCTATGAAATTAAAATTATAGACAACCTACATATAACCATCCACTTAAGTGCTAGAAACTAAACTTGGATCCTGTTTAAGAATGTCAAGTATCTTGATCACTCATCTTTTTTTTTTCATCTTTATTAACTTGGGTATTTCTTATTTACATTTTGATTGTTATTCCCTTTCCGGGTTTCCCGGCCAACATCCCCCTAACCCCTACCCTTCTATATGGGAATTCCCCTCCCCATCCTCCCTCCGTTACCACCCTCCCCCCAACAATCACGTTCACTGGGGGTTCAGTCTTGGCAGGACCAAGGGCTTCCCCTTCCACTGGTGCTCTTACTAGGCTATTCATTGCTACCTATGAGGTTGGAGCCCAGGGTCAATCCATGTATAGTCTTTAGGTAGTGGCTTAGTCCCTGGAAGCTCTGGTTGGTTGGCAGTGTTGTTCATATGGGGTCTCGAGCCCCTTCAAGTTCTTCCAATCCTTTCTCTGATTTCTTCAACGGGGGTCCCGTTCTCAGTTCAGTGGATTGCTGCTGGCCTTCGCCTATGTATTTGCTGTATTCTGGCTGTGTCTCTCAGGAGAGATCTACATCCGGTTCCTGTCAGCCTGCATTTCTTTGCTTCATCCACCTTTCTAACCCTATTATTATTATTTTTAATTCAAGCATGGCTTCCATAACACACACAGACAGACACACACACACAAACAAACACACTCACACACACACACACTCACACACACAAAAGTGAGAAAGAGAGAGAGAGAGAGAGAGAGAGAGAGAGAGAGAGAGAAACTCTAAAAATATGGATAAAGGAAGACTGTTCAACAAAAATTAGACAGATGACTATTTCTTTCTCCAATGGAAAGTCACTCTGTGTAAGTAACAGGGAGTTTGCACACATATTCAGACTAAAATCCAAGGAGGCATACTGTGTAGCATGCCACTGAATTTGACACAAGTCAAAGATTGATTCATAAGAGCAAAATATTGGAACAGAAAAGTGTCTGTCATCTTGACAAATTTCTTTTTAAAAGTTATAAAACAGATGGATTATCCTGTAGAAGCTAGTTGCATGGTAGCATGTTTAATCACACACACACACACACACACACACACACACACACACACACACACACACACACACAAAATCAAAACCAGTTCGTGATGGTGAATTTGTAAGAAATGCATTGAGAGTCTGGTGGATATAATAGGCCCTGAGGGTGAAAATAGAATATTTAAAAAAATCAGTTTGTCTCCCCGGTCGATAGCCAGATGGATTGAAGAGATTGGAAAATCTATTGAAAGACTTGGAGAGTAGACACACTGATTGAATTTCACTTTTTGGACATAGATGACAATGCTGACATTGCAAATAGGGATAAGTCTGGCATTTCCATTAGAGGTGCTGGCAATGGTTATGACGTCACCAGCGAATGGCTTATCATGCCTTGGGGCTGGAGAGATGGCTCAGTGGTTAAGAGTGCTGACTACTTTCCCCAGTGTTCTGAGGTCAATCACCAGCAACCACGTGGTGGCTCACAACCATCTGTAATGGGATCTGAAGTCCTCTTCTGGTATATCTGAAAACAGCTACAGTGTGTTCATATACATAAGGTATCAGTAATACTGTAAGGCCTTGGAGTCTCGACTTGAGATGGATCCCAATTTGGGCTGATTATCACTTCACCATCTTTCCCTCAGTGTCATCGTTGTTGACTTCCTCCTCCTCCTCCCCCTCCCCCTCCTCCTCCTCCTTCTCCTCTTCCTCCTCCTCCTCTTCCTCCTCTTCTTTGTCTCTGTAGTTCTTTTAGAAAGGAAAAATTCTGGGTTAGGTTTTATGACTATAAGATTGCAACCCCATCCCTCCACTTGCTAACCTATCTTTCTACTGGAGGTGGAATCTACTGGAGTTCTCCCTCCCTAATGTTGGGCATTTCGTCTAAGGTCCCTCCGTTTGAGTCCTGAGAGTCTCTCACCTCCCAGGTCTCTGGTACATTCTAGAGGGTCCCTCAGACTCCCACCTCTCAGAGTTGCATATTTCCATTCATTCTGCTGACCCTCAGGACTTCTGTCCTGTCACCCTGCCCCAGCTCCATACCTGATCATGTTCCCCTTTTCCCTTCCCCCTCCCGTCTCCCACCCAGGTCCCTTCCTCCCTCTGTCTCCTATGATTGTTTTCGTCTCCCTCACAAGTGGGTTGAGGCATCCTCCCATGGATCCTTCTGGTTGTTAATCTTCTTTAGTTCTGTGGATTGTATCTTGGATATTCTGTACTTTTTGGCTAATATCTACTTATTAGTGAATACATACCGTGCATGTTCTTTTGAATATAAGTTAACCTCACTCAAGATGATATATTCTATTTCCATCCATTTGCCTGCAAAACTTATTATGTCCTCGTTTTAATAGCTGAGTAGTATTCCAGTGTGTAAATGAACCACATTTTCTGTATGTATTCTTCCATTATGGGACATATGACATCCGGGTTTCTTTCAGCTTCTGGCTATCACAGATAAGGCCACTATGGACATAGTGAAGTATGTGTCCCTGTGGTGTGGTAGGGTATCTTTTGGATATATGTTCAAGACAGGAGCCTAGCATGCTTGTGAATTTCATAAAAGTCAGTTCTATGGATTTTTTTTGAAAGTGTCCATATCACTTGCTTTTCAGAAATAAGTTAGCTAAGTCAAGAGTAAGCACAGGAAGGCTTCAGGGTTTGCAATCTGTAGCCATGGTGGTTTATGGCATCAAAACTTAAACTTAATCTGGAATTTGAACATAAAATCTGCCTTATATTTTAGCGGGTGTCACTACTTATTTAAATGAGTTATATGGGTAGCTTCGAGATGAGGAATGTCTTGTCAATACAATGCTCAAATCATGACAGCCTTCCAAATGAAGCAGCAATTATGAGGAGCTCAGGTAATGACAAATGATTTTATGGATTTTGACTCATTTGTTAGAGACAGCTCTATGAACAGTGAAAATATGTAGTACTGGTTTTTTTTATTTGACTTGAGAATTTCAAAACAATATCATTCCCAGTAAAATAATCAACGTTTTGGTTTATTTGTAAATCCATTCAGTCAAATGGGATACATTGAGGTGCAAGCCAGCATGCAACTGGAAAGGAAACTTGATTAGACCTCTTAAGTAGGCTTTTGGAGCTTCTCCACTCCTTTAAAAAATATTCACTCCACACTCTTTCCTTATTAATGCCATTGCTTTTAGTCAGCACCCACAGATGTGAGCAATTGTTTTAAAGAATGAGGCATACTAAAAGTAAAATCAGAACCAGAAGACCTGAGGGGCATCCTGAGAATTCACTGACAATCACACTAGTTCCAGCAAACCAGATATCGAAGCTTTAGCTTCTTGAATACAATGTTTTATCTTCCCTTCCCCTTTACTTTTGTAATAAAAAATATCAAAAAAATCAACGATGCTTTTATTATCGGATACACATATTTTATTTATTAGTAATTTCAAACTTGGTCCCTGTTCAACACATTTTAAGACATTTTCTCTGTATGTGATATTGATATTTTTCTCTCAAGATTATTATGTTAAGAAATGTTGCTTATTTGTGACAGTAGAACTTGTAAGAATTATATATATGTATACATATATACATATATATATATATTTCTTTTTTGAGGATTTCATGCAGGAATTATTATCATATCTATCATCAATTTTCCCCTCTAACTCATCCCATACCCCTCCCGACATGCTCCTTTCTTAAATTTAGGTCTTTAAAATATTAACCAGTAAACCCAGTCACTTCAGCCAATGTGCATATTGGCAGGGGGACAAGGACAAGAACATGGGAAACGTATCTGCTGGTGGAGCATAGGGAAATCAAGGACTGAGGACAGGTATGGAAGCCTGCAATCTCACAGCCCAATTTAAAACAGATATTAGTGAGATAGCAAAGCACATGTAAAGTAAAAGAGGGTAGGGAAATTCAGGAGACTAAAGGATTAATGAGGTACAGGTGTAGAGGGATAAGGAAGAGGATGGGGAAAGTGAGAGGACTAAATCACTTAAGGATAAAAAAGCTTTGTGAAAAGCAGCAGTTAAAGTCATTTCAAAATAGAGCCGAAAGGTAAGATGCCATTGCGGGAGACACACTCTTTGAACACAGTACATGGAGGAATTTGGGCTGGAATTAACCTGGACGCCTCCTGAGAATTAGCTCTACTAATACTGGAAGGAGCTACAGAGACCTCCAGGAGAGAAAAGGATTAAGTCGTTCTAACCAGCTGTGACACCTACAAACAGCAACAATGACTACCCCAGGAAGAAAGATGCCCCCAAGGGTTCAATAGTGTCTTCAGTCTTTCTTGGGGACAACCAGTATCCATCTAATTGGACTTAAGGCTTGCTCAGTAAGAGGGAATCAATGTCTGGTACTGCAATTATCCTGATCACTTTCCTTGGCTGGTGTGGTCCTGGGTACTGGAAGAGAAGTTATTTGTGCCACATTCCTAAACCAGCATAATTCTCAATTGCATTCTAAAGGCCAACTTGTATCATCAATATTGATACCATAGATGAGTTTTACCCTCATCAAAATTCTTCTTTTTGTAGCAGATGAGGGCCATCACAGAAATTTACAGCTGTTTAAAATTCAGAGAATAGCTGACTATGAGACGTCCTTTCCAAAGTTGATACATCTACGACACAGCCCTTGAATCTTAGGCTTAGGGAGCACCTTGGAAGAGAGGATAAAATAATCTTAAGAGTCAAAAGACCAGGAAATCTGCTATGAAATATTCTGGACAACAAGAAACTTGTACTTATATTTTTCCTCCAATAATTTTCTCCAATTATTTATTTTGAATTCGTAAAGAATTTTTATTCACTTAACATTCTGATCACAGCCCCCTCCTTCCTCTCTTCCCTGTCCCATCATTATAAATCCCTTTTCCCCATGCCCTCTCTTCTTCTCCTCAAAGAATGGGAAGCACTCAACCCTGGGACATCTAGTCCCAGCAGGACTAGGCACATCGGCTCCTATTGAGGTGCAACCATACAGTCCAGGTAGGGGAAAGGAATCCAATGGCAGGCTATAGAGACCGAAGCAGTTCCAGCCTTGCTTGTTAGGGGTCCCACATGAAGAACAAACTGCAAAGTCTAGCCCCTGCATGCTCCCTGGTTGGTGGCCCAGTCTCTGTGAGCTCTCAGGGGCCAAAGTTGACTCTATATGTCTTCTTGTGGATTTCTTGAACCCCTAGATTGCTCAGTTCTCTCTCCACTCCTCCACAGGACTCTTCTAGCTCTGTGGATATTTGGCTGTGTGTCTCCACATCTGCCTCCATCCACTACTAGATGAGGCCTCTCAGGAGACCGTTATGCTAGGTTCCTGTCTTCAAACATAGCAGAGTATCATTAATAGTGTCAGGGGTTGACTGTTTCCCATGGAATGAGTCTCAACTTGGGCCAGTCATGGTTTGGCTGGTCCTTCAGTCTCTGTTTCATCCTCATTCCTACACATTTTGTAGGCAAGACAAATTTTGGAATGTTTTGAGGGCAGACTGATGTCTCCCTCCCTCTTCTGGAAGTTCTGACTGGCTACAGGAATTGGCCATTTCAGTCTCTGTATCCAGTAGGAACCTCAGCTAGGCTTACCCCTATAGACTTCTGGTATCTTCCCCCATCCCAGGCCTCCAGTTAGTCCCAGAAATGTTTCCCATTGGTTTCCATTCTCACTCCCATCCCATTCCCATACTTAATCCCCATCCTTGTTCCTTTCCTTACACTTTCTTCCATGAAATGTTAACAACCTGCTCACCTACACAATAACAAAACCAACTGATATTCCACTGTAGATGAGGGCAATCTTACAGGGCCTCACCCATAGTGGAACACTATAGACAATTAATGGATATTGAGAGAAAATGAATCCATCTTTTCCAGGGAATGAGCACCTTAATAGACTATCTAATTCCAAGTGATCATCTCTAAACACTTACGTATATAAGCAATGCTGAATGGGCTCAATAGATTATATGTAGACACACACACACACACACACACACACACACAAATGCACACATACATGCATACATGCATGCACACACATATGTGTGCACACACAGGCACATACATTTAACAATTATAATTAAAGAACATTTTTGTGAGTTTGAGTCAGAGTGGGAGCACATGGAGGGACTTGTAGAGGCAAGAGGGTGAGACCAACTGATACGAATACCTTGATCCTGTACGAAATTCTAAAATAAGAAAATAAATTTAAAAAGTAAACAACAAAGAAGTTTGCTCACATAGAATTACACACAAAGGGTAGGTACTGTCATTCCCAGAAGACATTGGTTACTAAGTGTAAATAGCACTTCAGACCTTCTTCAGGAGCTCAACTTTTGCCGGTGTTTGCATATTTAATGTGTGGTACAAGAAAAGTTGTATTTGTTCAAGGTGGCTATGAGAAGACTGGGATAGTTTTCAACTAAATGATGGTTCAATTCTACTTTGAAGTTCAGAAAATGAGGGAATCCTAGGCATAGATAGCATAAAATGGTGATGTTGTCTCATTTCTAATCATTTTTTCTTTTTATACCACAAAGTAAAATTGCCTTACCTCTTCATGTAAATAATATGCATTTTATCTCATTTTATTTAGTGAATAGCTTTTATTGAATCTTTCCTCTGTTCGCCTCTGCTTCATGTTACTTTATATCTAAGGAGAACTATTTCCTATGTATAAAATCTATGTTCTCTTTGGCATATTAGAGTTTGCTCTGTGCTCTGATTCTGAAAATGATGTAGACACTGTTTCAGAAGCAGGATCTGAGTTCCTAACCTCTGCTGAAGAACACACAAGTGTTTATGATGCAGAGATTTCCATGCTTCATCTTTTAGTCCAATGTTTATAGCTTCTGTGAGACGTGAGATTAAAAAAATAAACATGCAACCTGTTTCAAGAAAATATCTAATGTGCACCATGGACAGGGCATGCATTTTTGCTTTTTATTAGAACATGAGCAAAAAGAAAGGAAGGCAGGGACCAGAAGATGTATTGCGTTACTGGGTGTACTGGGTTATAAAGCAGCGCTGTGCTTTGTCAGCTAAAGATGTGAGGAAGGAAAAAAAAAGATATGAGAAAGGATCTGGAAAACAAATAGGCTGCTTATGCATGAAATAAATGCAGGGAGCACAGAACCAGGCCAGCATCATCTCTGATGATATAGAGTCTCTGAAATGATGCTTTCTGTCTGTGATATGCAGTCACTTCTAGAAGCAAAGATATCCTATTAGGAACAATGGGGGAGTAAAGTAACCCAAAGGCATATGGCGTACTTGATAAGAATGCTGTGTGAATTCAGTTCTTACATGTGCGAGCTGAACTTCTGTGAAGTCTTCGCGAGATCCTCATTGTATAACAAGTCAAGATGCATCTTGGAGAACTTCACCATGATTATTTCAGGCAGGGTCTTTCATCATTCTGTGGTAATGATGAGGACACTAAGCCTTACTCAGTGTTGGTAACTTATACAAAGTCAGACAACGGCAGAGGTAGTGTCTGGGATGGGATCCATTTTCCCTATACCTCAATGCTCCCAATTAGTCTTTTGAATATCTGAGAATATTAATGTGAGGAAATCCTTTTAGAAAATCGGAATAAGTACAGTTTAAATGTTAGATGAATTTGTTAAGAAAAATAGAAAGTAAAATGTTTCATATTGTACAATTAATCTGTGCCCTCTCTTTGCCAAGTTCCCATACGCCTAACCAAGCATGAAAGAAGTGAGCCCTGCAATTTAGAGATGTTTATTGACAACCAATTGTATGAAGCCTGTGGGAAAAGTCAGCAGTTTTTAAATGAAATGGAAAAGATTTAGAAAGAAAACTCTATTACAAAATTGTCAACTTTTTGCTTACGGTAAAAATCTTACAGCATGCTGGGAAACATGTTACAAATGAGTGCAGACCACCTCTAGATCTTTGCTCTTGTGTTTATGCCCAAGGCCTTTTTATTTGATCGTTATTTTATTAATGTAGTTGAACCAGTGTGCAAGCTGGTGAAAGCTGCAGTACCTGTGGTATCAAGTACATGGACTGAGGAATGAGTTGTTTCCAACGCTGTCCAGGTATCATACATCATAGAAGTCAGTTTAGCATGGTGACAATAATATATGGATGAGAGCTGGGAAATTTTTCAAGAAAGCAAGCACAGCCAAATTAATCCGTTCAGGAAGAAGAGATTTACAAGACAGGACAATTCTTTTGCAATGTGAATATGGTTGCATTATCATGTCCACACTTCTAGCTTTAAAATTATGCAATAGATAGCCTATTATTTGGAGAATATATTATAGTTGGCACATTCAAGATAAGGGGATAAGTTGTCTTATTAACTTCAAAATCCTACATTGAAGCATCCACTTCTCTTTTGCTTTAGTTATCATCGTTGCACATATATAGGTTAATAAATTAATAATATATAAATACAACCTGTTGAATCGATTTTTAGTGTTGTTTTATGACTGACTAATTGGTAGCAAATAAAAGATTTGGTACTAAGTAGCAGTCCTTTATTAAAGGGACCTATAAAAATATGGACTTGTTTATATGGACTGGAAGGCTGACACAGAAATAAAAATATGTCTTGCAATTTTAGAATGAATAAAATGGCAAACAGGTGTAAATGAAGGGGGACTGTGAGTTCATAGTGCCAGTGTGGGAGCTCATGCACATGATCTACTGGGACCCTGAAGCAGAGTTAGTTTTTTTAATTAATTTTTTGTTTTATTCTTCTCTCATAATATTACATCTCAATCACAGTCTCTCCTCTCTCCCAATACCTCTCCCCTCACCTTTTCTCTCCCACAGATCCACTTCCCCTCCTTCTCCATTCAGAAAAGGGCAAGATTCCCAGGAAATACCAACCAACAAGGCACGTCAAGCCATAAGACTCGGCACCTCCACTTATATTAGTGATGGATGAAGCAACCCAGTAGGAGGAAAAGAGTCCTAAAATCAGGCAAAGGAGTCAGAGACAGCCTTTGCTCTCATTGTTAGTTTTCCCAGAGGAATACCAAGCTGGACAACCATAACATACGCAGAAGTCCTAGATTAGACTCATACAGGCTCTCTGATTGCTAATTCAATCTCTGTGAGCCACTGTGAGATGTGGTTAGTTGATTCTGTGCATAATTTTGTGGTGTCCTTGACACCTGTGCTGCCTACAATCCTTTCTCCCCTCTTCCACAGGGTTCTTCAAGCTCTGCCTAATATTTTATTGTGGGTTTCTGCATCTATCACTGTAGGTTGTTAGATGAAGGCTCTCTGATAACAATTATTCTAGGATCTGGTTTATAAGAATAGCAGAATATCATTAGGATCATTTCACTGACATTTATTTTTATTTATTAATAAACTCCCAACCACCCACCTGTAGAAGCAACCTGTGTGGCCACTCCATTTCGAGATCTCACATGGTTGGTCAATGTTTCTCCATAAGAAGCCTGGCAAACTCTGTTTCTCCTTCCTTGCATCTGTCCCCTTTCCTCTGGAGACTTGGAAATCCTACCTGTACCTTCTGCCCAGCAATTGGCTTATAGCTTTCTTTACTGACAGATCAAGAGCCAGTTGGGGAACAGTACCATAGCAGCAGAACCACCCTTGCATATGTATGTAAGGACACATGCAAAATGCATGCCTTCTCATAAATACAAAGCCTGTAGAATACAGAAAAGTTTTGGTCGGTCCTGGGCCTGATAAAGCAGGTGTCAACAATATATGTGAAGAATCATTAAGTTCAATGAAGAAATGACATATGCCTCCATTTGAAAATGGACAAGTAGAGTTAACATGACACACTTCCAACTTCTAGGTAATTTGTACAAATATCTACCAGTAATATTGTTAATCATTAGGAGAATGTAAATAAGAAATTACAATATGGTACCATGTTATATATACCCAGGAATGACAAAAAAAATCAAGGAAGACAATAAGAAGTAAGATCTAAAGATATTGTAAGCTCACCCATAGCTGGTGAGATTGTACAACCATTTCTTGGAACAATTTGTCAGTTAAACATTGAGCATTTATAAGACCCTGCAATTGTACTGCTAAGACACACCCAAGAGAAATGCAAAACTGATGCCTAACCAAACTCTCAGGGCTGACGTAGTGAACCAGGGAATAGCACTTTCTGCACAAGCCTGAAGATCTGACTCCAATTTCAGGAATCCATAGTAGAAGGAGAGAACTGATTTGTCTTTTGACCTCCTAGATCTCACACAGAGGGAGGGGGATGGAGGAGGGGGAGAGACAGAGATAGAGACAGAGACAGAGTAATAATGATGATGATACACTTTAACAAATGCTCACTTAAGTACTATTTGAATTATAAAGAAAGGAAGTGATATAAATGTTCATGAAGTTCTAGTTATGAAGGAAAAGTGCAGCTCCCAAAGGAGACTCAGTTCAGCTGTTGTAAAGAATGGAGCCCCAATTTCATGGAAACACTTTGAACACATAATAAGAAAAAGAATGCAGCAAAGCAGGCAGCCTAATACTTGATTCTGTGGAAAGCTAGCATGATTCACTAAAATTAGCACAATGAATATTTTTCTTTTTTAATGGATATTTTTATTTACATTTCAAATGTTATCCCCTTTCCCCCACTCAAGCACCCACCCCTACTGGCCTCCCCACTCTAAAATTCCCCTACAGCTTTGGCAGGACCAAGGGCTTCTCCTCCCTTTGATGCCCAACAAGGCCATCCTCTGCTACATATGCAGCTGGAGTCATGTGTCTGTCCATGTATACTCTTTGGATGGTAGATTCCACCTCACACTAGTCAGAATGGCTAAGATTAAAAAACTCAGGTCACAACAGATGCTGGCAAGAATGTAGAGAAAGAGGAATACTTCTACATTGTTGGTGGAATTGCAAGCTGGTACAACCACTTTGGAAATCAGTCTGAGGTTCCTCAGAAAATTGGATACAGTACTACCTAAGGACCCAGCTATACCACTCCTGGGCATATACCCAAAAGATGCTCCAACATATAACAAGGACATATGCTCCATTATGTTCATAGCAGGCTTATTTATAATAGCCAGAAGCTGGAAAGAACCCAGATGCCCTTCAACAGAGGAATGGATACAGAAAATGTGGTACATCTACACAATGGAGTACTACTCAGCTATCAAAAACAATGACTTCATGAAATTCATAGGCAAGTGGAATGAACTAGAAAATATCATCCTGAGTGAGGTAACCCAGTCACAGAAAAACACATATGATATGTACTCACTGATAAGTGGATATTAGCTCAAAAGCTCAAATTACCCAAGATGCAATCCACAGACCACATGAAGCTTAAGAAGGACAACCAAAGTGCAGATGCTTCAGTCGTTCTTAGAAGGGGGAACATATTCATAGGAGGAGATAAGGAGACAAAGTTTTTGGAGCAGATACTGAAGGAATGACCATTCAGCGCCTGTCCCACCTGGGGAATCCAGCCCATATACATACAGACACCAAACTCAGACAATATTGATGAAGCCAAAAAGTGCGTGCTGACAGAAGCCTGATATAGATAGCTGTCTCCTGAGAGGCTCTGACAGAGCCTGACAAATACAGAGGTGAATGCTAGCAGCCAACCATTGAACTGAGAACAGGGTCTCCATTGGAGGAGTTAGAGAAAGGATTGAAGGAACTGAAGGGATTTGAAACCCCATAAAAATAGCAATACCAACCAACCAGAGGTGCCAGGGACAATAAATATTTTTCAGCACTAAAGAGACTGCATTATAACTGAAAGTTGCCAAATACAGAACAGGGCGTCAGAACACGGGCCATCTCTCTGTAGTGCAGAAAAGGACAGAACTCCTATGTGTCTTTATTGGAAAGTGTTGTCATGTGTGCTTGTAGATAAATGAACTAGACACAGACCATTCTAGGTTATTAATAGTGGCAGTCCTCCTCCTAGTCTTGAAAACAGTGGTGAGTATTAAGAAAGATATTAGAAAGTCAAACCTTGACATTTGTGCCCAGAATCATAAGGTTTATTGTTTGAAGAGGAGACACACACCATGTGACTAACTGTTTACTGTGTATTAACGTTGACAACTTTTGTGATGTTTGCTTCAGATTGTGGGTCAGGATTATATATCTTTCCACCATGTCTCTTATGGCTTCATGTATTCAGTCTCTTACTTTATTAGATAAATTTCCCCTGATGGGTAGACCCATGAGGGCAGGAAGTGGATTAGGGCTAGAAGTCAAGATGAGTAATCTTTATTAATTGTATGTACAGCCTTTCTTATTAGATGGATACGATTAGATGATTATGATTGCTATAAAAATCTTTAACATCACAAAACCTTTTCAATATATGTGTGAAATTTGTGCTCTCTAAATAACATATTCATGGTCACTTTGAATTTACTTGACAACAACCTCTTTTGGTTATTTCTAGTTAAATGTGGATAATCATATAGTCATACCTACTATAGTTAGTATCTACTACTACGACAACGATGATGACGACGACAACGACGATGGCGACGATGGTGACGACGTGAATGGGCAAACACCTTTTGCATTATGGTTGCTAAAAGTGATTTCATGCACATCTATGTGATTTGGACAGGCACAATGTGTCAGAAGATCAAGGCAGAGCTCCTGGGAATTCAGAGAGCAGTTATAGCATAATGACAAGAACTCGTGTGGAGAGAGCATGAGGTGCTTGTGCTCACAGATATGCACAAGGCATGTTAAACAAACAGGTTGCCTCTTCAAGGGAAGAGATATATAACCCGTTTTCTACCCAGAGGCTTGGGAATATATGTACAGTCTGGTGATCTGTATGATATGTGGGGCCAGGCCACATTTGACTCCCTAAGACTCTTCTGCTTCTCTCAGTCAATATCTCCTTAGACCTTATTCTTATATACTGTTTCTCAGTCAATAGAGCCCATCCTTTTAGGAGATGTGGCATGTACTTTATAGACTAGTAACCCTTTTGCTCTCTGTATGACTGGGACACACCAAGTTCTCCCCAGATATAGAACTCATTGTTATGGAAGAGATCACATGTACTTTACAAAAAAGCATTTGAGGAGTCATGCCTTAAGCTTTACTGAGCACACAGGATTGAGTCAGTTGTTACCAGGAAGCATTTTTTCAAAATTGTAGTGTATTTCCATATGCCTAAAATAAATAGCCCAGTGTCACATTGTAGAATTTGAAACCAACAGAACTGATTTTCTTCTTGCTTCACACAAATAGGCACTCTGCTGGCCCTGGGCTTGAAGGGCCGCACCCCTCCACCCCACCTCCAGCTCACTGCCTCCTGGAAAGAAGTACAATACAGTTCTGGATTCTTAGGAACCTAATTGCTTTCAGAAGTTGCTACAGTAGAACAGACGCCCCGGATGCCTCAGTGAAAAAACTAATAAGGAAGCCACCGCTGTTCTGCAGGATTAAGGGTCGACATTCGCAACCGTACTCACGCGGCACAGGTTGCTGGGTTACCACAGCGATTTATTGAGCACTACCACTGTCTAAGACTTTTGCTGGCTGGGATTAGGTGCTCTGAGAAGTGAGGGATGATTGGTGATACTGGGAACATTGTTTCTAGTTGATAAAGGGCTGAACAGCCTGGATTAGCCTGCCTGCTCAGTGATAGTAAGAGGAGACACACCGTGCCAGCTCCTTGTGGAGCCTTTCATTTATGTTTTTGATATTGGATACGGCAAGGGTCCTATAAACAGTTGTTCCCTCACTTCGTCTATCTTTGGATATTATTTCAATTCATGTGTGTGCGTTAAACATTCATCTTAGAAGTTATAATGGCTTACTTTGCAAGTTTCCCAACTGTGTCTGAAAGCTGAGTACATGACTTGCTGGATTTGATTTCTGGGTGGTGAAAAAAGCCCAGATTCTGCTTTGCTGCACACATCTCATAAACTAGACGACAGAGTTGCAACTATCGCCATCATTTTGAAGATGAGGTGTGGCCGGCTTCCCCAATTGCACAACTGCTAATGGCAAAAAATATATATTTAGGAATAGTTCCAGTTAACCATATTGCAGAGGCCTTTTCTAGCTACTGAACTCTTTCAGGTGTTCTGAGGTTCTTAAGCATTAGAATCATCGATTCTGCCCTGAGTATTCATTCTCTGGCACTCTTACTTCTTTAGAACTGAACTAACCCTTGAGGTTCCCTGAGTGTGAAACTCCATTTATTGAAACTCTAGGAAAGCCTAACTACCACCTTTCCTCTCACCGACGATAATCACACTGTAAATCCACAAAAGGCTGTGAATGTATTCTTAAACCATAATATCCTGTGAGACACTTGTGTGCAATTCAGTGGGTAATGAACTATTAGTTGCAATGTGGATTTTTAGCATTTATTTATTTATTTATTTATTTATTTATTTATTTATTATTTTTATTGAATATTTTATATATTTACATTTCAAATGTTATCCCCTTTCCTGGTCCCCCCTCTCCCATACCTCCTCCACTGCTTCTATGAGGATGCTCCCACTCCTACCCACCCACTCCCACCTCACCACCCTGGCCTTCCCCTACACTGAGGAAATGAGCCTTTACAGCACCAAGGGCTTCTTCTTCTATTGATGCCCAACAATGCCATCCTCTGCTACATATGTGGCAGAAGCCATGGGTCCCTCCATGTGTACTCTTTGGTTGGTGGTTTAGTTCCTGGGAGCTCTGGGGGGTTTATTTGGTTGATATTGTTGTTTTTCCTATGAGGTTGCAAACCCGTTCAACATTTTCATTCCTTTATTTCTAGCTTTTAATAGTGAACAATTTTAACTAATTTCCTTGTATTAAAGACAACTGCTTTTTTTTTTTAACAAGATAAGGCCTCCACTGTTTATTATTTGTGTCTGTGTATTATAATAAAAAATACAGGTACATATAGATAAGCCCAGGAAATTCAGTCTCTGACCTTAAAATTAAAGCTGTATTAAAATATATGAATTGAAAATTATTGTGAGAAGACATTATTGAATTTAATATTATCTGAAAGTTTTGGGTTTAAAGGTATCCATTCCTTTTCTGAAATCTGAGACATACACTCTTTGAGACATAGACATCTGACTTTTTCATACTGTGACAATTCTGTTTTGAAAATATTTTTATGAACTCAGTTTTATTATTTAAAATTCAAGAAAATTACATATATTCTTCATTTTATAGCCAAGGACACGGAGGCTAAGTCAAACTAGATGACCTAAGTAATGGTCTGAAGCATTCAGAGACTTCATAGGTAGAGAGCTATGCAGCAGCCATCCCCACGCTCCCGTATCAGAGAACAGCAATGAGTACTTTGCACAGTTAGTGGACGACGTCATCTAATTCCACTCTCAGACCAGTCTGACCGTGAGAATACATCCAATGAGATGCTTTTAAAACTAGTGCATCTTGTTTTACATGTCTTGGTTTTTTAAAAACATATTCCTTGTTATGCCCAAACGAGTAATTGTAAGACAGCCCTCAAAAATCCTGTTCCAAGCCACTTCTTTAGTCACAAACATAGAGTTCAATAGGCAAGGAAGAATCTGTCCGTATCTGCTACACATTAATGTCAGAGGCAGTGCCAGGATATCCATCTCCCAAGGTTCCATGATAGGGTAAAATGTGCCCCTGGTTTGCAGTCAAGCAGTTTAGATTTCAAAACTGACCTCTGCCAACCTTGGCGTTATGGCTTTGATCCAATTATTTAACATTTTTGAATTTCAACTTTTCCATAATAATATGTATAGTATTGTAAGTCCCACTGGCCACCTCTTAAAATACCAACAGCATTTTCAGAGCTCAGGTCTGACTCTGCATCGGTCCTTATGAGTGATGGCTTCCTCTCTGCTCTGGTCTGGTCCCTTAAATTCAGAGCTGGTCTGAGGTGAAGTTTAGCATCAAATGACTTGCCGTGCTGTTTGTGTTGTCTTTTAGATGCTGTCACATTCATTTGTAAAGTGATATTCTACATACCCATGAATGCTAATACGGCTTCAAGGTTACAGAATTTAACTTCCCAGATTTAGATCTGGGTACCAGCAAGAATTCCTGCAAATATTTGGATTATATAGCCAGAGGAGAAAGTCACCAAACATCTAGAAAGAACTTTCCTCTTGTCCTTGATCTGGGGATCAGTGAAGCTGTGTGCTGTGCAGTTACACATCCACAGATTATAGCTATCATGGGCGTTCAATGTTTCATTCATCACTGTTTCCTTATTGTAGGCGGACTCTTGTTACTGCCTAGCAGCTCGGCCTTACCCCTCTATTCCGTGCATACGTGAAATAAAATTTTATTTTCTTTACATTCTCTGAAGAGCTAATTCTTTCACACACACCTCGTCCTCCTCTGTAATAGCCAGGGCCTGTCTACCACAGTTCATTTACTCCTGGGGAGTAGAGCACTGGCAACGTTGCTTAGCACATTTTCATATTATTTTTCCTGTGCTTGGAATGTGAAAGTTGTTGTACTATTATCTTTCTGAACTTACTTTTTATGTACACCTATAGCACTTGCTTGTTAAACATTTAAACATGTTTTAATCCCAGAAATGATTGCCTAAGGATAAAGGAATTAAAGTACCATGCTAGTTTGCTGTTGTTGTTGTGGCAAATTACCTGGGATTTAGTGGCTTAAAACCATCGTAATTCATTTTCTTGAATTTCCCGAAGCCAGAAGCCTGAAATGAGTGTAACTCATTTCAGATGAAAATTGTCAGTCTCAATGTCCCCGGATGATTTGTGGCCTAAGTCCTGCGGCACTCATGATTTCTGGTGTTCCTGGATTTATGGGCACATCATTCTCATCACCTCGTGTTTCCACTGTGTAAATAGCTATGCTCCCCGTCTTCCTCTCACACGAACATGTTATGTTTAAGGCTCTTTCAGATAATATCATGTCATACATATAGAGTCACATGAGGTAAAAGGCCAAAGCTTACAATCTGATATTTTTGAGTATTATATAAGCATCATGAATAGTTTCAAAGAGAAGTTTAATAAATAAAGACCTTTGCTTGTACTTTAACTGTATTCCTATAGTGCAAATATGATTCCGTGTCAGCTATCTATATTTTTATCCTGAGCTCAGTTCCATTGTATGTTGAATTTTAATTGGCTGATTAATTATTAATTGCATGTTCACGCAAATGCACACACACATGCCACAAAGTCAGAGGACACTTGTGGAATTCTGTTCTTTCCTTCTATCATGTTGGGCTATTCAATCACACTCAGCTTTCTAGGCTTATAGCACATACCTTTAACAGTGTGGCACCATCCTGGCCTGCCTAATATATCTGCTTCCAGTCATTTTAGCATCTGAGAAAATTATTCTTTATAGACTATTGGATATGTCCTCACAGTCAGACCTTAAGTTTATAAGAATCCTGCTCTTTGGGCCAGAGCTTCACTGGAGACGACATGTGGACACTTCATTCCACCAGAGCCTGGGGCACGCTGGGGACAGATAGCTGCTCCCATGAGATGACAATGAGAAGTGGTCTCAGCAGTCTGGGGTGAAGCCCAAGCTCCTTCCTTCCTGAGTCTAAGGGTATGAGGAGGCAAGTGACTAAGGGCAAGCATTTGATGGGACATTGGCTCTGTTTCAACCTGTCTTTCTGATGGAGCCTGAAATTTCATAATAAAAGAAAAGTCATTCTGACTTTGTGGGTCACGTGACCCTGAGAACACTCAGCGCCATCTTCTCTAACCACCACCGCCATTAGTAGATGCGCTTGATTTGTCAACAATCTCCAGGTTTGTTTATGCCAGAGATAACTGATGATGCTTCCCTGCTCAGATCCTCCTCCTTATGAACGATCCACGCAACTGAGAGAAGAAAGGATCGTGGTGGGATGCTCAAGGAAGGCTCCTTCTGGTTTACTGCGGATCATTTGTATAAAATAGTCGACTTCAGAAAACTACTTTTTGTACTTCCTCTCTACTTCCCCTACTTTATCTCTTCTCTTGTTCTATTTCATCTTTACTTTTTATTAATCATCTTATTCATTTACTTTTCAAATGATATCCCCCTTCCCGGTTACCCTTCCACCAACTCCCACCCCATCCTCTTCACCCCTTCTCCCCTTTGCCTCTATGAAGGTGCTCCTCCACCCACTCACCCACTCCTGCCTCACTGCTCTAGCATCCCCCTACACTGGAGCATCAAGACTCTCTCCCCTCCCATTGAAGTCAGGTAAGGCCGTCCTCTGCTACATATGTATCTGGAGTCCTGGCTCCCTCCATCTGTACTCTTTGGTTGGTGGTTTACTCCCTGGGAGCCCTGGGAGCCCTGGGTGGTCTGGTTAGTTGATATGATTCTTATGAGGTTGCCATCCCCTTCAGCTCCCTCAGTCTTTCCCCTAGCTCTTCCATTGGGGTCCCCGAGCTCAGTCCGAAGGTGGCTGTGAGTATCTACATCTGTATTGGTCAAGTTGCTGGCAGAGCCTCTCAGAGGACATCTATCCCAGGCTTCTGTAAGCCAGTGCTTCTTGGTATCAGCAATAGTGTGGGGGTTTGGTGTCTGTAGAAGGGATGGATCCCAAGGTGGGCCGGTCTCTGCATGGCCTTTCCTTCAGTCTCTGCTCCACTTTTTGCCCCTGTCTTTCCTTTGGACAGGAATTAATCTTTCACTACAAACATAATAATAGTTACTATCATTATTTCTTGTTGGTGTGAAGGAGAATCTAAGGTCAAAGACGTCAAATCATCTTTCCATAGTTTACTGAAGTACCAACTCAGCTGGGTTCACTCTGCTGGGCATCATATTGAAGTCCACCATCATCCATGTTACTCTTCTTATTCTCCAATAAAGAAAAAATACAAATAAAAACCCTTATCAGTTTGGTATGAGAGATCACCAGGCACTTCCTCTCCTCTCTGTTACTTTGGAATGTAGAAGTTTAGTCTAGCTGACTTACTGAAATATAAGTGCTTTACCAGAGATTGGGCTGATTCATAGTTAGTCCCTAATCTTGATTATTTGCTAACCATATGACTGGAAGTCTTTGATAAATTGTTATAATGTCTCTTCTAGAGTAGATTTTTCCATATTCAAGTTCAGGACCAGGAGACTGGGAGAAATAATTTAGCAAAGCAGTGTTACAAGTGTTAAGTTATCCAGCTCCCATTAGCTTTTAGTTCTGATATACTTCCTATTTTCTTTAATTCGGAGCTAAGGCTTCATCAAAAACATCTAAGTGAGATTAACAGCATGATAACGACTGATAATATAAATAACAGCAGGCAGAGCCTTGTTCTGAAGACACATGATTGTCGATAGGAAATAGGAAACATTCGGCCTTTTGTCATGCTTTATTGGGCAAGTGTATTGTGAATGATCCTGTGAACGCACCATGAGTTAAACGGCTGGACTCTACCTCTTATATTTCTCATACTTACACTTGCATCATTTAAATATTCTTAACATTAAACAGATTAATGCTGAAGATGCTTTGTGGATGATTCTACTGAGTGGTCTGTTGGATGTTTGATTTAAGGAATATTTGCTTTGAGATTACCGGTGCCTCTTTTGATTCTGTGACTTTGCACTGCATTTGAAATAGACTTTTTTAAATAAAGTAAGACAGTTCTTTCATTCTTTACTTTTAAAGTTTCATACACTGTATGGATTTTTGAATATTTTGAATATATATACACATATATATGTATATGTGCTGCCGAAGCGAGCACATACACATATATATGTATATGATTTGTTTAACCTATGTTTAAATTTAGAGTTTATAAAGCAAGGTGTAGGTGGGTATAGATGTTTATAATAGAATGAATATAACACTAATCATGGATAAGATTGTAGATTTGAGTATTTGTCTGAAGCTGTAAGATGCCACCTTGGCACCTTCCTTGGTGATGGCACAAACGTACCCTCAGTGGAGCTCTCAGAAGCATTAAAGAATCAATGATGCTCAAAGAGAAGCTGACATTCCAGGGTTGTCATGGGAGGCAGTGGGGAGGGGAACAAAATGACTTAGAAAAAAATTAGACATGTTAAATTATATGTAGCATGTAAGGCAGAACACTTAACAGATGGTTATGTTCTACAAACAAAACTGGAGGATACAGTGATTATTGTGCAGACATTAGAAGAGGGGATACATGCATCTCTCTAATCGTGCCAGAGTAGACAGTACCCTAGAAGCTGTTACTGATACAGAAGAAGCAGAGCCCTCCTGAATTTTGAGATGAAAGGGTGGTAAAATGGCACAGTTCAAATGTAGTCTGTAAATCCTGACTGGAAGAAGGAGTTACTTTTATTGGAAAGTCCAAGGAGAGTAGTTGGTGACTGAAAGCAGAGTATGAAAGTTGACAGAGAAGAAGGCGTTCTTGGTGGTTTACACAGACCCTCTTCTCTGGCTGCAGGAAGGAGCGGAATGCAGAGAGCAAAGCTGTGTCACCATGGGTATATTCCAAAGATGATTAAAACCCAGATACTGTCATGAAGTTGTACTGATATGACTGCTTGTGCGTGAGCTGAAACTGTGTGGACAGGAGAAAGCCCAGGGGGTCTCAACCCTACAGAAAGAACTGCATACAATTAAGGGATGCCAAGACTGGGAGAAATAGACAGGTAAGACCAGAAGAATCAGTTATCTATTATTAATTGGTCAGCCCTGAGACTACACATATGATTAACATTACACAGACTATCCAGGCTGTATTTAGGAATATGAATTACTGAAAATATGATCATGAAATTAAAAAGAGTATATAAGAGGATATATGGAGGAATATATGGGAGGGTATTGAGGAAGAAAAAGGATGTAATTGTAATCTCAAAAAATAAAAATAAAAAAGTCAATCAATATTAGCTTGTTTTAGTGAAGCCTAACAGGGAAAGAAAAGAGTCTTATCAAAGTAAGTCTTTTCCTAGCTGCTATCCAGTTGCAGAAACCTCAGGATTTGTTTCAATTTGGAATGCCACCTCCCTTGCCAGTAATATGGGATGGCCCATATTCAGGGATCAATCAGAGGAACTCTACAATCGCCTTGATAGATAGGTTCAACAACATGGGATACCTGAGACCATATTAACTCCAGCACCTATTCCAGGAGAGGCGAAGACATTGTAGGACCTGCTTCCAGTGAGACATCTCACTCTGACCAATCCTGCTTTATCCAATGCTTCCCCAGGTCATGCTAACCTAACAGATATGTGAAATCAAACTGCATCTTACTGCCAAGGTTAGAGTAAAGCAGTCTCCAATAGATTCTGGTAGTACGGAGGCTAATCTTTCATTGGCAAGAATTAATATTCTTCCAGCCTTTAAGACGAGGAGACATTTCCAAGATAGAAGATTGGAGTCCTGGATGATCAGGATATAAAGAAAATTTGACTGAATGCCTGTGTCCTGCAGAGCAGTGCTAGATGCAACCGTCCCACTCCTAAATGCATTTTCTTGTTTGGTTTCTGGTAGCTACACAGTGCTATACAGTGCTCTACAGTGCTTCCTGCATGCAGACAGAAGGAATGCCAATTGCTTAAATAAATACCTGGATTATTAAGGTTTATGGTACAAGAGAGTATCATGGCTCAAAACAGTCCTACATATAATATCTTTATACAACATCAATATACTCCTGAGAGTTAGAATTTGGGGGACAGAGCACCGTGTTTTCCTAGTTTGTTGTGTGGTATTCTTTAACCAGTTCTTACTGTGTCCTTGTGGTGCTGATTTGTCGTGACCAACCTTGACCAGCAAAGAAGACATGACCAGAGGAGATCTTTTTCAAGCAGTTTACTCAGGAACCTTGATACAATCTTCTTCCCCGGGGAACGCCCTACATCAACTTAAGTACCCAACGCCAACCAACCCCAACGTCCCACGGTGGGTCATGCAGACAGGCTGTCACTATGTGGAACCTAGCAGGCCAGGCAGGCATAGCCAAATAAGGACTTGTTTACTACAAGGAGCTTTCACCATCGGGAGGGTGGAAGGCAGAAACTGGCGCCACCTTTGAGGCGCTTCGCAGCTCCCTACACTGATTGGCCTCTTGCTTTGGAACTATGGGAATCGTGTGGTTCTGAATTATTTTACCCACACTCCGCACACCACTGAAAGGAAGCAGTTTAGTTAGGCACTTGTTGCAACTGCCTGGCACTTGTGTCCAAAAGGGAAATGAATCGCAAGTGTCTCTTCCCATTTCTACCTCAGAAATTGGTAATCTGAATAGCTTTGCTGTCCTCTGTAGTAAAATGTCACAAGAGGACATGTCTGTGTGTCCTCCTTAGTGCTACCACAACTCAGAGCCTCGGGCTGCTACCATTTATAGCATCGAATCAGGTTTTATAGGTCCCTCTTTGACAGATTTAAAGTCCATCAACTCCTGAGGAAAATTTATCCGAAGGGCCTAAAGATGAAAGAATTCACTTGTCTGCAAGCAGTGGAACATTTCTGCACAGTCTTCAGCAGGTTACAACCCATAAATCTGTCTCCATTTTTACCTTCCATGTGTGTGAAATTATGCATGCTTCTTTTTTTTTCCTTTCCTGTCATGTTGAATTATGCACTCTGTGTTATAGATAGATCAACCTTTCTTAGGCAGCTAACTGAGTCAGTGGAAGACAGGGGTATGTTTTATTTTCCTGTCAACCTGGTCTGGTTCACTATTTAAGATGACATATACTCAGGCATCAGATTAAAAAAAAAACTATATTAAGTAAATGCAAACTGTGTTCCATCATGACCAATGAGATGTAATTGGTGCTATTGACAGCCCTTGGCACTGCATCGACTGGAAGTTTGATTTTCCTATCAGGCTGAAATCTTGATGACATTTTTCTTTCACTTCGAGGATTTGACTGAGGAGAAATCATAAATTCAAGCTTTTATATAGAGCTATGGAACTTTTCTGGAAGAAGGATACACGTTATCGACAGCAACTCAGTAATTGACACCTGATGACTATTAAGACGTATTGACATTCCTCTTTGGTGGGCCTCTTTCTACTCCTTACTTGTCATTTGCTTTGTCAGATGAAAAAGCACATTTTTTTTAATGTTCCCATAAGGCCAGAATGTCAGTATAGCCTGACCCCACTTGCTCACACGCCAAAGGCTAAATGCATCATCACATTTGATTTGTGCAGAATGCACATGCTGGAGAGCATTATCCCCAACTTGCAAGTGCAGAAGGCAAGCCTTAAGACAAACCTCATTCAGGGAAGACATATTTATAAAATGGAAACACAGTACTGTTATCTGCCTAATTGTTATATTTAATCTTGATGGAAATATATTATTCCCATTTTGCAAGTAATGGGAAGCTTCTGCAAGGTCATGGGGCACCCACAGTGTCATAGACTGTAATGAGATACGTCTGACTCTGGATACACTGTATTCCATGTGCAAGTGACCCAATGACGGAGTGCTCAGCTCAAGAAGAACCACTTTCCTGTTTCGCTATGTCTCTCTCTCTCTCTCTCTCTCTATCTCTCTATCTCTCTCTCTCTCTATCTCTCTCACGCACATGCACACACACACACACACTCATCCACCCACACACCCACACCCCCACACACACACGCATACACACACACACACACACACACAGAGAGAGAGAGAGAGAGAGAGAGAGAGAGAGAGAGAGAGAGAGAGAGAGAGAGATCTATACACACACACAGATCTATATCTGGTCTCTTCAACCAAACTTTGAATATTCTGTAAGCTGCAATTATACATTGTATATTCTGGAGTTTTCTATTACATGTTCCAGATGGAAACATATTTTCTGTTTGCTTAAAGATTTTTTTCTACTTTCAGTCCCATCAACAATGAATTATTCCATTAAATTCTATGCATTTTTCTTCTGTTCCACTGAAAATTTGACTTTCTACTGTAAAGGAAATTTACTGTCATCCACCTAACATATTTATTATGAACTTGCAATGACAGAAACAAGAAATATAGTTACATGCTCCAGGATGTTTTCATAAGCAACTTGCTTAAAGGAATTGTAAAGATTTAAAACCAGCCAAACTGAGGTACAGAAGACATACCATTTAGCCTCACTGTACAGAATTGTGAGAAAAATAGCACCTGATTCTCGATATATGCAAACTCTGGCCTGTTAACCTCTTAAGCTAAAGGAAGGTTATAAATAGCATTTTGTTATCATTAGAAACAAAGATAAAGTCTTCTACCCTCCTCTGTGCCCAATGCTACTTTCTCCCAACACAGCAAGCTTGGCATGCCTTTATCTCTCTGGTCTGCCCCTAACAAGACAACACAAAAATAGCTTTGAGTACAAGCTGGGTGTTCATGGCCTAATTAGTCATGAGCTCTATCTGAGAAACAGTGTTTAGGGAAAGAACATATGTGAACTGCTCTTGTTCTCAAGCACAAGATTAGAGGAAATCTTTGCACACTGTTCTGTACCAACATGTCCCCTGGGCCCTGCACTCTACCTTGAACTTCTTCCTGAATTTTAACCCAAAACACATCAGACACCCAATACCAATGGTTGGTATTAACTGAAATTACATTTTAGTCTGCACATATACAATGAAATATTACCACCTCTGCTTCTCACTCCCTCCCACATCTCACTTCCCCTCACATTTACTTCCTAACATGTTCTCTGCTCAAATTTAAGTTTTCTTTTCTCTGATTTGAGCCAGACTCTTGTTATGATGCCCATGATGGTCCTGAGTTCTCAGTTCTCCTTTTGCAGCTTCTCAAGTGCTGAGAAGATAGTCAGGTACCACCATAACCTCAAATTAATATATATCATTATTATATATGACATAGAACGTATTATATGATTAAATTATATTAATAAATTATACTGTATAAAACATATTTTGATATAATATGTATTATATATTTCCTTGAAAGTAGAAAAAATTTATAATATATAATTTATTAATATAATATTAATACTTTATATATTATATATGAAGTTATGTAACTTGGCCTGTAAATTTTAGCCTGCCACATAGGCTTAATCATTTCCATCCAACTTTTGTACATAGCTACATGAGGGTAGAATTAACTCCCTCTATAAAAATACAAACCCTGTTTAATTCACCAGTCTACTTTTCTGGATCCTGAGTTACTTCAGTATTCAGAAATATTTTTTCTATGTTGACTTTTACATGTGGTTTTCTAGAGAAACTACTTTTATCCTTGAAGCAAATCTCAAAATCAGATTAGTTCTTCCATAATCTTTTTGACACATTTAAGACATGAACCTAGGTGTTTTTCTATTTCTCTCTTCTTCATTGTGTTTTCTCCTCCATCCAAATCTATGCCTGAGATAATTCAAACAATAGTTTTGTCTCTGTAGATAGATGGCTCTATTATCCCCATTTCTCATGTCCATAATTATCTGACTTAAAAGCTGCTTTCACTGATTATACAAAAGATTTGTATCGTGACAAAAAAGCCAGTTAGTTTTGGAATAACAGAAATCTTTTAATAATTGAAGTTTGATATTCCCAATTTTGTTAACAGATAGCATCTCATTTCGCTTGTATTGATCAAAGAATAAAATCATGATGGTCCCTGTCCCCAGATAATATATCTTCATTGACAAGAGTTCTGCAGAGTAAGTTATAAGTATTTTATACACTTGGATCTTAAGTTTAATAGCACTAAAAGTGAGCCAAAAGTAACATTGAGTAAATAGTATTCATTTTGGAACCTTACTTTCTAACTAGTCTCATAAAGTGGTCGTGTTACATGGTGTACAGTGCCTATCGAAATGTCTCGTGAGCAATTGATGTAATCATTGTTCCTGCTGAATGAACTGGTACACAGCAAGATGATTGGAAAGGAATTAAATATTAATTTGAGACACCCAAATAGTTCTCGACTTCTACTCACTTCTATATGATCTTTTTGTAACTATGGTTGCCTCCAGGTCTCTAGATGGAACCACAGGATTCATATAATTTCTCCATGAGCTTTGTGAATTGGGATCTCTTCTGTGGAGGGATATTTTTCCCACTTACTCAGAATGAACACAGGTAATTGATATTGATCTGAGCGTGCATCTGAACCACAGAAGCCTTAACTCATCAAGGCTGTCTTCCTTCCATAGAGAGAGCAAGATGGCTAAACTCCAGCAAGGGACATAAAATAAGATAGTTCTGATTTTCTTCAAGGAACAACTACTTCATAATGGATAAGGCCCAATTACATCTCCATCCTGCATAATCTAACTTAATAAATATCTTGTTAAGGAAACCAGTCATTCCTGAAACACACATTGATTCTATAGGATGTTATTGTAGATGTAGCTTAGTCATACTAGTCATACAATTAGTGAAATAAGACAGGTATGCTCAGCTGTAAGCATATAAAAATAGAGAAAACACTCTCCGTGCAGCATTTGCAAGAAAAAGTGGGCAACTATCAAGGCTGATTGTTGTCTTCTCTCTTGCCCCCATGACTCCATCCCTATGTAGACAAAGCATCTTGAGTTTCACATAGAAAGGGAAAATTATAGTTCATTAGCTGCTATTACTCTTTTATTTGAAAGACTATTTGAAAAATCGATAGTTACCTAGGTAGGAAAACTGGTATGCAATTTGACTTAATGCCAGGTCCTTTTGGTCTCTTTCTACTGTTTCTACTGTGGGGTAACAGTAGGTCTTTTGTGGATTACTGTGGAGTTTAGTAGGTCTTTCCCACAGATGTACTTTGGAAATCTTATCAAAGTTCTCTTTAGTACTTCATTGAAGATGATCTTCAGGCTCTCTTTGAACTTATTCCATCAAGAAGATTTCTTTCCTAAATACAGGATGAATTTGAAAAATTAAATGAAAACAGAATAACAGCAATAAGTAATACCAAAGGATTAGTAACAGAGAAGGGTTTGGTAAAACTGGGTATAGTTCAATTTTTGTACCTTAATAGGCATCATAGTATAAAACTGATTATAAGGGATAGGTGGTGAATTGCTCTCCAAAACACACTGCACAAACACACTGCAAGAAAATTACTTATGCTGGAGGCCAAAGTGAGGAGATGGGGCATGGAAAAGAACTGGGTAATTTTCTTGCAGAAGTACAGACATTTGGACATAGTATTACCTAAGAACCCAGAATAGCTGGGGATAGCTGCTGTGAACATAGTGGAGCATGTGTCTTTGTTATATGTTGGAGCATCTTTTGGGTATATGCCCAGGAGTGGTAGAGCTGGGTCCACAGGTAGTGCAATGTCCAATTTTCTGAGGAACCACCGGACTCATTTCCAGAGTGGTTGTACCAGCTTGCAATCCCACTGACAATGGAGGAGTGTTCCTCTTTCTCTGCATCCTCACCAGTATCTGCTGTCATGTGAATTTTTGATCTTAGCCATTCTGACTAGTGTGAGGTGGAATTTCAGGGTCCTTTTGATTTGCATTTCCCTGATGACTAAAGATGTTGAACATTTCTTTAGGTGCTTCTCAGCCATTCTATATTCTTCAGTTGAGAATTCTTTGTTTAGCTCTGTACCCCATTTTTAATAGGGTTATTTGGTTCTCTGGAGTCTAACCTCTTGAATTCTTCATATATATTAGATATTAGCCCTCTATCAGATGTAGGATTGGTAAAGATCTTTTCCAAATCTGTTGGTTGCTGCCAAACCTATTTTCTGCTGGCAGATAAGCAGGGTAACAATGCTGGAAATTGTTGAGACAGACAATTTTTTTTCTTTTTCTTTTCTTTTCTTTTTTTTTTTTTTTTGGTTCTTTTTTTCGGAGCTGGGGACCGAACCCAGGGCCTTGCGCTTCCTAGGCAAGCGCTCTAACCACTGAGCTAAATCCCCAACCCCCTTTTTTTTATTTTTCAATACATTTTCTTACCTCTGCAAAGCTGTGATTGCCACGTTCATTTGGTAACCATTGAAAGTGAACATCAAAGTGACTTGTTCAAGATTAAGCCATTACAAAACAGCTGAGCTGAGGTTCAGACCCAGTTCTCTTGGGCTTCCAAGCTCCACACAACTGCCTCATTTTCTAGTTGTTCCTTTAAAACCATTCCATAAAATTCCACAAGAGGGAGTTAATGTTTTGGGGGGTTAATTCTATAATTTTCTTTTAGTCAATGTCTTAGTCAGGGTTTCTATTCCTGCACGAACATCATGAATAAGAAGCAAGTTGGGGAGGAAATGGTTTATTCAGCTTACACATTCACAGTGCTGTTCATCACCAAAGGAAGTCAGGACTGGAAGTCACACAGGGCAGGAAGCAGGAGCTGATACAGAGGCCATGGAGAGATGTTACTTACTGTCTTCTTCCCCTGGCTTGCTCAGCTTGTTCTTTTATAGAGTCCAAGACTACCAACCCAGGGATGACATCACCCACAATGAGCCGGGTCCTCCCCGCTTGATCACCGGTTGAGAAAATGCCTTACGGCTGCGTCTCATGGCGGCATCTCCTCAACTGAGGCTCCTTTCTCTGTGATAACTCCAGCTTGTGTCAAGTTGACACACAGAAACAGTCAGTACAGTCGGTTTAGTCCTGTTTTTACCACATTGAGGGCTTTTGCACAGAACTCAGGCATGAGCTATGGGGAGACATCCAAAAGCTAGCTGTTGGCTCCTCCTGGGAGCTGATGCTTCTGAACATCAAAATTCTCATTTTTGAATCAACACTTCCATATTCATTCCTTATATTATTGTCTGGAGATGATGAGAACACGTTATGTAATCTACTGCACGGGAAAACATCCTCCAACACAGAGAAAGGTGCAGGGGTGTTGAGCCAAAAGCCAGCAGTGAGATTTGGTTGGTATTCCTGGTCTTTAGAACTATTGGCTGTATTATCAGAATAAAATGCTTGTTACATATTTCTGTCAATGCTACAGAAGAATTTGTACTTTTTCTTCTCTCAATTTGATCAGGACTAACAGATCCATGAGATATAGCTTTATATATAACTGAAGAAATTGAAATTGCAGGATTAGGGCAGACAGAGGAAATGATTTATTTAAAAAGAACTTTAAAGTATTTATCTGCATTCAAAGCATCATTGGAAAAGGTAAAAAGAGTTTCAACATTGCTTAGAATTTTCCTTGAATAGGAGAGAATGTATAGGTCTGTGTAAAACCCATGGGTGGTAGTAATTTAATAACTATGTGAACGAGGGTTGTTGAGTCAGACTTTTTTTTTCTTTATTAATTTGAGTATTTCTTATTTACATTTCGAGTGTTATTCCCTTTCCCGGTTTCCAGGCAAACATCCCCCTAATCCCTCCCCCTCCCCTTCTCTATGGGTGTTCCCCTCCCTATCCTCCCCCCATTGCCGCCCTCCCCCCAACAATCACGTTCACTGGGGGGTTCAGTCTTGGCAGGACCAAGGGCTTCCTCTTCCACTGGTGCTCTTACTAGGCTATTCATTGCTACCTATGAGGTTGGAAGCCAGGGTCAGTCCATGTATAGTCTTTGGGTAGTGGCTTAGTCCCTGGAAGCTCTGGTTGCTTGGCATTGTTGTTCATATGGGGTCTCGAGCCCCTTCAAGCTCTTCCAGTTCTTTCTCTGATTCCTTCAACGGGGGTCCCATTCTCAGTTCAGTGGTTTGCTGCTAGCATTTGCCTATGTATTTGCTGTTTCTGGCTGTGTCTCTCAGGAGAGAGCTACATCTGGTTCCTGTAGGCCTGCACTTCTTTGCTTCATCCATCTTGTCTAATTGGGTAGCTGTATATGTATGGGCCACATGTGGGGCAGGCTCTGAATGGTTGTTCCTTCTGCCTCTGTTTTAATCTTTGCCTCCTTATTCCCTGCCAAGGGTATTCTGTTCCCCTTTGAAGAAGGAGTGAAGACTTTTTAAAAGTGACATTGCAAAAATTAATTGAGAATAAATTATACACTTAAATATAATCACTAACGTCATGAAATTCTAAACCAGTGTTTCTTAGCCTGTGGGTTGCAACCACTTTAAGGTTTCATATCAGATATTTACATAAATAATAGTCACAGAATTACAGTTATGAAGCAGCAGCAAAATAATTTTATAGTTGGGCATTACCACAACTTGAGGAACTGTATGAATGGGTCATAGCAATAGCAATGTTGAGTACCAGTATTCTAAATTGAAACCTATAAATAATTCTTTGGTGAAGCATTAGTTTCTTACATGTGAGATGAGGGTCAGTGAGAAAAGGGACCCAATTTATATGGTAAGGGTACTAGAAACTTTTTTGTTTCAAAGAAAACTGTCCAGAACGGAGTCATGCACATTTTGAGAAAATATGTATAACCTATCATATATAAGGTACTTCCAAAATACATTAAGGACTATTATATTTTTGCAATAAATAATACATAACTATTTAATAGAAATATTTTCAGTTTCTTTTTTTCATTTTTTTTTATTAACTTGAGTATTTCTTATATACATTTCGAGTGTTATTCCCTTTCCCGGTTTCCGGGCAAACATCCCCCTCCCCCGTTCCCTTCCTTATAGGTGTTCCCCTCCCCATCCTCCCCCGATTACCGCCCTCCCCCCAACAATCATGTTCACTGGGGGTTCAGTCTTAGCAGGACCCAGGGCTTCCCCTTCCACTGGTGCTCTTACTAGGATATTCATTGCTACCCATGGGGTCAGAGTCCAGGGTCAGTCCATGCATAGTCTTTAGGTAGTGGCTTAGTCCCTGGAAGCTCTGGTTGCTTGGCATTGTTGTACATATGGGGTCTCGAGCCCCTTCAAGCTCTTCCAGTTCTTTCTCTGATTCCTTCAACGGGGGTCCTATTCTCAGTTCAGTGGTTTGCTGCTGGCATTCGCCTCTGTATTTGCTGTATTCTGGCTGTGTCTCTCAGGAGCGATCTACATCCGGCTCCTGTTGGTCTGCACTTCTTTGCTTCATCCATCTTGTCTAATTGGGTGGCTGTATATGTATGGGCCACATGTGGGGCAGGCTCTGAATGGGTGTTCCTTCAGTCTCTGTTTTAATCTTTGCCTCTCTCTTCCCTGCCAAGGGTATTCTTGTCCCCCTTTTAAAGAAGGAGTGAAGCATTTACATTTTGATCATCCGTCTTGAGTTTCATTTGTTCTAGGCATCTAGGTTAATTCAAGCATTTGGGCTAATAGCCACTTATCAATGAGTGCATACCATGTATGTCTTTCTGTGATTGGGTTAGCTCACTCAGGATATTTTCCAGTTCCAACCATTTGCCTACGAATTTCATAAAGTCGTTGTTTTTGATAGCTGAGTAATATTCCATTGTGTAGATGTACCACATTTTCTGTATCCATTCCTCTGTTGAAGGGCATCTCTGTTCTTTCCAGCTTCTGGCTATTATAAGTAAGGCTGCGATGAACATAGTGGAGCCCGTGTCTTTTTTATATGTTGGGGCATCTTTTGGGTATATGCCCATATTTTCAGTTTCTAATTACAACTTTTTTTTTGTTCTGGAGAACACATAAACAATAAAATAAGATTATGTCTCCCTCCCATTTCTCTTCTCTAACTCTTTTATACACCTAACATATCCCAACTTCAGGGGACATATTCCGATAAGCACCTAGTTCAACAGTGCTGCTCATATTAAAATACATTATTATGATTATTATGTGTGTATGCATGACAGCTGTGTGGGAGCTTACCTGTGACAGCACACGTACAGATGTCAGAGGATAACTTTGTGAAGTTGATTCTCTTCTCCTTTATGTGAGTTCCCAGGAGTCAAAGTCAGGTTGTCAGGTTTTCACAGCCAGTATTTTACTTCCTCTAGTGTCTGTCCTACTAAGGGATAATTCTTAAACATTTCTCCAAGAAAACATAAGGATACTGAATAGGCACGTTTCAAAAGAACCCCTCAAACTCAGCCACGTGGGAAATGCAAGGTAAAACCCCTATCAGGTGCTATTTCACACCCAGAACTTAATGGTCATGATGAGAAAGGGACATATGCTGGCTAGACCAGAAAGGTGCCTGCATACATTGTTTGTGAAATATATATTGGTACTACAAATTTTATATACATTTCCATTTGACACAGCCAATCTAGTCCTCTGTATATTTCCACAAGAAGTACAAATTAATATCCACACGGACAACAGAATGTAAGATTTTCTTAACTCTATTTATAATCTAAAGTGGAAAGGGCCCAAATGTTTGCCAGCTGATGGGTGATGTACAATGTGATTATCTGTTCAGTTGGTTCTAATTGGGTAGCACAAAGGTCAAAACAAAATATATCAGCAATGTGGATGATCTTGAAGGTGCGAGTTAAGTGCAAGAAGCCAGTCTGCCAGTCTCACATTGTATATGATTCCTTTTCTATGAGTGAACAACACCTATGAGATGGGAGATGGAATTTTGGTTGATCCGTCCCTAAAGATGCAAGGAATTGGTGAGTGATTGCTACTGTGAGTTTCCTACGAGGAAGAGTGGTACAAAACATTTTAATATTGATTTTAACTGTGGTGGTAGAACACTGTGGGCACATTAGAGCTCACGGAATTTCAATCTTTAAATGAGTAAATTGCATGGTGCATGAGTTATAGTTCAATAAAACTGTTGAAATCTCAGGCGTGTTTAAATGTATACCAACACTGTGTTCTAGAGTTTGGATAAATGAAACACATAAAACAATAGAATAAAGTGTGAGGTTGGAAAAATTAAAGAACACTTATAAATACATAAACTAGATAGCAGGGCACTCAATTTAAGCAATATTCTCCTTTTGAAGTGGGTTGTTCTCTTTATGTTGTTAGGAATTATCTGCTACGCCCCACTAGGCAGCACTTCTGGACTGTAACTAATACTACGGTGCAGAAACTAACATGATTCTTACACCTACTACCTCCCCAAAAGGGTACAAGAATTATTCAAAGAACAAAATAGATTATAATGTTAATGAGAATGGAAAGGTCACAGTGGTTTCTGATTTCTTATTTTTGACTGACCTTTTTTTTTATTGGATTTTTTAAAAATTTACATTTCAAATGCTATCCTCTTTCCCCCACCCCTTCCCATCTCCCTGCCCTGACATTCCCCTACAGTGGGGGTGTCAAACCTTGGCTGGACCAAGGGCTTATCCTCCTATTGATGCCAACAAGGCTATCTTCTGCTACATATGCAGCTGGAGCCATGGGTCTGTCCATGTATACTCTTTGGATGTTGATTTAGTCCCTGGGAACACTGGTTGGTTAGTACTGTTGTTCTTATTGGGTTGCAAACCCCTTTAGCTCCTTCAATCCTTTCTCTAACTTCTCCAGTGGGGAGCCCATTCTCAGTTCAATGGTTGGCTGTGAACATTCGCCTCTGTATTTGTCATGCTCTGGTAGAGCCTCTCAGGAGACAGCTATATCAGGCTCCTGTCAGCATGCACTTCTTGGCATCAGCAATATTGTCTGGGTTTGGTCTCTGTAGGTATATGAGCTGGATCCCCAAGTGGGGCAGGCTCTGAATGGCCATTCCTTCAGTCTCTGCTCCAAACTTTGTCTCCATATCCCCTCCTATGAATATGTTTGTCCCCTCTTTTCAGAAGGACTGAGGCATCCAAATTTTGGTAGTCCTTCTTGAGCTTCATGTGGTCTATGGATTGTATTTTGGTTAATTTGAGCTTTTGGGTTAATATCTACTTATCAGTGAGTGAATACCATGTGTACTCTTTTGTGATTGGGTCACCTTACTCAGGATGATATTTTCTAATTCCATACATTTGCCTATGAATTTCATGAAGTCATTGTTTTTAGTAGCTGAATAGCTCCATTGTATAGATGTATCACATTTTCTGTATCAATTCCTCTGTTGAAGGGCATCTGGCATAAGCCTGCTACGAACATAATGGAGCATATGTCCTGGTTATATGTTGTAGCATCTTTTGGGTATATGCCCAGGAGTGGTGTAGCTGGGTCCTCAGGTTGTACTATATCCAATTTTCTGAGGCACCTCCAGACCGATTTCCAGAATGGTTGTACCAGCTTGCAATACCCACCAACAATGGAGGAGTGTTCCTCTTTCTCCACATCCTTGCCAGCATCTGCTGTCACCTGAGTTTTTAATCTTAGACATTCTGACTGGGGTGAGGTGGAATCTCAGTGTTCTTTTGACTTGCATTTCCCTGATGACTAAGGATGTGGAACATTTTTTTTAGATGCTTCTCAGGCATTTGGTAATCCTCAGTTGAAAATTTTTTGTTTAGCTCTGTACCCCATTTTAATAGCACTTTTGACTCTCTGGAGTCTAACTTCTTGATTTCTTTGTATATATTGGATATTAACCCTCTATAGGATGTAGGATTGGTAAAGATCTTTACCCAATCTCTTGATTGCTGTTTTCTTCTATTGACAGTGTCCTTTGTTGTACGGAAACTTTGAAATTTTATTAGGTCCAATTTGTCGATTCTTGATCTTACAGAATAAGCCATTGTTGTTCTGTTCAGGAAATTTTCTCCTGTGTCTATGTGTTCGAGACTCTTTCCCACTATCTCTTCTATTAGTTCCAGTGTATCTGGTTGTTTGTGGAGGTCTTTGATCCACTTGGACTTGAGCTTTGTACCAGGTGATAGAAGGTTGACGTTCTTCTCCAAGCTGACCTCCAGTTGAACCAGCACCATTTGTTGAAATTGCTCTCTTTTTTCCATTGGATCATTTTAGCTCCTATGTCAAAGATCATTTGAGCATAGGTGTGTGGGTTCATTTCTGGGTATTCAGTTCTATTCCATTAATCTACTTGCCTGTCTTTGTACCAGCACCATGCAGTTGTTATCAAATTTCTCTGTAATACAGCTTAAGGTCAGGGATAATGATTTCCCCAGAAGTTCTTTTATTGTTGAGAATAGTTTTTACTACCCTGGGTTTTTTATTATTCCAGATGTATTTGTAAATTGCTCTTTCTAACTCTATGAAGAATTGAGTTTGGATTTTGATGGGGATTGCATTGAATCTGTAGATTGCTTTAGGCAAGATGGCTATTTTTACTATATTATTCCTCCAATCTATGAGCATGGGAGATCTTTCCATCTTCAGAGATCTCTGAATTTTTTCTTCAGAGTCTTGATTTCTTGTCATACAGATCTTTCACTTGCTTGGTTAGAGCCATACCGAGTTATTTTATCTTATTTATGACTATTGTGAAGGGTGTCATTTCCCTAATTTCTTTCTTAGCCTGTTTATCCTTTGAGTGGAGGAAGGCTACTGATTTGTTTGGGTTAATTTTATATCCAGCCACTTTGCTGAAGTTGTTTATCAGGCTTCTTAGTTCTCGGTTGGAACCCCTACTATTTCTATCTGTGACAATGAACAGTGTTCTCCAGAGATGTCATTTCCACCTAGAGAATAAAGTTATCTGCAATAAATAACATATGATGCACATGAATTAACTACAGTGTATTAGTTTCTATCTTAGACTTTCATAATTCCTCAACAGTAATGTGCGATTTTTCTATAATTTTGTTTTTCAAAATCTAAAATATGCTCCCTGGGCCAAAATCAAAATATTGGCAGAACTATGTTCCTCCCCTAGGATAGATGAAAGTGTTTTCATCTTTTCAATCTCCCTCTCTCTCTCTCTCTCTCTCTCTCTCTCTCTCTCTCTCTCTCTCTCTCTTCCTCTGTCCCTCTCTCTTCATTTGTACTCTTTCTTCCCCTCACACCTCCTGTGTGTATAAGTGATATTTCATTGTTTGCTTTGCCAACACATTTTCTTTTCTCTACTTCTGAAACTTTGCTTCTATTTTAAAGATCTTTCATACTGTGTCTCTCTCTAGCTGTCCCACTAAGGAGTAGCCCTGCAGACATGACCCTTCTAAGCCATTCTGCCTTCCCAACTAGTGAGCAGAAGCCTGCCTGGAACTTGCCAGTCACCTGACCTAATTACTCAAGGAACATTGTTTTTGTTGTTTGTTAGTTTTTGTTTGTTTTTTTTTTGTTGGTTTTGGTTTTTCTATTTTCAGTTGTATTATAAAGCCAGGTGATTATTTTCCTGTGATGAAAATTTATAGAGAAAAGTTGATTTAGTTATACACTCGTTACAGAGACAGGCTATCAGTTAAAAGATATCTTTAAAAGAAATGTTTGACTTCTTTTGTTAGAGAGGGGAGGAAAAGAACACAGGTGTTCGAGGCAAACACAGGTCCTCCTGGCTATGCTACTTCAGTACGTAATGTTGCACATTCTGGGTCTTCAGGTTCAAAAACTGTGAATGAGAATTAGCGAAGTGGTGTTAGGGAGATTAGCTCCAGAGAATCAGAGTTAAACTGCAGTGACTTGTGTATGGGAGCTGAAGATCGGAGACTGGATTCAAGTCTCATGTTTGTTCTTGGTGTTTATAATTGTACCCTGGCTGGTTTTCTGACACATAGCATTGGAGTAAACAAAACAAAACAAAAAGATAACAATAACAATAACCTACTTAGTTGATTCAGTGGGCTGTGTTCTCCCTCTGTCCTCCGTTTCTTCATCTCCTCTGACTTCTACAATCTTTGCCCCAAGGGACCTGATGGAGACCTCCGATTTAGACTCTCTTTCCTCATGGGGGAGTGGTGTGGTGTTAGTGCAGCTGGAAAGAGAGGAGGAAGGGAAAACTGTGGTCTGTATATATTGCAAATGAGAAGAATCTAGGTTCAATAAGAAGGAAAGAAAACAAAAAGAAAGAAAGAACCAACAATAACAAGGAAAAAGAAACTAATGAAAAGCACCTACTTAAATTCATCTGCCTATTTTGAGCATTTGCTTTTCCTGGCATAAATTCTTCAAATCTCCCATGGCATTATTAAATCTGTTGCCACAAAATACTTATCCCAGGGGAAAGGGATACTTGTCTATTCTTAACACAATGTGCTTGAGGTTCAGTTTGCAAACGTGTGTGTGTGTGTGTGTGTGTGTGTGTGTGTGTGCGTGTGTGTGCGTGCACATGTGTGTACTGTTTTCATAAATGTGCCCATGTGCATGTTGATGTGCTTCTCAATGTGTGTATTTGATAGTCACAGGTCAATGTATAAAGTGAGTACCTTCCTATCTCATTCCCCATATTATATTTTGGGAAAATCTCCCTGTGAAACTAGAATAGGCTGCTTTCACAAAACTCATTGTCTAGAAAAATCTCTGGGATCCACCACTCTTTTCCTGCTCTAGTCATACTGAATTCAAGGTTTCTTTAACATAACCCTCATTTTGACATTGATATTTAAGATAAAAAAAACTCAGACCTGATACCAAAAATACTCAATATAATACTCAAAACAGAATCCAAGAACACATCAAAAAATCATCTACAATGATCAGGTAAGCTTCATCCCAGGTATGCACAGATGGTTCAATACACAAAAATCCATCCATGTAAATTGACCGCATAGAAGGGGAAAAAATCATATGATCATTTCAGTGACAAAATCCAACACTGCTTCATGTTAAAACTCTTACAGAGATCAGGCATACAAGATACATACCTGAAGATGATAAAAGCAATATTCGGCAATAAAGGCCAATACCCAATATCAAATTAAATGGAAAGAAACTTAAAGCAGTTCTTCTGGTATCGTTTTTAGTGTTCACACTAGGATCTAAACCATTTTCTAGGAGAAAACGTAATTCTAACTTTATCGTGCCATTTATACATTAGGATTTATGTTTCTTAAGGGTCATTTTGTGCATTTTGTTGGGATTATTATTTCTATTTTCAAAAGAAATTTATTATTATGAACAAGGCTGTAGAAAGAAAACTTGTATGTAGGTCTGTGGAAATTTCAACTAATATCCCATCTGTTGTACTATATTTTCTGTTTTCAATAATGCTAATTTCTATAATATGGTAATAATACCAGGATAACCATGCTACTTTATACCCTATATGCTTTTTATGTTTACTGAAAAAGGCCTCCAATTACTTAGGAGCTCCATAAAAGAAGTCTATGAATCACTTTTCAGACCTAGAATTTCATAACCTCAAATAATGTTACGGGACTATTCAGCCATAACATTTATAATTGGCTACAAACATAATCCAATATCCTCATCTTACCACCTTGTCACAGAAGTTAATTGGACTTACACAGCTATTGGAAAATATATTGGTTCACACAGGAGTGACTCTTTTCTCCTTTAAACATCCTCACACAAGAGTGGTACAGAAAGAGGGTCAAGCAAAAAGAATACTCTGTTTTTCCACATCTCTGCTCTTGGTAGGCAGACATAAAGATTATAGTGTGTGTGTGTGTGTGTGTGTGTGTGTGTGTGTGTGTGTGTACATACAAGCCAGCCAAAAATTAAATATTTTTCATAATGTAGTCCATCTATGATCAAATTAGTGATGGCTGAGTTAGTTTCCTGCTTCATAATAATTTTTTTGAGACAGACCTCTAGAATTTTACCAGCCCAACTTGATGTCTATCTCAAGGGGAGGCTTTGAGACCTGACACTGTTACTGATGCTATGGATGTGCTTACAGACAGGAACCTAACATGGCAGTCCTCTGAGAGACCCAACAAGCCACTGACTGAGTCAGACACAGATACTTACACCCAACCAATGGACTAAAGTCAGGGACCCCTATGGCTGAATTAGGGAAAGGCAGATAGTAGCTGAGGAGGAGGGCAACCACATAAGAGATCTTCAGACACTGAGCCACCAACCCGGCAGCATACACTAGGTGGTCCGAGGCCCCCAACACATATATAACTCAAGACTGCCTGGTCCGCTCTCAGTGGGAGAAGATGTGACTAAACCTGGAGAGACTTTATTAGGCCCCAGGGAGTGGGGAGGCTGGTCTGTGTGTGTGGGAGGGCATCTTCTTGGAGACAGGTAGAAGTGGCAATGGAATAGTCTGGGGTGGAGGGAATGAGAGCAGGGCAGTGGCTGGACTGTAAAAAAAAAACAATAATAATAACAATAAAATAGAATTTCCAAGAATTAACGGAAAAGAGATGGCTCTTTGCTTTGCAATCTTTATTCCTCTTATAAAACAGCCCAGAGTTCATCAGATTCCAGAGACAGAGACTTCAAATTTGGATTAACCTGAGTTCCTAGAAAGAAACTGATTATATTGGCCACTAGATTTGTCACCTACAGTCTCCTGTCTTTGGGGAAGTCATAAAATACATGTCAGATTCGGTATTTTGCCCACGAAAACAGTTTTAGTTTTGTTATAAAGGCATGGGGTGATTGAACAAGGGTCACTTTCCTGCACGATTTCAGGAAGAAATTCTAAGACAGCTGGTAGTCATGGCTATATCCTCGTGCAAGGGGACTTGCACTTACTTCAAGTCAACACAGAAGGTAGACATGCACAGTTGTTAGAATTATAGAAAATGACATTAAACTTGAAATCAGATACAAACTCTGATGGGGCAGAATGAATAAAAGGAAAGCACCCGGATAACTTCTAAAGAAAATTCTGAAAAAAACTGAAAACAAATCAACTTTGTAAAGGTTTTGTAAACCCAGGGAAGCTGAGCAAAGAGTGAATACAAGAAAGTGAACATTCAGAGCACATTTTACCATAACAGAAGGCACTGACGTAGGTATGGAGCCCAAAACAGTATAATAATCCAAAAGATACAAAGAAAATGACTACATGGCAGGTGGAAATTCTCTATTTCATGTAAATGAAGTAGAGATTCACATAGAAAGGCAGAATTGAGGAGCAAAAAGGCAAACAAAAGCAAGTCAGACATGCACTTTAAAGACATAAATAGATCGCAATTAATGGGATGCAAATTTTTGTGCTCAGTGAATGATTGAGAAACTTAATGACATACGGAGCAGCTGTATTAATGCAATACAAATACTACGTGTGATGAAATTACAGTTGTAAGGACCTCCGTCCTTAGGACCACATAAAAGTTCTCCAGTTTTACATGAGTGCAGAGGACTGATCTTAAAACCCACACTTTTCTGCCCATATGGAAGATGTCGATTTGTACAGAATGAAAATATAGGTAATATGAGAGTAGAGAGGTGGATTGGTGGGAGTATAAGTTTAAGCTGGGAGGGAGTGAGGGAGATGGGGTAGAGAGAAAGTTCACCAAAAATGTCATACAGATACTTGAAACTTATATCCAAATTATATATATATATATGTATATATGTATATATATGTATATATATGTATATATATGTATAAAATTAAATAGTATTTTTCTTCTTAGTCTGTTTAAACACACACAACACTCACACACAAATATATGTCAACCAAATAATATTTATACATATACAAATATATTTATATGTGATTTACAATGATATATTTTAAATATATAATTTCATATATGATTGTCATCACATTACTTAAATGTTATAGAAAATTATATATTTTATAATATACACAGAATATATAATATATGAGTAATACATAATTAAATATAGTACATGAAGTTTTACATATCTTTTTTCTTTATATATAAAAATAACACACACATTATTTATATATATATATATATATATGTATGTATTCTAAATGAGTGTCAAGAAGCTTTCAGCAGCTACAATGAAATATTGCATAAGAAGTGGAAGGAGGGAAGCCATTCTCACAAGACGGGAGTCTTATTTTAGCTTTAGCTTCAGGATATTCAAACCCAAGCTGAAGAGGCTCCATAAAAATTCTGCCCCTGGTAATGATGCTCATCAAAGCACAGCATAGGGCTGCTCTAGAACTTTATTAGAGCAATGCTTCCCTCAAACTCAGGATCTTCCTGTGTCCACCTCCTGAGAGTTGGAGTTACAGCTATGCACTACAGTGCCTAACAGCAATACAAGTCAACATCTAGGCACCTCACTATGTTGTCACTCTGGGCATCTTTAACTGTGGCAGCCTTTGGAATATCCCACCCACATTCAAACAATAGCAAAATGCAGTTTAAATAGTTGATTAAGGAATAATAAGGTACAGGGTGTTGAACCTGATTTTTTTCTGAATATTTTCAACTTGTGGCTTGTTGAACCCATGGTTTTGGAATGAACATATAGGCAGAGCTGATTGTATAAAATCCACTTCAAAATAAATTATGTACCTAAATGGGAATGTTCACACTATATCATCTCATTGGTCTAACTTTTTTGATCTAACTTTGGATTTATAATGGTTTTTTAAGACAGGGAATACAAAAGCACACATCAATATTATCAACTTATGTTCTCTATGAGCACCATTAAGACCATGAAAAGACCACACCAAATAAGAGGAAGCATTTAAAATCATATGTCTTCTTAGATACTTGTATGAAGACAATTTAAGATTCATGATTTAGTAGTCAAAGGCACATAGCTCCATTTAAAAGTGGCCAATCCAGCTTGTAGACCTTTCACCAGAAAACTATCAGCTTTACTCTATGACCTAATTCTGGGGGCTGGCCCAGGCCGATAGGTTCAGATAAGGTGGGATACATTGTTTGAACGAAAGTCAAAGACTGATGATCACTGACCTTGTAACTCTTTTTATTATTTTGAGCCAATAAGCAGTGGTTTCTTACTAATCTGTGGCCAAATGCCTCTGGCTTCTAGTAAAACACTTTTGTTGGCAGCAGCAGAGGATTAAGAAGAAAAAAGGCTTAATTGCTAGGACTTCTTTCTCTCTGCCTCAAGGACCTCTCCCTAGCCAGAAGTATGGAACTAGTTAACTCTTCATGAACCAGAGAGAAAAGAAAAGAAGAGCAAGAAAGAATGAAAGAAGTAAAATAAGATTCACACACGCAGAAAATATTCATTCTGGATGAAGCCAAAGAAAGCTGCACCATTGTTTATTTTTGGTTCTCAGTTCTTATGATCTCAGGATAATGGATCCCATGGTTCTCCAAGTATCTTTACATTCTGTAAGTTCATAGCAAGTTCAAGACAGTAGTTCATGTCATTAGATGACAAAGACTTACAACAGGAATGCTCACATGTCTTCCTATTAGTACAAGGGGTCAGTGGTGGGGATGGAGAGATGGCTCAGTGGTTAAGAGCACTGACTGCTCTTCCAGAGGTCCTGAGTTCAATTCCCAGCAACCACACAGTAGCTCACAACCATCTGTAATGAGATCTGATGCCCTCTTCCATGTGTCTGAAGATATGTATTGTATACGCATATAAATAAAAAAATAAATCTTAAAAAAGACCAGTACCTGACTAAACATTCATTTTAGACTTATAGGTTCATTATAAGTTTGAAGCAATATTTTTTTATGTCAGAAGTTAGCATGCTTTTGTCAAGAAAGAAAACATCTGCCTTGTTTCTTATTACTTTGAGATTTTATATAGATAAACTTGTCAATATTTTATTTTCTGTCCTTGGCATGATAATAAATTTTCCATTCCCAGTTTATGACCTTTAATTACCAGATAATAGCCTCATAACTGAACTAGAAGGAATATTTTCCCTGATTATACATTTGTTCCAAGTCTGCTTTCCTTTTCTAATGCAATTAGTGTGTAACACATAAAGGTTTACAGAGCTCTAATTGCAGCTTTTTATGTAGAGGGCTAAAATTACTTGTATAAATTTAGGAATTTTACAAAATCATTATTAGGAATTATGAAGTCATCAATTTGTCTCCATAGTATTACTACCTGAGAGTACAACTTCATGTTAATTTGCAGAAAATTTGCCCAATCAGATAGGTTAGTGCCCAGGAATCATTAGACTACGTAATAGTGACAGGAAAACCTTATTAGTAGCAAGAGTCAATCCCGGGATGAAGTCTCTTAGGACCTTGCCTCTGAGCTCACCCATTGCAGGGCATGCAAAATGGTGGGCCATCTCCAGAGAAGTCACTTGCATGACTTTATCCTTTCTTAGATGGCTTCTGACAACCTAGTCGTTACTAGTAATAATAATAAAAGTGGAGCTAAGTCAAATTGTTCAACCTTAGTACTGATGAGTAGGATGTAGTCTTTGTGAAAGCCTATCACAAGGGGTTAGGTGGATTATCTGGTTGGTATTTGGCTGACATGAAAGCCCCGCTCCTTGGTGAGTGGTGTCCGTCTCCCTTGACTGTGATTTCCCTCTCAGCTGAGGTACCATTGGCACCCAGCAGACCCTGGCAGCAGGTGACTCTGTTCATGTCTTATAGTTATAGAGCGTCATTACAGGAAGTGGCAGGAGCTTGGAGACAAACAGAACAAAGTGCTAATCAGTATCTGAAGCTTGTGTTTATCTACTGAATAATCAGTTTGATTTGATAATGCCCCCTGTGTACAACTGGAAGATTATTTTCTTAAGCTACTGCAAATATAAATTCTTGTCTTTATACTGTCATTGTCTTCAAGCCAATTTCATTTTATTGGTGTCTCAGGCAATCAGAGACATTATCTGAAGCCAGAAATGACTGATTTTTGGGAAAGTCTATCATCACCTGCAGCCCACAGTGATGTATAAGGAGCAGAGGTGGGCATTTGTTTCAGCTCTTTACTCCTATTGACCTTCCAAAATATCTAATTTTTATAATGTACAGGTGACAGATGTACCTATCTTTTGGCAGAGAAATAAATTTTCCTTGTATTGTATCAGTATACTCTAATTATCTATAGTAAATGATAGAAGTAAATTACCTAATTAAAACTCGGGTTTATAGAACCAACCAAAATGCTTTTCCTAAGACTTCTTGATATCTTGATACTCTTCAGCATTTCATGAAATTATTGTCACTTTTGCCACAATGTTCATTGAAACCAGAGGATTTAGCAAATGTATTACTTTCCTTAAATTAACTTTACACTTAATTTATATAAAATTCTACAATGCAACCCTCATATTCCCATTTCCCAAATGATTTTTAGTGAACATAAATAACTTACAGAATATCACAACTGATTAGTGCCAGGCTTGCTTCGCCTGTTATTGATTTCACTGACTGTCTCCCAGGAAGAAGCCTCCTCATGCCATAAACGTTTTGCATTTAACTACCACCTAAAAGCACCTTTGATGCAAATGCCTTAGTAGTTGCCAAAGGGATGAATTAATATGACATTCCGTCCTTGAGAGACAGCACAACCAAAAATAGAAGTGATGAATCCATGAAAAGATTTTCTTGATCAAGATTAGCAAAGTGGAGTTACAGTTGGGAAGGAAACCAAGGACATTTATGGCCAATCTATCTTATTGCTACCTTCTAATGATTGCATACTCATTGATTCTTTAAAGAAACAGTGATGATTTATTACAAGGAATTTTTAAAAATAGTCATCATTGCATACCTGTTAGACCCCAAATGCTTATACTTCCCTTCACAGTGGCTGTGAATGATGGGTTAAGTTGTCCTTACCTTAGGAATTGTTCAACAAGCTCCCTATTTGTCACCACTCAACATTCCTCCAGATCTTTGGATTCTCAAGAGCATTTCTTGTGGAGCTGTGCTGCTTACAAATGTTTTAATGTGAAAGTTAAAGTCACTGGAAATGGTTATGAAGAGCAAAGAGGTAGGAAAAAGATATGGAGGAAGTCTGGGGCTATTGAAAGAGACACAAAGATGATAGAGTGGAGATTAAAAGAGGGTTATAAGAATAAAGGTTCCTTGTATTTTATTGTTGAGACTGAGATTTAATTATAAAGTCTTTCCTTTTCTTTCTCTCCTCAAACCCATCCACTATACTTTCCCACTCTCCTTCAAATTCCTGTCCTTTTTCATTGCCTGTTTTTGAACATTTATATTTTATTTTATTTTAAATCCTGTCCATTCAGACACTTTCTTGTCTGCTCTTTGCTCAGTAACACAAACTTAAATTAACTGCTGTTGTTGTCTCCCTTCTTGGCCACATTGTTGAACTAAGGAATGGGGTGAAGATCACCACTGATATGTTTTATTTTAAATAATAAATTTTGCTTTAAATAATTGAATGAAATAACCTGGATCTTTCTGGAAGATGAATTTGGAGGAAGTGGCATGGCCTTTACTTTATTGGCAAATAAATTAGTATAGTTTATTCCTTTTAGATTTGGTTTTAAGTATATACATATACACTATTGTAGAATTTCTGAAACAGAGCCCTGTACGCAGTTAAATTGATAAGGGGAACAAAAGGAAGTCTATTGCTCACCTCCTAAGACAAAGATGGAGACCTGACATAGATGTGGTTACTGCAGTTTTTCATGACACCACAGAGGCAATCCTTCAGCACATTCTCTGATTCACAGTGTAATATTACTATACAGGCAACAAAGCAGATAAGCTGAGAGGAAGTCACAGAAAGAAAATATTAAGTCATTGAAATGGACACAGACTGTGTGAAAAAATAACCCTGCATACTCCTAAGTAGGAATGGCAGGTGAAAATATCTATCTCATCACCAGCAGAATGGGTTCCCAGGGAGTTAAGATTTGATTGTGTGCTTAAGGGTACCTATTATTTATTTCTTGAAATAAGATAAGGATAGAATTGTGGAGGTAACAATTTTAATGGAAAACCACCATTCCAGCGATTCTCCATTCACATCCCCAATAACCTCTCAAAACAGTCATTACTATAGCCTTATGAGTACAGGATCTCAGGTATATTTAAAAAGAGGGTGTGTCACTAATAGAGGAGAGAAGGATTTGTTTGTTTGTTTGTTTGTTTGTTGAGGTTTTCTTCAATGGCTGTCACTGCAGAAAGCTCTCAGCAGGGAACTGTTGTGTTTACATAAATATAGTTCTTTCCAAGCTTCATATGTTATCCCTCCCTCTCTCTCAGCTTCATCATTCATTTATTGTAAATTTGCCAGTCTGCTCACTTACTCACCAATAGAAATTATGCTAGGTCAAATGAAAAGAGAAAACTGTATTGAGCAATTCAAAATGATTATTGTATTCAACAACTTGGGGGGAAATATCTGTTCGTAGGAAAGAACCTGTAGTTTCTCCCCAGAGGATTTGTAAAATAGCTGTGGATTACATTACACCACATGATACTAATGAGGCTTATAACATGACTAATCAGATGAGGCTGAGTCTTCTCAGGAAGCAGGGCTTGCACAATTGGGAGCAAGGTAACTGTCTCTCATTCTGGCCTTACGTTTTAGAGGTGGTCAAAGGCAATGCTATAATACTTCAAAAAGCAAAGAAAACACCTTATAAAAATGCCATCTTGCCACCCCTGCCCACATCCCTGGCCCAAGAGGAAACTGTATAAGGCCTCTGGGCTCCCGTGGGGGAGGGCCCAGGAGCGGCAGAACCCCTGCCTGAGACACCTCTGGAACCTGAAGGAAACAGACCTGATAAACAATTCTCTGCACCCAAATCCCATGGGAGGGAGAGCTAAACCTTCAGAGAGGCAGACAAGCCTGGGAAACAAGAAGAGACTGCTCTCTGCACACACATCTCGGACGCCAGAGGAAAACACCAAAGGCCATCTGGAACCCTGGTGCACTGAAGCTCCCAGAAGGGGCGGCGCAGATCTTCCTGGTTGCTGCCACCACAGAGAGCCCGTGGGCAGCACCCCGCGAGTGAACTTGAGCCTCAGGACCACAGGTAAGACCAACTTTACTGCTGCAAGAAAGCTGCCTGGTGAGCTCGGGACACACAGAGGCAGAATTCCTCTAGGACCGGGCACGTCCTGTGTTTACCAGAAGTCCCACACCCGCGGATCACGGCCCCCAGCAGCTCTCTGCTCCCAGACTCCGTGGGAAAGAGACCCCACCACCTGGTCAGGTGGGCACTCCTGAGGCTGCAGAGCAGAAGAGACCACCAACACTGCCCACCCTTGCCCACATCCCTGGCCCAAGAGGAAACTGTATAAGGCCTCTGGGCTCCCGTGGGGGAGGGCCCAGGAGCGGCAGGACCCCTGCCTGAGACACCTCCGGAACCTGAAGGAAACAGACCTGATAAACAGTTCTCTGCACACAAATCCCGTGGGAGGGAGAGCTAAACCTTCAGAGAAGCAGACAAGCCTGGGAAACCAGAAGAGACTGCTCTCTGCACATACAACTTGGACGCCAGAGGAAGACACCAAAGGCCATCTGGAACCCTGATGCACTGAAGCTCCCGGAAAGGGCGGCGCAGATCTTCCTGGTTGCTGCCGCCACAGAGAGCCCGAGGGCAGCACCCCCCGAGCGAACTTGAGCCTCAGGACCACAGGTAAGACCAACTTTTCTGCTGCAAGTGACCTGCCTGGTGAACTCAAGACACAGGCCCACAGGAACAGCTGAAGACCTGTAGAGAGGAAAAACTACACGCCCGAAAGCAGAACACTCTGTCCCCATAACTGACTGAAAGAGAGGAAAACAGGTCTACAGCACTCCTGACACACAGGCTTATAGGACAGTCTAGCCACTGTCAGAAATAACAGAACAAAGTAACACTGGAGATAATCTGATGGCGAGAGGCAAGCACAGGAACCCAAGCAACAGAAACCAAGACTACATGGCATCATCGGAGCCCAATACTCCCACCAAAACAAACATGGAATATCCAAACACACCAGAAAAGCAAGATCTAGTTTCAAAATCATATTTGATCATGATGCTGGAGGACTTTAAGAAAGACGTGAAGAACTCCCTTAGAGAAACACAGGAAAACATTAATAAACAAGTAGAAGCCTAAGAAAGGAATCGCAAAAATCCCTGAAAGAATTCCAGGAAAACATAAATAAACAAGTAGAAGCCCATAGAGAGGAGAAAAAAAAGTCCCTGAAAGAATTCCAGGAAAACACAATCAAACAGTTGAAGGAATTAAAAATGGAAATAGAAGCAATCAAGAAAGAACACATGGAAACAACCCTGGATATAGAAAACCAAAGGAAGAGACAAGAAGCTGTAGATACAAGCTTCACCAACAGAATACAAGAGATGGAAGAGAGAATCTCAGGAGCAGAAGATTCCATAGAAATCATTGACACAACTGTCAAAGATAAAGTAAAGCGGAAAAAGCTACTGGTCCAAAACATACAGGAAATCCAGGACTCAATGAGAAGATCAAACCTAAGGATAATAGGTATAGAAGAGAGCGAAGACTCCCAGCTCAAAGGACCAGTAAATATCTTCAACAAAATCATAGAAGAAAACTTCCCTAACCTAAAAAAAGAGATACCCATAGGCATACAAGAAGCCTACAGAACTCCAAATAGATTGGACCAGAAAAGAAACACCTCCCGTCACATAATTGTCAAAACACCACATGCACAAAATAAAGAAAGAATATTAAAAGCAGTAAGGGAAAAAGGTCAAGTAACATATAAAGGCAGACCTATCAGAATCACACCAGACTTCTCACCAGAAACTATGAAGGCCAGAAGATCCTGGACTGATGTCATAAAGACCCTAAGAGAACACAAATGCCAGCCCAGGTTACTGTATCCTGCAAAACTCTCAATTAACATTGATGGAGAAACCAAGATATTCCATGGCAAAACCAAATTTACACAATATCTTTCTACAAATCCAGCACTACAAAGGATAATAAATGGTAAAGCCCAACATAAGGAGGCAAGCTATACCCTAGAAGAAGCAAGAAACTAATCGTATTGGCAACAAAACAAAGAGAAGAAAAGCACACAAACATAACCTCACATCCAAATATAAATATAACAGGAAGCAATAATCACTATTCCTTAATATCTCTCAACATCAATGGCCTCAATTCCCCAATAGAAAGAAATAGATTAACAAACTGGATACACAACGAGGACCCTGCATTCTGCTGCCTACAGGAAACACACCTCAAGAGACAAAGACAGACACTACCTCAGAGTGAAAGGCTGGAAAACAACTTTCCAAGCAAATGGTCGGAAGAAGCAAGCTGGAGTAGCCATTCTAATATCAAATAAAATCAATTTTCAACCAAAAGTCATCAAAAAAGATAAGGAAGGACACTTCATATTCATCAAAGGAAAAATCCACCAAGACGAACTCTCAATCCTAAATATTTTTGCCCCAAATACAAGAGCACTTACATACGTAAAAGAAAACTTACTAAAGCTCAAAACACACACTGCACCTCACACAATAATAGTGGGAGATTTCAACACCCCACTCTCATCAATGGACAGATCATGGAAACAGAAATTAAACAGAGATGTAGACAGACTAAAAGAAGTCATGAGCCAAATGGACTTAACGGATATTTATAGAACATTCTATCCTAAAGCAAAAGGATATACCTTCTTTTCAGCTCCTCATAGTACTTTCTCCAAAATTGACCATATAATTGGTCAAAAAACGGGCCTCAACAGGCACAGAAAGGTAGAAGTAATCCCATGCGTGCTATTGGACCACCACGGCCTAAAACTGGTCTTCAATAACAATAAGGGAAGAATGCCCACATATACGTGGAAATTGAACAATGCTCTACTCAATGATAACCTGGTCAAGGAAGAAATAAAGAAAGAAATTAAAAACTTTTTAGAATTTAATGAAAATGAAGGTACAACAAACCCAAATTATGGGACACAATGAAAGCTGTGCTAAGAGGAAAACTCATAGCACTGAGTGCCTGCAGAAAGAAACTTGATTTTTGACAAAGGAGCCAAAACCATCCAATGGAAAAAAGATAGCATTTTCAGCAAATGGTGCTGGTTCAACTGGAGGGCAACATGTAGAAGAATGCAGATCGATCCATCCTTATCACCCTGTACAAAGCTTAAGTCCAAGTGGATCAAGGACCTCCACATCAAACCAGACACACTCAAACTAATAGAAGAAAAACTAGGGAAGCCTCTGGAACACATGGGCACTGGAAAAAATTTCCTGAACAAAACACCAATGGCTTATGCTCTAAGATCAAGAATCGACAAATGGGATCTCATAAAACTGCAAAGCTTCTGTAAGGCAAAGGACACTGTCGTTAGTACAAAATGGCAACCAACAGATTGGGAAAAGATCTTTACCAATCCTACAACGGATAGAGGCCTTATATCCAAAATATACAAAGAACTCAAGAAGTTAGACCGCAGGGAAACAAATAACCCTATTAAAAAATGGGGTTCAGAGCTAAACAAAGAATTCACCGCTGAGGAATGCTAAATGGCTGAGAAACACCTAAAGAAATGTTCAACATCTTTAGTCATAAGGGAAATGCAAATCAAAACAACCCTGAGATTTCACCTCACACCAGTGAGAATGGCTAAGATCAAAAACTCAGGTGACAGCAGATGCTGGCGAGGATGTGGAGAGAGAGGAACACTCCTCCATTGTTGGTGGGATTGCAGACTGGTAAAACCATTCTGGAAATCAGTCTGGAGGTTCCTCAGAAAATTGGACATTGAACTGCCTGAGGATCCAGCTATACCTCTCTTGGGCATATACCCAAAAGATGCCTCAACATATAAAGGAGACACGTGCTCCACTATGTTCATCGCAGCCTTATTTATAGTAGCCAGAAACTGGAAAGAACCCAGATGCCCTTCAACAGAGGAATGGATACAGAAAATATGGTACATCTACACAATGGAATATTACTCAGCTATCAAAAACAACGAGTTTATGAAATTCGTAGGCAAATGGTTGGAACTGGAAAATATCATCCTGAGTGAGCTAACCCAATCACAGAAAGACATACATGGTATGCACTCATTGATAAGTGGCTATTAGCCCAAATGCTTGAATTACCCTAGATCCCTAGAACAAACGAAACTCAGGACGGATGATCAAAATGTGAATGCTTCACTCCTTCTTTAAATGAGGAAAAAGAATACCCTTGGCAGGGAAGGGAGAGGCAAAGATTAAAACAGACACAGAAGGAACACCCATTCAGAGCCTGCCCCACATGTGGCCCATACATATACAGCCACCTAATTAGACAAGATGCATGAAGTACAGAAGTGCAGACCGTCAGGAGCCGGATGTAGATCGCTCCTGAGAGACACAGCCAGAATACAGCAAATACAGAGGTGAATGCCAGCAGCAAACCACTGAACTGAGAATAGGTCCCCCGTTGAAGGAATCAGAGAAAGAACTGGAAGAGCTTGAAGGGGCTCGAGACCCCAAAAGTACAACAATGCCAAGCAACCAGAGCTTCCAGGGACTAAGCCACTACCTAAATACTATACATGGACTGACCCTGGACTCTGACCCCATAGGTAGCAATGAATATCCTAGTAAGAGCACCAGTGGAAGGGGAAGCCCTGGGTCCTGCTAAGACTGAACCCCCAGTGAACTAGACTATGGGGGGAGGGCGGCAATGGGGGGAGGGTTGGGAGGGGAACACCCATAAGGAAGGGGAGGGGGGAGGGGGATGTTTGCCCGGAAACCGGGAAAGGGAATAACACTTGAAATGTATATAAGAAATACTCAAGTTAATAAAAAAAAAAAAAAAAGGAAAAAAAAAGAATTCAAAAAAAAAAAACTGCAAAGCTTCTGTAAGGCAAAGGATACTGTGGTTAGGACAAAACGGCAACCAACAGATTGGGAAAAGATCTTTACCAATCCTACAAGAGATAGAGGCGTTATATCCAAAATATACAAAGAACTCAAGAAGTTAGACTGCAGGGAAACAAATAACCCTATTAAAAAATGTGGTTCAGAGCTAAACAAAGAATTCACAGCTGAGGAATGCCGAATGGCTGAGAAACACCTAAAGAAATGTTCAACATCTTTAGTCATAAGGGAAATGCAAATCAAAACAACCCTGAGATTTCACCTCACACCAGTGAGAATGGCTAAGATCAAATACTCAGGTGACACCATATGCTGGCGAGGATGTGGAGAAAGAGGAACACTCCTCCATTGTTGGTGGGATTGCAGACTTGTACAACCATTCTGGAAATCAGTCTGGAGGTTCCTCAGAAAATTGGACTTTGAATTGCCTGAGGATCCAGCTATACCTCTCTTGGGCATATACCCAAAAGGTGCCCCAACATATAAAAAAGACACGTGCTCCACTATGTTCATCGCAGCCTTATTTATAATAGGCAGTAGCTGGAAAGAACCCAGATGCCCTTCAACAGAGGAATGGATACAGAAAATATGGTACATCTACACAATGGAATATTGCTCAGCTATCAAAAACAATGACTTTATGAAATTCATAGGCAAATGGTTGGAACTGGAAAATATCATCCTGAGTGAGCTAACCCAATCACAGAAAGACATACATGGTATGCACTCATTGATAAGTGGTTATTAGCCCAAATTCTTGAATTACCCTAGATCCATAGAACAAACGAAACTCAAGACGGATGATCAAAATGTGAATGCTTCACTCCTTCTTTAAATGAGGAAAAAGAATACCCTTGGCAGGGAATAGAGAGGCAAAGATTAAAACAGACACAGAAGGAACACCCATTCAGAGCCTGCCCCACATGTGGCCCATGCATATACAGTCACCCAATTAGACAAGATGGATGAAGCAAAGAAGTGCAGGCAGACAGGAGCCGGATGTAGATCTCTCCTGAGAGACACAGCAAGAATACAGCAAATACGGAGGCGAATGTCCGCAGCAAACCACTGAACTGAGAATAGGACCCCCGTTGAAGGAATCAGAGAAAGAACTGGAAGAGCTTGAAGGGGCTCGAGACCCCATATGAACAACAATGCCAAGCAACCAGAGCTTCCAGGGACTAAGCCACTACCTAAAGACTATACATGGACTGACCCTGGACTCTGACCTCATAGGTAGCAATGAATATCCTAGTAAGAGCACCAGTGGAAGGGGAAGCCCTGGGTCCTGCTAAGACTGAACCCCCAGTGAACTAGATTGTTGGGGGGAGGGCGTCAAGGGGGGGAGGATGGGAAGGGGAACGCCCATAAAGAAGGGGAGGGGGAGGGGGATGTTTGCCCGGAAACCAGGAAAGGGAATAACACTCGAAATGTATATAAGAAATACTCAAGTTAATAAAAAAAAAACTGTAGATGCCACAAACTGAGTTTTAACCCAAATTCACTTATAGTTTGTAAACAAGACATGAACAATCTGCTCCTGGATTTGCTTGGTCTTGATTCCGTAAATGATAGGGTTCAGCATAGGTGGAACCAGAATGCAGACATTAGCCAACAGGATGTGGATGTGAGGTGGGATGTGGTGCCCAAACCTCTGTGTAAGTGTTGTGAAGATCCCAGGGCCATAGAAGAGGATAATGACGCAGACATGGGAGCCACATGTGTTGAGAGCTTCGTGGCGAGCATCCTGGGAAGGCATGCGGAAGATGGATCGGAGGATCAGCACATAGGAAAGAAAAATTAACACAACATCTAAGACCACTGTGGATATGAGGACAGAAAACCCACACCACGTGTTTACTCGGATATTGTTGCAAGCATATTTAGCCAAGCCTATGTGTTCACAATAGGTGTGTGGAATAATATTGTTTTTGCAAAAAGTTAGTCTTTTCAGAAGAAATATTATGGGAAAAATTGTACCATAGCTTCTCAGAAAGATGGTCATTCCAATTTTCCCAATCAGGGAATTTGTGAGAACGGTGCTATATCTCAGGGGGTAACAAATGGCAATGTAGCGGTCAAAGGCCATCACCAGCAAGATCCCAGACTCAGCGATGAAGGTGGAGTGGAGAAAGAAGAGCTGAGTGATGCAGCGATCCAGGGAGATCTGCCCGGCATGGAACCAGAAGATGGACAAGGCCTGGGGAACTGTGGATGTGGACAGCACAATGTCTGCCCCCGCCAGCATGCAGAGGAAGAAGTACATGGGTCCATGGAGACTGGTTCTTGTGAGGATAACAAAGATGAGCAGGCTGTTCCCAAGCAGGGCAGTGACATAGGAAACGAAGAAGGGGATGGAAATCCACATGTGCTGGTCCTCTAGTCCGGGGATGCCCAGCAAGCGGAAGACTGTGTGACTTACAACAGTGCGGTTTAAAGTAGTCACACCCAGAAAAACTTCTGCAGATGTCAATCCTCCAGTTACAGAGCTGGAAGGAAGTATGTATTTTTTGTGCTATCACTGGGAGCTCTTGTAGCTTTCCACACTTTCCATCTTCTTTGAATATGTAAGCAAGAAACACAAAGGAGAAAGATGATGTACATCCCAATGAGAGACATCATTCTGCACACCTCAGTGACAAACCATCAAACCGTACACAGGATGAGTCACTGATGCGTGGGGAGCTGGACCTCAAGTGTAGGAGCAAACCGTAAGGTGAGGAATAAAAGAGAAGAGAAGAAGTGGAAGCTGACACAGAGCAATGGACAACGGTTCTGAAATGTTCTCAGTCCAAAGTAGCTGAGAGGTGGGGGATGGGGAGTGGGGATGGCTGGATGCCACATACTTTTCCTTTCAATAAAGATTTTTGAGCACTCCTTCAAAAAAAAAAAAAACCTTGTTGGTGCTTTGACTTCTCCCTCTAGCCCATCAGCAGAGATCCCTGCTGTAGCTCTGCTTTTTCCTTTTACTACCTCCTGAATCTTGAGACATTTTAACTTCTGCTCAGTTTAGTGACAGATGGTCTTGGGCCTCGGTGGACAGAGAGAGGCATCTTTGCCGTGGGATACCCACTTTTTCCTCTTCTTTTCCTTGTAACTAAAGCTCATTTCCCTACTCATCCATTCAGCAGACTCATCCTTCACAACCCATTTCCAAGCTTAGCAATTATCCGGGAGACTTTCAATGCCTGGTACAGTGCTGCAGACACTGCAGCTGAATAAGCAAAGGAATCTAGGCCTTGAGCCTTGTTTAAGAGGCTCTAGCCCCTGTGCCATTAGCAGAGGAGCCAGTGTTAGCCAACGGAACAACAAAGGAGAGATGGATTTTTTAATTGTTATTTACTGTTGAGATTGTAATTTAATTACAACATTTTCCCTTCCCTTTCCTTCCTCCAAAGCCTTCCTTGCCTGCTTTCCTTCAAGTTTATGTCCTCTTTTATAGTAATTGTTATGGAATGCATATATGCTTTCTATATGCATATATATTCATAAACATAACCTTGTCTGTATAATGTGACTTGCGTGTATGTTTTCAGGACTAATAGCTTGAGACAGTGCAGTCGATTGGTATGCTCTTCCCTTGGTGGAAGGGGCTATTTCTTTTGCTTCTAGCTTTACTCAATTGCCTGTCATTCCTTGTTCAGAGTTCAGGCCTCATGTGCCCCATCCGGTTTCCCAGGTTTATTACTGTCATCTTTTTAATTATTATTTAACTTTGTATTGATTGTTGTGAATTTCACATGATGCACCCCAATCTCGCTTATCTTCCAGATCTTGGTACCCACCCGCTACCCTTGCAACCTCCCCGGCAAATGAAAAAAAAAATCTTGTTGTGGAAGCTGAGGTAGGTCATAGTGTATGCGCTTTTACTCACACTTATAACTCGCAAATGTTCATTGCAATGAGACGGTCTGGTTGGAGGCCTCTAGCTTCTGCTACACTATGAATACTGGATCTTTTCAGATGTCTGTTGTTGTCCTGTGTCAGAAAGATCGTGCAGCTTTTGATCTGTAAGACTTGACCCTTCACATGCCCCAGCAGTTCATAGATAAGGTAGATGTTGGTTTGGGCCAACTCAAAGCTCTGGATGTGGGCCAGGGTGGTAACTTAGCTGGTCAGCCTGCCAGCTCTCCTGCACCCACTACCAGAGACAGCTCTCCTGTACAGCCCCATTAGGTCCATCAGTGCCAGAACCAGCAAGGCGTAGAGACTGTTCTCTGGCTCACCCACACCCTTGTCAGCAGGGTGTGCTGTACAGGGCAGACAGGTGTAGGGCCCTGGTCTCCTGAACATAGCTGCTGGTGATGGACAGGGTCATCTCTGTCTCTCTCATGACCTTGGGGCCAGCATTTCTGCCTGTCATAGGTAGCAAGGGGCAAGTGAAGAAGGAAGGCATCTTTCCTTTGCCTACACTACCCATGCAGTCAAATTGCAGGACTTGCTCTTCCTTCCTTATACCTTGGAGTTGGCTCACCCACACCCCTGCCACTAGGGTCAGCTCTACTATGCTGTCCAGGCAAGCTCTCCTGAGTGCCCCTGAATGTGAGGAGCAGAGTCAGCTCTCCTGCTCTCAGGATTCCAAGGTCATTTCCCCTGCCCGTCACAGGTGGCAAGGGCAGGTAGGCACTGTTATGGTCATCCCTGCTCAGTTCATATTTGAGTGGTCTCATTGGTAAGACTTTACATATGAAGCATCTAATGCAAAAACCTATAAATATTTATCCTTCTGATTACAGGTAAGTATAGTCTTCAACCATTGTCATGGAAACTCTTCTTTGTAACAGATGAAAACGACCACAGAAAAGCACAACCAGTCAAAATGTAGAGTTGTGGACCCCTGATCTGATGGACACATCTATAAAACACTTCCATAGCTGAGGCTCAGGAGAACTGTGGAAAGAATGATAGATGCATCTTTTATATCAGAAGAAGGTAATAAGTAGAGGCTAATGTCCCCCGACCACTGTAACCCTCATTTCTCCAAGCTGCTGCTTGCCTTTCACACCTGACAAGGTCAATGTAGAAAAGGGCCAAGTAGCATAAAATTTCTGGAAAAAATTTAAACAATGCACCTAAAATTTAATTATGTAAGCGTGACTGTTTGCCATTGTGAAGTGCTACAGGAACAATACAGCAAAGATAAACAAAGGATTTAATTGCAGACAAAGCTTGGTAAGTTCTGAGCTGTCACAAAGCAAGCAGCTGAAGGGGATACAAGGAGGAATACTCTGCAGGACAGAGGCCCACTAGGGGTACCAGTGCTCACCAGTGTATATTGACCAACCAATAAATACAGTGTGGTGACAGCATTGATGAGTTTCTATTAGGTGGTCACTAAAAGAGTGGGTGCTGTGCCAAGGATTCATGTTTACTAATTCTCTTACAGAGCTGAATCATGGAACGAAAGGTGACGACTAAGGCAAAGAGCCATAATTCAAATGTAAGTGACATCTATGAATATTTTATAGGGCTATAGCTTTGCATTTATAAGAATTTGCAAGTTCTTACCTATGTGTAAGAAGTAAAGGATAAGTTTGGAGAGAGAGAGAGAGAGAGAGAGAGAGAGAGAGAGAGAGAGAGAACAGAGAATATCTTCTAACCAGCCAAAGACAGGTACAGTTCTGAAAGTATGGGAAGTGAGCCTCCTAGAAGACATGAATGCCTATAAACTTCTTATTCCTACTCACATGAGGATGTTCCAAAATTCCATACCATGTCTGAAACAGGGTTTTCAGATGGCATGGCCATCCAAACAAGGCAACTACTTCATTGGATGCCCAATTCATCAACAATCTCTCAAGATGAAATAAAACAACAACAACAAAAAAAAAAACAACAACAACAAAAAAAATCAAGATGGCATTTTTTTTTATTAACTTGAGTATTTCTTATATACATTTCGAGTGTTATTCCCTTTCCCGGTATCCGGGCAAACATCCCCCTCCCCCCTCCCCTTTCTTATGGGTGTTCCCCTCCCAACCCTCCCCCCATTGCCACCCTCCCCACAGTCTAGTCTCCCTGCGGTTTAACTTCTTGAGTTCTTTGTATGTTTTGGATATAAGGCCTCTATCTGTTGTAGGATTGCTAAAGATCTTTTGCATACGGAAAACCATCAACGTGATCCATTATATAAACAAACTGAAAGAACAAAACCACATGATCATTTCATTAGATGCTGAGAAAGCATTTGACAAAATTCAACACCCCTTCATGAGAAAAGTCCTGGAAAGAATAGGAATTCAAGGCCCATACCTAAACATAGTAAAAGCCATATACAGCACACCAGTTGCTAACATTAAACTAAATGGAGAGAAACTTGAAGCAATCCCACTAAAATCAGGGACTAGACAAGGCTGCCCACTCTCTCCCTACTTATTCAATATAGTTCTTGAAGTTCTAGCCAGAGCAATCAGACAACAAAAGGAGGTCAAGGGGATACAGATCGGAAAAGAAGAAGTCAAAATATCACTATTTGTAGATGATATGATAGTATATTTAAGTGATCCCAAAAGTTCCACCAGAGAACTACTAAAGCTGATAAACAACTTCAGCAAAGTGGCTGGGTATAAAATTAACTCAAATAAATCAGTAGCCTTCCTCTACACAAAAGAGAAACAAGGCGAGAAAGAAATTAGGGAAACGACACCCTTCATAATAGACCCAAATAATATAAAGTACCTCGGTGTGACTTTAACCAAGCAAGTAAAAGATTTGTACAATAAGAACTTCAAGACGCTGAAGAAAGAAATTGAAGAAGACCTCAGAAGATGGAAAGATCTCCCATGCTCATGGATTGGCAGGATTAGTATAGTAAAAATGGCCATTTTACCAAAAGCGATCTACATTCATTGCAATCCCCATCAAAATACCAATCCAATTCTTCAAAGAGGTAGACAGAACAATTTGCAAATTCATCTGGAATAACAAAAAAACCCAGGATAGCTAAAACTATCCTCCACAATAAAAGGACTTCAGGGGGAATCACTATCCCTGAACTCAAGCAGTATTACAGAGCAATAGTGATAAAAACTGCATGGTATTGGTACAGAGACAGACAGATAGACCAATGGAACAGAATTGAAGACCCAGAAATGAACCCACACACCTATGGGCACTTGATTTTTGACAAAGGAGCCAAAACCATCAAATGGAAAAAAGATAGCATTTTCAGCAAATGGTACTGGTTCAACTGGAGGTCAACATGTAGAAGAATGCAGATCGATCCATGCTTATTACCTGGTACAAAGCTTAAGTCCAAGTGGATCAAGGACCTCCTCATCAAACCAGACACACTCAAACTAATAGAAGAAAAACTAGGGCAGCATCTCGAACACATCGGCACTGGAAAAAATTTCCTGAACAAAACACCAATGGCTTATGCTCTAAGATCAAGAATTGACAAATGGGATCTCATAAAACTGCAAAGCTTCTGTAAGGCAAAGGACACTGTGGTTAGGACAAAACGGCAACCAACAAGGTTTCAAGTATGTTTTTGTCTTCCTGACCAACATTTTATAATGCATAGAGCAATTTAGGCTTGTGGCTGAGGTTTTGTCTGTTTACTTTGGTGTTTAATGCAAGGATGTGGTGTCACTGTATTTACCTGGCTGTTCTAAGAACTGCTATATCGAACTCTTACATTTACGTAATTATCTTATCTAAGCCTCCAGAGAAGATGGCATGACCACCATGTTAGCAGATGTCAGCACCACCAAAGGAGGCTAATTGTTAATTTTAGGCTATAGCCAAGCCTCATGGACTGTCGTCCTTCCTGCTGGTCTGTCAGTCAGAATCAGTTAGTTTCCGATATATTTAGGCAGAATTGATACAACGCTAATCAAAATATACAGCACAGCTTTACTCTCAGAAAATATACAAACAATGCCATTAAAGAAAACACGACTAAGACTTTCTCCAGGTGCATAAGGACACTGAGGAATTTTATTTAATTAAGATACAATCTTAATTTCACACACAATGAAATTGAATTTTGACAACTATTAGACTGGACAAATATCTTTCACTCTCTCGTGTAAGTTCTCACTCTGTCATGCGTATTTGTTCTCACACACAGACACACACTAGTACTTCACTGTTTCACTCGTATACCTACAGAGATGAGTGATAAAAGAATGAGAAGGGAGATGGAGAGGTGGGGAAACAGTCAGAGGTTGAGAGAGTGAAAGAGACTGAATCAGAGAGATGGCAGGCGCTATATACAGAAGGTAGAGAGTGTACCTAAAACAAGGGAGCCAATAGTTTTGGAATTTTCCTTCTAAACATTTATGAATAAAGGTAGCATTATTTGGTAAGTTATTCAGTGTGCTAAAAATTCCACTTGAACCTTTAGAAAAGAGAGTAGAAATACAAGATCTTTCTAAAAAAACTTGTACCTTTAATCTATGGATGGAAAACTTCATTTTCTTTTCAAAAACAACATTAAGTTTAAGATCGATTATTCAGTTTCACTATTAAGGTGAGAATTGAAAGAGTATTGTTGATAAATATGTGGTTGGTATCTACATAAAAGGGAAGTGTTCAATAATCTTACTCTTTAAGAAAGAGTGTACTCTTCAAGTTAATGATTTTTTTATGTTAGATTCTGCTGTGAAAGAAATTTTATTTTCGGGATGTTGAAGTTAGCTAAGACCTGTAACCCAACTAAAATTCTTGATTCAAAAATGATATAAATGGGACAAGGTGAATGAGAAACAGATGAAATCACCAATGATTAAATCTTCTAATGCGTACCTCTGGCTTTGATAGTGTGAGCTATGCTGCTAATAGTGCAGATGTGACCTCCACGAATAGAAACGTGACTTGTGTAATTGACAGGTCGTCCTGTACGTTACACACACTAGGTAATGGTTGGCTGCTGTATCATTTTGGTTCAACAGAAAGAAAAGGGAACTATATGCTCCCTTGAGGACACAGAGCCAAAATGTCCCCACTCTCCTTCAATGGTGCCATCTTTTTTTATTGGCTATTTTATTTATTTACATTTCAAATGTTTTTCCCTTCCAGGTTTCCCCTCTGCAACCCCCCTATCCCACCTCCTCCCTCCTGCTTCTATGACGTTGCTCGCCCACCCACCTACTCCCTCCCACCTCACTACCCTAGAATTCCCATACAGCTGGGGCATTGAGACTTCATAGGACCAAGGGCCTCCCCTCTCATTGATGCCAGATAATGTCTCCCTCTGCTACCTATGCAGCTGGAGCCATGGGTCTCTCCTCATAGTCTTTGGTTGGTGGTTTAGTCCTTGGGATCTCTGGGTGATCTGGTTGATTGATAATAATCACACGTATTTATGGGACGTAATGTGATGACTTGATACACACAGTATCTTAAAGAAATTCTTTATCATTGCCAGTTTGTTAATTTTACCTTACTTTATCTATTACCTGATTTCCAGAGATCCTACTAGGTCAGTCAGGCTCCCTAGCTGGCCCCATGAGTGTAGCACAGGACAACTTGCTAAACGCTTCTGGTTGTGCAGCACCTACAGGCAATTGAGGCCAGACTGGAGTCACTGGGACTCGCATCAGCCACGATCCATGGGCACTGTCTCTATAGACTGATGACAAGCTGCTTTCACGTATGTGTGTTCACACACATACATGTGCTGCTTCTCATGAACAGAACAGTGGGAACACGTGGCAGTTTTCTAAGTGCCCTACCCTTTTGGAGCAAAGCATATGGACTAGATTGTGTGCGTGCGTGTGCGTGTGTGTGTGTTGGAAATAGTCTGTTATCAGGTGTAATTCTGGTTGTACCTGCTGAGGCCTGTAACCAATCAGGGCAATATTACATCCTTTCCACTTCCTAGTTCAATTCACCTTCCACTCCCGAGTCGGCAGCCATGGGTGCTTATTCATCATTTTCCTTTATTCTTAATTGTAAATTATTTTGAGTTATCAGCAAAAAAATGGAATAACAACTTTCATCAAACGGCGAAGAATCTTCAAAAGAGAAAAATCACGCAAAGCGATGTGCAAAGTGTGATATTTTGGAATTCGCTCCAAAGAATCTTCATGACTAAGTTTCAGACTTTCTCTCAAGAAGAGAAACCATGGAAATATGATGATATCTAGTGGGTGTGGAGGCTTTAAATGAGTCAGTCATTACTTTTCAGAAAAATTGTCAGAAAAAAAAAGTGTTATAATCCAACAAAGTTACTGAGGTATGATGTTGTTAAATGGCCTGCATGAGGCAGGAAAGTGAATTAGTCCGGGCCCAAGGCAGGAGTTCTCACTTCCTATGCTTTATAAAGCATTCGGGGCTCCTGATAAACTTGGGAATCTTCTCCCCAGTACATGTGTGCTTGTGTATGTTTCCTGAGTCATGAGTTGCATTTGGTGAATTGTTCTGGATGACATTATGTGATTTTTCTTCTCACTGAGGCATCTATGGGCATCTAAAAAGAACCCACAGACCTCTTGAGGGTCATTTTCTAGTCATTTGACACAGATCAAGTTCTGTGGAAGGTATGGTAGTTTCTTTAGACAACAGGTAGACTTCCAAGCACATAAATGAGATCTTTGTCCACATTCTAGTTCTAAAACACCTGTGAGAGATCCTGGGGCGAGAATTGCTATGGGTTGAACTCAGATGCTGAAATGTCTTTCACCTAGTGATGGGGGTAGCAGAAGTTACCTTTGAGAGGTCATGAAGATAGAGCCTTCGCACGAGCGTGAGTGTCTTTATAAGGATCTAAAAATATCAGAGTGCATTCCTGCAAGAACCACGTAAGAGAAGAGCTGTATTTAAACATAGAGACTTCATATAAACAATAGAGTCCTAGCCAGACCTTGAATCTCAGTGCTTGAACTTGGACTGTTTAACGTCTAGAACTCAGACAAATAGGATTCTGGTTTTGCTTTTTTATTTGTTTGTAATAAGGAAGCAAAATTATGGTGTTTTTTGTGAAAATAGACCAAATGAACCAAGGAAAGAAACAAAAAGTTCCATCAGGTGACGGGGTCAGAATTACGATATTAAAATTAGCAGGTCAGGATGGGGCTTTGGCATTATTTCACTAGACTGTAAGAAAATAAATAAATATAGACACATGTACACATGCATGCACACATGCATACACATACATGCACAGACTCATGCACATACACATGTACACACATGCATACATTTATACATACATGCACACACATGCACACACATGCACGCACACACATGCACACTCATGCATGCACACACACATGCACACATGTGTACACATATGCACACACATGCACACATGTGTACACATATGCACACACATACACACATGCACATATATATGCACATACATATGCACACACATGCACACACATGCATACACACATGTGCACACATGCACACACACACACAAAGGGGGTCAACACATAGGAAAGAAGAACATACAGTTTTACCTTTGGAATATTTGGCTGAGTAAACACATTTGGTGGTTCTGAGGACAAGTTCTGGTGTTAGGCTCCTTGGATGGTTATCTGGCTCTATCAGGGTATGAGATTGGGGGATTGGTCTTTTTGCTTTAGTACATGTATAGAAAATGAAAACAAAAATAGTACTTAAGGGTTTCATGCTAATTTAAAAAATTTAAAAGACCTAAAACAATGTTACCTATAATTGTTAAGTAGAAATATTACTTAAGGGTTTCATGCTAATTTAAATGATTTAAAGGACTGAAAACATTGTTATCTATAATTGTTAGCTAATATTAGAAAAGAATAGAATAGCAATGGAAACCAGATAGTTTAAAATATCAAAATATTTTACATTCTTATTTCAGTTTCCCAAATTATCATCAATATTGTTGAGGATATCACATCTAAACGATGCTAATTGTGAAAATCCAAAATGTATTACACGAATGAGGGATCAAGGGTGTTGGGGGTTTACAAAGAAGCTGTAGGGTGGCTGAAAATATTTTATAATTTATGAGACAGACTTTCTTTGTTTAGGATGATGGGGATAGAAGGTTGTTAATTTGCACTCCTCAGGACCCTTTAAATGTGAGTTTTAATTAATGTGAAGCTATTCTCCTGTGTGGGTTTGGATGGTGCCGGGGACGGGGGGTGCGCGTTTCATCTTCTACTATATGATGTCAAGTTTGAAATCATTATTTTTGACTCTCCTGTCTCTGCTTGTTTCTACGACAAACAAATATTTACAAAGCTTAGTAACTGTTTATTCAATGTTATAGGAAAAAGTTGGTTGCTCCATTAACGTCCAAGGCCTGACCTGAGGTATTGTGAGTGCTCTGCCCTTTATCTCATAAAGAGTAGCATCCCACTGTCTCAGAGCATACCAATCTAGGCTAGGAATCCCCATTAGTGAGGCAGCCTGAATCGTCCCCTCTCTATGCTCTCTGTATGAAAGAGAAGATGAGTGCGGCAGGCAGTCCTCTCCTCAGCATGGGTTTATACACATGATTTTAATGTTGAATTTTAGAATCCAGCAGTCCCAGCTTTAATAGTGAATTAACTGTAGGCAATTTTTTAATTGGCCTTTTAATGTCAGGGCGCTTCCACCTGTAACACTGAAAGGTATTTATCTTATTAAGGATGAAAATATTTTGGTAGTGTAAAATATAGTGATATCAGTGTGTTTTGAAGGTCTCTGTTTATGAATAAGTAGAACTGAAGGGTTTTTTTTACTACAAGTAGCAAATTTTTCCCATTATCAGGCATGACAAAAATGAAGCAATGGTGTCCACACCATAGATATCCATCCTATTTCTGGATATCTATGTAAAGGACATGTGGAAGTTAATTCTCTCTGCCTGCTTGCTTTTGGCCTCACTAGTAAATCCATTCCTTCAATGGCATTGAAGCCAGGATTCCAGGATACTTCAAGATATACTGTAGACATATCCTCTTAGACTGAACAGCTATTAAATTCTTGGACCTTCCATTGGTAAATAGGTCATTATTGGGGTAACTGAATCACAGCCTGTAAGCCATGTAATAAATTTAACAAATCTTATCATTCTATAAGTTCTATTCCTCTGGAGAACCCTGACTAATTATACCAAGAACAGGAATGACTGCATCAGTCCTCAGGTACAGAGTTGTCTGAGCTTACTAAAAGTCTGTTCTCTCTATCTAGCTTCCAAAGCAACACAATCACACGCTTCTGTTATGCCTGGATCTGGTGTGTGTCCTACAGGCTCATGTTTTCAACAGTTTTGCTCTGGTTGGTGCTGCTTCTTAGGGGTTTGTGGAATCTTTAGAAAGTGAGAAAGGCCTGGCTAGAAGAAGTAGGCTTTTTGAAAAACTTCAACACAAAATGTGTCCTGCTTACAAGATGTTCAGGGACAAAGATGGAGTAGAGACGGAGGGAATAGCCAACCAATGACTGGCCCAAATTGAGACCAATTCATAAGCAAGAAACGACTCCCGACACTATTATAGGATACTGTAATGCTTGCAGACAGGATCCAAGCATAACTCTACTCTGAGAGTCTCTACCCAGAAGCTGATAGAAACAGATACAGAGACACACAGCCAAACATGTGGGAGATGGAGATTGGGAGCCTTGTGGAAGAGTTGGGGGAAGAAGTGGAAGACCAGAAAGGGATAGGGATGCCCCAGGGAGACCATAGAGTCAACTAACCTGGACACTTGGTGTCTCTCAGCTACTGAACCACCAAAGAGTGAGCATCCACTGGAACTAGCCCCCCATCCCTGCACATATGTAACAGATGTGTATCTTGGTCTTTATGTGGGTCCCCCAACAACTGGAGACAACTGGACAACTGGAGTTGTCCCTGAGTCTATTGCCTATGGTTATCTTTCCCTTAACAGGGCTACCTTGTCTGGCCTCAGTGGGAGAATGTGCACTTATTCCTGCAATGACTTGATGTGTAAGGGTGGGGTGATGCCAAGGGGGACCTCTCTTTCCGGAGAAGAAGGGAAGGGGAGTGGGAGGAGGAGCTAGATGAGGGGAGAATTGGGAGCGAGGGGACTGAGATTAGGATATAAAGAGAACAGATAAATAAATTAATGAAGAAAAGAATGTTACCATGGTACACTTGGTTCCATTTGCATTCTTTGTTTCTTGATCTGCTGCCCTTGCAACTGGTTCTAGTATATGCTCACATTGTGGTAGAATGAGCCATTTCTAGCCATCAAGGATAGTTGTGAATCCTTTGAGACACTCTTACTCCTTGTGATATACCCTCTGAAACAATATATCAAACAAATCTTGTGATACACCCTTTGAAACAATGTGTCAAAAAAGCCTTGTGATATACCCTCTGGAACGATGTATCAAACAAACTTTTCCTCCTGTGAGTTGTTTCTGCCTATTATTTTAGTCAGAACCATGAACAAAACCAAAAACACATGTATATTTTTTGAAAAAAAACTTTAAAAAGTGACTAATACAGTTCAATAAGAAATGGTTATGAATCTCAACACAGTAAATTAACTTGTTTTCCTGTTACTTATATTAACTTGAGGAAATGGCAAGTTCAGGTTTTTGGAATTTCAATTCTGTTTTCCTACAGATTGATTAAAAACTTCATTTATTATCGATATTGGAAAATATTCTGCTTATTAAATGATTCTCTTCCTACACCTTACTAATGAATAGTAAACAGAGTAAAATGAGTTTATATTGAATATAAAATTGCTTTCATCAAAGCTAAGTATACAGGTTTAGAGAGACAGATGTACATTCTACAGACTGTTTTTAATGCATAGTTTGAATAAGAATATTGGGAGTATAGAATAAGAGCTGGATATATGTCTCAGCAATTAAGAGCATTTGGAGTCACACTTGGGGAAAGAAACCTCTCTTAAGAGTAGGCTCCAAGGCCAGTAATAGATGGCAAATGAACTCATAGGCATCTTTAGAGGTTCCTTGTCTGATAATGTAGTGTCGGGGATTTTCCTTTTTTAAAAATAAAAAACATTATTATATTTTTTTCACTTTTTACCCTACAGTTCCTTTGCATATGTATGATAGCTTTCAATTCAGTATTTTCATGGGATTCCTGAGAGTACAAATGAGTAAGTCTCTGTATCTCCATAGATTTCTTGTGCCTTTTTTGGGGGGCTCTTTTTCTTTGGTTTTGTCCTATTCTCATATGTCAGTTTTTTGTTTATCTTATTTTATTTTGTTACTATCATCTCTTAGAAGCTTGCTTAGTTTCTGATGAGAGACATGAAGGATTTAGGAGGTGGGAAGGAGCTAGGAGGAATAGAGAGAGAGGAAACCATAGTAACACATGATGTGAGAAAAATGTCTATTTGCACTAGTGGGGAAACTGCAGCATGCTTTAGAGCATGCTCCGTTGTACTATGATAAGAGACAGTTTTCCATTTGCTCCTTTGAAAGGGTCTTTTAAGTTTGGTCATAATTACAATAATTTTTGCTAGCTTTTCTCCTAAGCATTTTCCAAAGCCCTAGATAAAGTCAAGATATTGGAAGAAAGCTTTATATGAAATTTGAGAAAATAATCTTATTTTGGATACTCATGTGACTTATTATTATTAGACTTAAATATATTGCCTTGCCAAGTATAATTCACAAAACTATAAATCTTAAGCCTTAAAAGGGAATGAAACCCCAGTATGGAGAAATGCCAGGGTGGGGAGGCAGGAGTGGATGGGTAGGTGGGTGAGCACCCTCATAGAAGCAGTGGAGGGGGAATGGGTCAGGGGACTTCTGGAGGGGAAACCAGGAAAGGGGATAACATTTAAAATGTAAATAAATAAAATATCCAATAAAAAAGAACACCTGATTTACCACCTCTCAGGAAGATATTTTCTAGTTATAGCCATTTATTTCCAGTTGCAAATTTCATGATATCACTGATTTTAATAGTGGTATAATATTAGGTTGTGTAAATGTACCACATTATATTTATCTAATCTTCATTTGAGGAGCATCTAGGTTGTGTCCAATATCTGGCTAATTATGAATAAAGCTGCTATGAACGTAGTTGATTGAGCAAGTGTCCTTGTTGTACGGTGGATCACCTTGCCCTGGAGGGGCTTAGCTGGGTCTTGAGGTAGAACTATTCATAATTTTCTGAGAAACCACCATGTTAATTTCCCAAGTGGTTGTACAAGTTTGCACACCTGCCAGAATTAGAGGAGTGTTCTCCTTGTTCTCTATCCTTTTCAGAATGTGCTGTCACTTGAGTTTTTGAGCTTAGCTATTCTGATGTGTGTAAGGTAGAATCTCAGGGTCTTTTTTATTTGCATTTTCCTGATGATTTAGGATGTTGAGCATTTTTCTAAGTGCTTCTCGGCCGTTAGAGATTCCTCTGAGAATTCTCTGTTAAATGTTCCCCATTTGTAATAGGTTTGCTTTGTTCACTGTTTTCTAATTTCTTGAGTCTTTCTATGTTTTGGATATCAGCTCTCTGTCAGATGTAGGGTTGATGGAAATCTTTTCTCATTTGGTAGGCTGCTGATATTTTCTATTCCTGGTATCCTTCGCCATACAGAAGCTTTCCCCATTTATTCATTATTGATCTTAGTACTTGAGATGTTGGTGTTCTCTTCAGGAATTTGTCTTCTGTGTCTATGCATTCAAGGCTATTCCCCATATTTGCTTCCATCAGATGGAGTGTATTTGATAAAAGTATCAACCCACCCACAAAACATTTGACTCACAATTTGTCCTGCCTACAAGATGTGCAGGTATAAAGATGGAGCAGAAATTAAGGGAACAGCCAATCAATTCTTGGCCCAATTTGAGACCCTGGCCATGAGAACAAGCCCACCTCTGACACTATTAATGATACTTGCAGACAGGAGGCTAGCATAACTGCCTTCTGAGAGGCTTCACCAAGCAGCCAATGGAACCAGATGCAGAGCTCCCCAGCCAAACCTTGGACTGAGCTCAGGGAGAGGGAAAGGAAGGATTGGAGAAGCCAGAGAGCTAAGGATACCACATGAAAACCTACAGAATCAAGTAACCTGGGCCCGTATGTGTGTATGTCTGTATGTGGGTATGTGTATGTGTGAAATGCTAGGAACTTTGCTTTAGCCATTCAGTATGTGCATTTATATGTGTCTACCTGTCTATGTATCTGTCTGAATGTATGTATATTTGTATGTGGGAAGTTGGTGGGAATTGACTTTGTTTCAACCTCTCTCTCTCTCTCTCTCTCTCTCTCTCTCTCTCTCTCTCTCTCTCTCTCTCTCTCTTCCTCTCTCCTCTCTCTCTCTCTGAGTGTTTGAATTCCCCCACCCATTTTTCTTTCTTTAATCACTAGCTGCTATAACCAGCAACCCTTGTCAGTTGCTCTCAGCACTGACACCCATCAGCTTCTCTTAGCACTGACCCGCACCATCTTCCTGCCTTGGTTTACCTGTGGTGACATGGATTACCAAAGAATTTTGCATACATTAAAATAAATTTTTAGAAAAGAATAATGCGTGCTTACACAAAATATTTTGTAGCTTTGATCCATCCAGACACTCTTAAATTTGAGCATGTGGAAAACATAAAGAGGCCACCCTGGATATTCTTAATCCTAAGAGACAACCTAGTTGATGTAAGGAATTCAAAGCCATCACGAGCCACCCCCATCCATTGTCATCCCATTTCTGAGGTGAATTGGCTCCCAATAAATTACACCTGTGTAGGAAATTCAACCATGACACTTACAATGTTCCTGACAAATAGACATCAGCCACTCAAGATTAATTTCCAAATTGTTATTGGAGGGGGCCAATTTCTCAATTTCATCTCATCTCCATCCCTTGGATTCAACAGATTGTTGCAAATGAAACTGCAGTGATAGGAAAACTCTCTCTACTTATCTCAATCGCTACAGGAGAGACTGAGTCAGTCACTAAGCACCACTAGCCTTCTCATAAATCACAACATCCATTAATTGGTGGTCTAAATCCCAGGGAGAACAGATGGAGAGTGATGGACACTCAAATGGTTGTCTCTGTTGCCAAAGGCTTAGTAGTACATGACTTAGAGATGTCCCGTTCTGCCCTCTGATTCCAGCTAATGCTCTTCATGTGCCTTCCCTTCACTGTGTCTTGCTTTGCACACCTGCAGTGATTCTCAGAGACAGAACTTGGTATTTTTCTTTCATAATGCTTATGAAACTCAGAGAAGTTCATGTCTGCCTACATCCCAAGTTTATATATACATGGGGCTGAGATCTTCTGGCATCCAAATGCACTTCATAAATTTTCTATTTACACCCTGGTCAAACATCAAGCTCTCTGTGAGTCTAGAGTAGACTCATTGGAGTGACACACGGATGATAAGAAAGACTCCCTGTTTGTCAGTCCACGAATATCCAAAGCAGAAATAAAGGCCAGTATGGGCACTGAGAGAATAGGGATTGCTTCATAGCTTTACTTTCCCTTTTCTGCATTGTTTAAATTTTACAGAACAGATTTTAATGCCTATTATTTACTTATTTTTTGAAGTAAAATAACTTCAAAATAATAGAAGAATAACTACTCTTTCATGTCCTCCCTTCAATTTCTTCGATGTGGTCCTCCTTTTCTCAAATTCACAGGTTCTATCTCTCTGCGTGCGCGCGCGCACACACAAACACACACACACACACACACACACACACACACACACACGTGTGTGTGTATATATATTCTGCATATATCTATGCAAGTTACATTTATATATTTAGTATATATATTATATATATTATATTATGTTAGATAATGTACAATGCATGTATTATTTTATATAATATAACATACATATCAAATTTCAGGGATGATCTCTCAATATTGAATATAGAACTAAGGAATCCTGCAATTGGGAATAGCAATATTCCCTATGGGAAAGTCCTCACCCAACTTAAAAATATTGATTATTATTATTATTGTACATTTAGGATGTGTGTGGAATGTATATTATTATTACTGTGGGTGTAGGATGTACATGTGAGTAAGTATGTGGTTGTTGTAAGTTGTGCTGAGGTCAAAGGGTAACTTGGAGAATTCAGTTCTCTCCTTCCACTGCGGGTTCCAGAGATCCAGCTGAAGTCCTACAGTTGTCAGCCTTCCATTGACGTGAATGCTTTCCTGTGCTGAACCGCCCTGCTGCCCCTTGTATTCCTTTTATGATTAGCAATAAAAACTAGAGAAAAATCATCCAACCTATTTTGCTTTTTTTTTCCTGTAGGATTCATCTTTTGTAGTTTATATTATTCCCACTTTTCCCTATATATAGTTCTGTCTCTTCAGTTAGATCATAGACTGACTCTTCCAGGATAGGGGTTTTAGCAAATTTCTTGATATGCTACCTCATGTTTTCTTATATTTTTTATTTTAATACAAAACTGCTCTGTGGTCAATTAATTGATACAAATCCATACTTTGAATATTTTGGCCAGATCAAAGATTGTTTTTATGGAATTTATATAAGTAAATTTATATATGTAGAATTTTATTTTAATTTTTATTGGATTTTTTTATTTACACTTCAAATGTTATCCCCTTTCCCCGACCCAACCACCTACCCCTTCCTGGCCTCCCCGCCCGGACATTTCCCTACACTGGAGGGTGGGTGGGCAGGGTCCAGCCTTGGCAGGGCCAAGGGCTTCTCTTCTGGTGCCCAATAAGGCCATCCTATGGATTCTTTCTGTGGATAACACAATTTATTCAGATAAAACCAAAACAACTTTTAACACTCCCCCCCTCTCTCTCTCTGTGTATGTGTGTGTGTGTGTGTGTGTGTGTGTGTGTGTTATTTTGACATCACTGCCAGCAAAGAAAGTAAGGGGCAATGCACAATGAAATTCAGTCTGAAGGCATGATTTCAAGAGTCTAAATTCTGGCTGTGAAAGTTCTCCTTTGGTAGTGTAGGAGATGCTATATCGCGGTATTATCCTGTATACCATATTTTCCTTACTGCTCAAAGATGTTAATATTTATCACAAAGGCCTGGGTGTGCTATCATCTGATTACAGAAAATAAAAGAATTAGATTTCAACTCTGTAGCTCATTTTCTTCACTGAAAAGGCGCTTCCTATTTCTCTAGCGTACAACTGCACAGCAAAGAGAGAGCTACAGCGTTGACTTTGGGACCGCCACACACTTCAACTTGGAGTCAACTGAAGGCTTCTCTGTATGGGAACTTCCTGTCTTTATATTTTAGCTGCCCCCTGAGAAGCATTAGTGTAGTTCATCTCGCTCCACATCTTTCTCTCAGGTAACCACAGCCAATAAAAGAAGTATTTCAGAGTTAGTACCTGTTGACTGAAGCTCTAAAAAAATGTGATTATCTTTATTTCACAATCAACTGTCGTTGCTGATGAACCTGGACCTTTCTGGACATCAGATAAACCACAGTAGCATGGCCAATGTTGTGGGTGTCTCCATACAAGGGAAAGCAGAAAACAAGGACCCCATTAAGTCAATCAAGAGTTCTTATTCAATATCAGCTCCTTCAGCCTGCTGCAAACTCGAGGATTACTAGAGACCTTGAGGCCTGAGACTGAAATTTAGAATCAAGTTTTGTTGCAATTGAGTGCCATAATGAGAAACTGAACATTAATTACTACTTATAAACCAAATTTTCTCATTTGTCTAATGATGAAATGAATTATAACCCAAAATACTTTGATGGGGACCTGACAGAACTATGCATATAGTACACATAGTATAGTACTTAGCATAGAGGGAACTCCAGTAAATGAAATACACTGTGATCAACTCACCTGGCAAACTGATATTTTTAAATATTTGTCGTGACATGATAGGAGAAGGCTAAATGAAAATGAGGACTCCTGTGTCAGGTGGCCAAGGTAGCAAAGCATGTTAGGGTTTGCATGGTGACACTTTCAGTTTTCCACAGTAGTTACCTAGTGGCGTGTGACACTGAAAGTCAATTTCCATTCTTGACAGCATCAAAATGCTTATATTAATAATTACTCATAATACTTAACAATATTAAATTGTCTAATTCCAGGGAGATATTAATTCTAAATGCCGAGGTTACATTTTCTTTTTTCTTTCTTTTTATATTAATCAAGGGAGTATTTTGTAGCTTAGCTTGCATTGAAACTTACTCTGTAGCCCAAGATATCCTAGACTCAAGGATTTTATTTTCCTGGTCTCAGCTTTCCCAATATTGAGAATGTAAGAGTGATCCAGAGTATCTGATCTTAACATATTTATTTTATTTTTTTTCTTTCTCTACTTTTCTTTTTATTTTATTGGAATACTCCTTTATTTACATTTCAAATGTTATTCCCTTTCCCAGTTTCCTGTCCATAAGCCCCTATTCCCTCCCCCTCCCCCATAAGGATATTGGGTGTTCAGCCCATTCACCACCCACCCCCTTACCAAACCTCCCTCCGACATTCCCCTGCACTGGGGTTCCAACCTTGGCAGGACCAAGGGCTTCCCCTTTCACTGGTGCCCAACAAGGCCATACTCTGTTACATATGCAGTTGGAGTCCTGGGTCAATCCATGTATAGTGTTTGGTTAGTGGTTTAGTCCCTGGAAGCTCTGGTTGGTTAGCATTGATGATCTTATGGGGTTGCAGGCCCCTTCAGCCCTTTCAATCCTTTCTCTAATTCCTCCAACAGGGGTCCCATTCTCAGTATTTATTGAGGGACCTGACTTTACTTACTTACTCGGTTTGAACCCTTACTGTAAAAGTAACAAAACATCATACATAATTTATCTTGGGCAGAAAAACATCATTATTTCAAATAATTGGGACGTGGCTGGTTCTATGTAATCTTTCTATGTGGCCTCAGATGATGTCATCAACCGTGCACCTGGGCCAGCCCTTGCTTTTTAGTTCTGTGATGGCTTCTTTATGGTTTCTGAAGAGGAAAGGTGACCTGTTCTTATGAATTACCCTGGTGCTCTTTGTATTTTGATGCTATTTCTGCTTCCCCAAGAGGGGCTGCCTCAGACAAGGAGTGTACCCAGGTGACTTCAGGTGAACCTTCTCCCCATTTTAACTTGGAAAATAAGGGCTAGAGCAGGTGATTGGATAGTGGATGAGAGGTGGAGCTAAAATGTTTTGGGGAGAGGAGAGGAAAGAGAAGGGGAGACAAAAGAGGGAAAGACAGAGGGAGACTGAAAAGGAGGTGGAAGAAAAATGGAGCTGAAGCACGTGGCCCTGAGAAACCACAAGTTATAAGGGATCTCATAGCTGGGGAATAGAGTAGTGCAGTGGTAGATCTGCCCAGTCGAGGCACACAGCTTGCATTCATATTAATTGAGTCGTGTTTTCATTGTACAGGTTTATTTTGGTTGGAGACTTACTGCCACATGTTCTTCTGTTCAGGATAACGGCCTTTCCGTTGGCGAAGTCCTGACTGATCCTGCATATTCAGCTCCTAAAATGATCACCGAGAAACAGACAATGGGATAAAGTGATGGGTGTATATCACTGAGGCCTTTAAGGTCAAGAAACAGTACAATCTTGAAATTAGGATACTTTCAAGGATGCATTAGAGCACTTTTTTTTTAAACAGGAAGGAGGATTACATAAGAAGAAGCAAAGAAAGGGTAAGATTCATCCTTGTCATTTTCTAGAGACCATTTCTCTTCACCATTTCTCTCGCCTGGGACTGGTCTTCCTTGTGGTGCTATAAAACATACCAGTCCCTAAATTTTGGCTGAAGTCCATGTCAACCAGCTGTACCAACTCAATTTCTCATTGTTTGCCAATGGCATTTACAAGTCTCTTATAGATATTATTATAACCTTAGCTATGTTTGTACAATTATATCTTAACTACTCCGAGAGGGCACTGATTCCATCTTGACCTCAGCAAATCCCTAGGTACAAACAGCTCAGTGGCTCATAATCAGAAGAAGCAGAAAGTTTAGTTCTAAATAATGACTGAACTTCCAAAAACATTGTGTTCTAAAATAATAATTATCACTGACTTCTATTATTTATAACAATTTTAAATTAAATACGTATTGATCATATTCTTCTTCTCCCTCAGGTCCTTCCAGATGCTTTCCCTCTCCATACCAATTCAACTTTAAATTATTTCTCAAAAAACAATGACCTATTTAAACAACCTCTCAAAATCAAGGAAATGAAATAAACACCACTTCTCCCCACAAAGGAGCCAATGTATAAGCAAATAACAGAACACACACACACACACACACACACACACAGACACACACACACACATACACACGCACACACACACCAAAATAAAAAATGAAAAACTAATAACAAAGACAAAAACAAAAACCAGAAAGCCCCCCAAAATCCTGTGAAGTCCATTATATATTGGTCAACTATTCCTGAACATAAGGTCTGCCCTGGAGTGAATGATGTATCTAGTGTTGCTCCATTGAAGAAAAATTATTTTCTCTTTGAGCAAGCATAAATGACAGTTCAGTTGTTAACCTTTACTATAATGGCTAGGTATTCATTCATTCATTCATTCATAATTTTAATATAACAAAATGAATTTAGCAAGATAAGCAAAAAACCATTGCATTAAAGTTAGAGAAGATAGCCCAGGATGGCCTTGAACTTATGATCCTCCTGCCTCTGCCTCCTTCAGCAAATCCTACCAGTGTGTGCCACTACAATGGAAAACAGATAGCGTTTTCAGCAAATGGTGCTGGTTCAACTGGAGGTCAGCATGTAGAAGAATTCAAATTGATCAATTCTTATCACCCTGTACAAAGCTTAAGTCCAAGTGGATCAAGGACCTCCACATCAAACCAGATACACTCAAACTAATAGAAGAAAAAGTGGGGAAGAGTCTCAAACATATGGGCACTAGAGAAAATTTCCTGAACAAAACACCAATGGCTTATGCTCTAAGATCAAGAATCGACAAATGGGATCTCATAAAACTGCAAAGCTTCTGTAAGGCAAAGCACACTGTTAGGATAAAACAGCAACCAACAGATTGGGAAAAGATCTTTACCAATCCTACAACTGATAGAGGGCTTATATCCAAAATATACAAAGAACCCAATAAGTTAGACTGCAGGGAGACAAATAACCCTATTAAAAGATGGGGTTCAGAGGTAAACAAAGAATTCACAGCTGAGAAATGCCAAACGGCTGAGAAGCACCTAAAGAAATGTTCAACATCTTTAGTCATAAGGGAAATGCAAATCAAAACAACCCCGAGATTCTGCCTTACACCAGTGAGAATGGCTAAGATCAAAAACTCCGGTGACAGCAGATGCTGGCGAGGATGTGGAGAAAGAGGAACACTCCTCCATTATTGGTGGAATTGCAGAGTGGTACAACCATTCTGGAAATCAGTCTGGAGTTTCCTCAGAAAATTGGACATTGAACTACTTGAGGACCCAGCTATACCTCTCTTGGGCATATACCCAAAAGATGCCCCAACATTTAACAAAGACACATGCTCCACTATGTTCACAGTAGCCTTACTTATAATAGCCAGTAGCTGGAAATACTCAGATGCCCTTCAACAGAGGAATGGATACAGAAAATGTGGTACATCTACACAATGGACTATTACTCAGCTATCAAAAACAATGACTTTATGAAATTCATAGGCAAATGGATGGAACTGGAAAATATCATCCTGAGTGAGGTAACCCAATCACAGAAAAACACACATGGTATGCACTCATTGATAAGTGGATATTAGCCCAAATGCTCAAATTACCCTAAATGCACAGAACACATGAACCTCAAGAAGGATGACCAAAATGCGAATGCTTCACTCCTCCTTTAAAAGGGAACAAGGATAGGGAGGGGATAGGGAGGCAAAGTTTCGGACAGAGACTGAAGGACCACCCATTCAGAGCCTGCCCCACATGTGGCCCATACATATATAGCCACCAAACTAGACAAGATGGATGAAGCAAAGAAGTGCAGGCTGACAGGAACTGGATGTAACTCTGTCCTGAGAGACACAGCCAAAATATAGCAAATACATAGGCAAATGCCAGGAGCAAACCACTGAACTGGGAAGGGGACCCCCGTTGAAGGAATCACAGAAAGGACTGAAAGAGCTTGAAGGGACTCAAGACCCCATATGAACAACAATGCCAACCAACCAGAGCTTCCAGGGACTAAGCCACTACCCAAAGACTATACATGGACTGACCCTGGACTCTGACCTCATAGGTAGCAATGAATATCCTAGTAAGAGCACCAGTGGAAGGGGAAGCCCTTGGTCCTGCCAAGACTGAAACCCCAGTGAATTGATTGTTGGTGGGAGGGTGGTAATGGGGGAGGATGGGGAGGGAACACCCATAGAAAAGAGGAGGGGGCGGGGTTAGGGGGAAGTTGATCTGAAAACCGGGAAAGGGAATAACAATCGAAATGTAAATAAGAAATACCCAATTTAATAAAGATGGAGGGAAAAAAAAGTTAGAGAAGATAAATCAACAGATGTAAAGGAGCCCAAGGGAAGACACAAGAATCAGAGATCCACTTGTTTGCACATTTACGAATCCCATAATGGAGTAAATTGAAAGTCATAATGCATATGCAGAGGAACTAATGCAGACCCATGCATTCCCTGTGCATGCTGCTTCTGCTCCTTTGACTTCATTTTAGCTTTGCTCAGTTAATTTAGAAGGCCTTGTTCTACTGGTGTCCTCCAGCCCCACTTCTACCTTTCTTCTCTGTTGGGTTTCCTGAACTCTCTCTCTCTCTCTCTCTCTCTCTCTCTCTCTCTCTCTCTCTCTCTCTCTCTCTCTCTCTCTCTCTCTCATTTTGTTTCATGTTAGGTCCCTGGGCTAACTCTGAGGTTCTTGGTCACACATGCAGTTTTGGGTATGGATTCAATCTCATGAAGTCAAATCAAATCAGTTATTGGTTGGTTAACCCTACAACTGATTAAGCCATGAACGTGGAAATAGAGACAATATAGACAGCCTAAAATGAAAGAAATGTGAAAATAAAGCATTTAGAAATTGGAACAGAAACCACAAAGTCAAACTTCATGAATATAATAGGACAGATGGAACAGAGAACCTTAGGTGTTGAAGATACAATAGAAAAATGGATGCATCGATCAATGAACATGTTAAATATAATAATATTCCTGACATAAAACATCCAGGAAATCTGAAACACTGTGAAAAGACCAATCATAAGAACAAAGAGAAGGAGATGGCTATCAAAGGACAAGAAGTATAGAAGACACCAAATACACTGGCACAGAAAATAAAGTTCGCTCAGCATATAATAATCAAAACACAAAACATACAGAGCAAAGAGTAATTTCTTAGAGGAGACTATCAATGGCCTGAAGAGATATACTGTAGACTCTGAGAGATCATAAATGTTAGCCAGACTACGATATCCAGCAAAACTTTCAATCACCAGAGATAAACTAATACTAAATACAAATTTAAACCATACGTATCTACAAATACAGCACGGCAGAAGGTACTAGAAGGAGAAGTCCAACCTAAAGAGGTTAGTTTCATCCAAGAAAATAAAGGGAAGTGATAATCCCAGAGCAGCAAAATCAAAAGAAGGGACACATACAACAGCAACAGCAGCAACAACAACATAGCAGAAATCAACAATCATTGGCCACTGATATCTCTCAATATCGATGATCTCAATTCCCTAATAAAAAGACACAGACCAACAGAGTGAATGTGAAAACCATATCCATCCTCCAAGAAACACATATTGACACCAAGGACATCACCTCAAGGTAATGATATTTTAAGCAAATGGAACTAACAATCAATCGGATATAGCCATTTTACCTGACAAAATAGACTTCAAACCATAATTATTCAGAAGAGATAGGGAAGGGCATTACATACTTATCAAAAAATCCATCAAGAAGACATTTCAATTCTTAACATCTATGCCCCAAACACAAGGGCACTCAACTTTGTAAAAACAAACAGTACTATAACTTAAATCACAAATTGACCCTTACACACAGTGGGAGACATCAATACTCTGCTCTCATCAATGAATATGTCATCCAAACAAAATGTACACAGAGAAATACTGGATCGAACTGATATAATTTCACTTTAAAAGTAACAGCAGAAAAAAATAAAACAAAAACAAAACAAAACAACAACAAAACACCCAAAACTTGATCTCTGCTTCTTCTTTTTTTTTTTTTTTTTTTTGTAGTAAATAGATTTTACATTGAAATTGTGTGGTGCCTTGTCTCAGAAACAGGCATTTTCTCTCAGTTATCTCTGAACTCATGTGATAGGTAAATAAAGAGCCTCTCTTTAATTATGGAGCAGAAGCTTTTCCATGTAACTAGTGTCCAAACCACCGTCTTAATGTGGTGCTTATTGGTTTGGACAGAATCTTATTTCAGGGAGCAGATGAAAGATTGGGAGGGACATATGCTTGAATGAAGACAATGCTTTCCTAGGAGCGCCTCAGCTCATTAGGGGTTCCGTGTGCATCATAAACATGAGTGGCTGTTGAGATGAAATTCCAGCCTAAGGGTTTGTGTAAAATGTACAATGTGTCAGTGAGTCTTGGCCAAGTGTTTCCTTGCTGTTTTTTACATGGCATAAATGAACCTTTGTAGGACAAGGCTGATAGCTATTAGAAATAAGCAGATGAGGAAGAACCATCGCTTCATTTCTATGTCTTAAATTAGGATTCATTTCCTTGGTATAAAACGCAGCTCTAACTGGCAGTTTCTATGGCTCTTGTGAATTGCTTGAGACCTTAGGATTTGTAATGAATTGAACATACTTTATCTTTTAACTTTTATTTTGCTATAAAGTTGAAATCGTGCTGAAATATTTATTGAATATTTATTTTATATTGAAGTGAAATAAAAAGAATTCTTGTCTCTTGCTGGGATCATTGGCTGCTGTGGGAGTTGAATATGCATTTGTCCACATGACTGAAAACAAGTGCAAGGAGAGAGACAAAGGAGGAAAGCTTCACTGTGAATTTAGATCGTGATATAGGTTCACAATGGTAGCCTTGAGTAGAGGGTAGCCCTGTGGTTTGAGAATTGATAAAGTAGCTAATATCTAATGAATATCTATAATGGACTACCATTCTTGATAGAATTTGTCTGTTAAAGAAAGTCGCTGTGGAGCTGGTGAGATGGCTCACTGAGTAAAAGTACTCTCTAACAAACCTGACAATATGTGTTTGATCCCTGGAACCCACCCACAGTATTGGAAGGAGAAAATTGTTCTCCAAAAGTTGTCTTCTGACTTTCTTACACATAACTGAGATAAGTGTATGAACACACTTATAAACACACACACATACACACACACACACACACACACGAGCACACACAATAATAATAGAAAACATAATCAACTGAAATAGATAATACTTCATGAAATGAATTGAGGAAAATCATGAAAAAGTTAAGTGAGGGGCAGTCACTGATGACCATATACATTAAGCAGTTTTCGATTTCTCCAGCAGGTAACAGAATTAGAAGCAGATCTAGAATTAGACATTAGAAACAATGTAGTGACCATGTGTCAGGAAGACTCTGAGCTGATATCATAGCTCTGGGAACAGTCGGAGATCAGAAACAACAGTTTCTTTTATATTATTCTCTTCAAAAATATAGAATGTCCCAATTTAACTCTTGATCAGTATTCCTCACTAGTATTGAATGAAAAGGGTTTATGACAGAATCTTGGACTGAAATGAGCTTTTCCTTTGCCTGCACACCCTACTCTGGTGTGTGTGTGTGTGTGTGTGTGTGTGTGTGTGTGTGTGTGTGTACATGTGTGTGCACATGTGTATGTCTGTGTGGGTCTGTATGTGTGTGCATCTATATCTGTGTCTGTGTGTCTGTGTGGGTGATGTCTGTATGTGTATTTCTCTCTCTCTCCTCTCTCCTCTCTCTCTCTCTCTCTCTCTCTCTCTCTCTCTCTCCCTATTTCTCTCCATGTGTGTGTGTGTGTGTGTGTGTGTGTGTGTGTTTTCTTCTTAGATTACAAAGATGAAGTTCAAAATCATTTGTAGCTTAGAATAAGGCAGCGGAGTCAAAGGTATACTTCCTTTTATCAGTAAATACAACTTCAGCAAGAGAAGCCCATCAAGGCAGATGGACAGGTCCTGTTATCTGAATGTTCAAGGAATGGCATGAAGGGACATTTCATCTGAAATCAGCAAGATTGGTAAGTGATAAGAGGTGCTTGTAAGAAGATGTGGACCACGTTTGTCTTGAAAGAGAATTAAAACTAGAAAGACGGTCCTGAATAAACGTCTAAGAGCAGTATGGTCTGATTATTTCGACATTGGTACGTCTAGATAAAAGGCTGTACTTTGAAGGAGCTACAAGCTTTGTACCTACTTATGAAGGTGGAGTGCCTGGATCTATTAGTGGTCAAGTATATTCCAGGATTATGCATATATGCATTTCAACATATAACACAGAGTCTGACTTTTATTTTGAATATACTAGATACCCACTAACAAAATTCTAAATTAAATTTTAATTAGTACATAATGGCTGTAGAAAGTAAGTAGCTATTTTTATTTAGATAATTTACACCTGGGGAAAATAGGATCAGGCATTTATTTTGTTTTTTAAAGATTTAATAGCTTTATAAAGATTCCATTTATATATCATCTAACTTACTCATTAGTCTTGTATAAGTTAATAACCTTTAGTTTTCCATAAATATGTACAGCCATCACTACAGTTGTTTTTAGAGTGCTAACATAACCCATTTGGTAAGCCACTTTATAACCATTCCTGAACAAGGTGGTGCCCTTGTGGCTGGCTTTCAGGCTTCTTAGTGCAGTCTGGAGAAGTCCTCATTGTGTTTCTCGGTGGGCTCTTCTGCTGAATTCAGTCAGATACTCAGGGGTTCTTCCACTTTCCCTCTCACCATTGTGTGTTCTGGTTTTTCCTTCATTTCTGCTCTGGGCAAAGTGTTTTCTACCAACTTCCAGGACCTCATCTTATAACTTAGTGTACAAAAAGAAGATATTTTGAAAGGTCTGGAGCTGGTACATTTTTGTTGTTATGTTTTGTTTTATTTCATTCTGATATTCTCTTCCGAGTTCAGTTTCATAAACTCGTTAACACAAAGGTCCTGTTTTCTCATCTCACCACACTTTTTTTTCTTCTGTTTTGTTTTGTTTTGTTTGTCTTTGAACTCTTGATTCTCTAACTCATGCCATGAGTGATTGGAGTCTTAAGTCAGTCATCTAGTGCATTCCCTCTTTCTTATAGAACACTTCTGTGCCCCCTTATACAGCCTTATATCTAAAGCCGGTTGCCATATTTTCTCAAGCTAACTAGCCATTTATAGTGGCAAGATAAGATCAGCTCTGCCATTTTCTTCATATGCAGAAGTGAAAGCTATTACAATGACATTTAATTGTCCCTAGGGGCTGATAGCTATTCTGCTTCCTCCTTTGCATAAAGTTATCAGTAATATTTAATCTTAATCTTACACTATTAGTAACAATACATGTTTTCACCCACTCCTTGTCAATCTGGAAAACAGATTAGATTATTGGCCCACTTAATGTATATTCACAAACAAAACTCAATGTTATTGATATGATAAAGTGAAACTTATTACTAAAGAGATAGCTATATTAAATGTAGGAGTAGGCTGGTTAGAGTAAACGATATGATGGGAAAATGTATTGGAAACTAATCAATTGCTATATGCAATTTTGTCATAGGAAACTAGTACAAAGGAGTTCTTTTAAAAGTCATAAATACTGAAGGAAATCCTTGATGATGTAGAACACAAAAGATTATCTTTTAAACAAATTCACCTTCCAGGTTGGACAGGGAAGTACAGAAGCTGTAGAGTTTGTTTATGTTTCATGTTTAAGTTGACAATTATTATTATAAAAATAAATATATTACTTCAGGATGAGAAAGACAAATACTACATGCGCTCTTGTATATGTGGACCCTAGGTTTTTAATTTTTTTATATCTGTATTTATGTGTATTTATTATGGTTATGTGTAGATGAAAGAATTAGAAAAGGGCTCACGGTAAGATGTTGTGAATTAACAAGGTAAAGATAGCAGGTAAGGACTGATTTAGCTTTGTTTGGAATAAATGGCACAATTTATTTTGACTCAGTAGCTGATGTCTACTGTATGGTAAGACTTTATAATGCATTGATTAAGAAAGCAGTCTTTAAGTGAAAAGATTTTGTCAGGGTTTATTCTGACTAAAATTTGTTTTTGATTGAGACCAACCCATCCCATGTTCTGTCTCACCTAAGAGGGAAGAACACAGTCAGTCAGTGTTAGACCTAAGTGGAAACGCTGTAATCATGGGAGAGACTGAGAGAGGGGAATGAGCAAAAGGGAACATTTCAGTACTTGAGAAATATTCATGACAATGCTCGGCCAGTTTATATGATTTTAATCAGAACATACTAGCTTTCATCCTCCGTTCTCCATCACTCGACAGCACAAAACAGTAAAACATCATTGGGTCACATGATGAAGAGAAACCAAACACAGACTTCCCTTGAGGATGGGTTTGAGGAAAGCTCATGAGAAAGAAAGTACTAAGAATAGCTGAAAGTGGGAAGATACCCTGGACAGGTCTGCATAACATCTGTGTCCAGGTTCTTTTGGATTTAGTGTTTCTGTTGAGAAGTCTGGTATAATTTTGATAGGTCTGCCTTTTATGTTTCACGGCCTTTTCCCCTTACAGCTTTTAATATTCTTTCTTTGTTCTGTATATTTAGTGCTTTGATTATCATGTGGTGGGAGGGTTTTCTTTTCTGGTCCAATCTATTTGGTATTCTATAGGCTTCCTGTACATTTATGGGCATATCTTTCTTTGGTTAGGGAAGTTTTCTTCTATAATTTTGTTGAGGATGTTTTCTGGCCCTTTATACTGGGAGTCTTCACCTCCTATTCCTATTATTCTTAGCTTTTGTCTTCCCATCCACATTTCCTGGATGTTTTGGGTTGGTAACTCTTTATGTTTTGCATTTTTTTTGACTGACATGTCAATATCTTCTAGGTTATCTTCTACACCTGAGATTCTTTCTTCCATCTCTTGCATTTTGTTGGTGATGCTTGCATCTGTAGTTCCTGTTCTCTTTCCTAGGCTTGCCTAGGAATGATTTCTTTGTTGTTCATTTACACAATGAAATATTATTCAGCTATTAAAAGTGAGACCATAATGAATTTTGCAGACAAATGGATGGAACTTGAAAATATCAGCCCGATTGAGGTAATCCAGGCCCAAAAGGACATACATGATATGTACTCACTGATAAGTAGATATGAGCCAAAAGATACAGAATACCCAGGATTCAACCCACAAACTATAAGTTTTTTTTTTAAAAAGAAAGTACCAAGTAAGGATGCTTCAATACCACCTAGGGGACAAAAATCACAGGAGGCAGAGGGAAGGAGGGATCTGGTTGGAAGAGGCAGGGGAGGAAGGGGAAAAGGGGGCAGGATCAGTTATTGAGGAAGACAGGAGAAAACCCCAAACAGCCAGGAGAATGAATGAAAATGTGCAGTTGCTGGGATTGTGGGTGGGATAGGGGAACCTCTAAAAAGTGTTAGAGTAGTAGAATGTGAGATGCTCCCAGAAATCAATGGGGGTGTCCAACAGGGAGATAGAACCTGAAGAGATCACATTCAGTAGATAGAGCCCCCATTGGTAGAATGGGGTAACCAACACACCTTCAAATGTTTGATACAGAATCTTTCCTGTCCAAAACAAATACAGAGACAATAATGGAGTCAAGACTAATGCAAAGTCTATACAGTGACTACCTGACTTGAGATCTATCCCATGTGCAGGCACCGAACCCTGACACTGTTACTGATGCTGTTTTGTGGTTGCAGGCAGCAGCCTAGCATGGCTGTCTTTTGAGAGAATAAACCAGCAGCTGACTGAGACAGATGCAGACATTTATGCCAACCCTTGGACTGAGGTCGGGGACCCTTATAGAAGAGTTATCAGAAGGACTAAGGAGCTGAATAGGATGCCAACCCCATAGGAAGACCAACAATTTCAACTGACATGGACTTTTGGGAGCTCCCAGACAAAGACCACAGATGGGCTGGTCTAAGGCCCCTAGCATATATATAGCAGAGGATTGCCTTGTCTGGCCCTAGTGGGAGAAGATGTGCCTAATCCTCTAGAAACTTGATGCTGCAGGGAAGGTGTGTGTGTGTGTGGGGGGGAAGAGTGGCAGGGGGAAGAGTGCACCCTCTCATAGGTGAAGGCAAGAAAGATGAGATGAAGAACCCTAGGAGGGGGATTTGGAGGTGGCAACATTTGAGATGTAAATAAATAAAACAATTAATTACAAAAAAATACCAGATGGATCTGAAATCACAGAAGTTTCAAAAGCAACATAAATTCTAGACAAGTTTACATACAGACTGAATACTTTCTGTCATGTGATGGGATGGATCTGGATGCGAGGAGAAACAGGCTTGCCAAACATCATGAGAAAACATTTGAGGGCAGAGTCAGAAGACTGTTGAAATATGAAGCAGATGTTAGAATTAGAGAAGACAATACTGTGATTAACAAGTCAGGGTTGTAATGGACAACACTGACACTTTCTAATATATATATATGTATATATATATATATATATATATGTGTGTGTATGTGTGTGTGTGTGTGTGTGTGTGTGTGTGTGTGTGTGTGTAAATAAAGCCTAGGTTTAATCGCCACTCCCAGGAAATAAAAGATTGTAACTATGGCATATCCTTCAAACTGATCTAGTTGATCTTGAGAGGTGACTCAGTGGGTAAACTGCTTGTTTCTCACAGGTTGGATACCCATGACCAACATTAAAAAGCTGAGAATGGTATGGTGGCCACCCACGATTCCAGAACTCCAGAGGCAGAGAAAAACAAACTGGCTAGCAACACTATATGAATTGGACCACCTTTGCGTTTAATTAGAAATCCTACCTCAATAAATAAAGACGAAGACACCTGTTCAGGTTGGCTTTTCTCAACTTAGTATGGTTTAGAATCACCCAGGTAGAGGGAATTCCCTGACTATGGAGAGTTGGAATGCTACAGATTCAGAGCCATCTTACCTCTTTAGTCTCTTTGTGGCTAGCAAATAATGCATTTTAGGATATATTAACTAATGCATTTTGGAATATATTAACTAAGCAGAGCACTAGTTTCCTGTAGCCCAATAGGTAATCATGTCATCAGATGTTATCTGAGGCCAATCTCCCACTTTGCTATAATCTGATGATCTGATTTTTCACCAACTATTTGAAAAGTGCTTGATTTATATTCTTTTGTTCCATGACTTTACAAATATCATGGATCCCTTTTCACCTGGAAACATGCTAACTGCATGGAATTAAGGTAGTAGCATCTGAATCCACATGCCCAGGCTCTGCTCATTTACATTTAGCCAAAGAAAAACCACTTATGCTCTTTGAGCTAGGAACTGTGAACTATTGAGTGCACATTTCACACTTCTGTAAGTGAACTTTTATTATTGTGCTTATCCTCCATCCAAGTAATCTTGCAGGAAGGAGTTGGTCCTGTAACTCTGCCTTAATGGGGTCAGAAAAATGAAAAGAACAGATTATCTAAAAACTTAAAGAGTTACAATGAGGAGTGAGTGGGGTATGAATTTAGAAATAAGCAGAGGAGGTTGTGTGGATAGAAGGATCAAGGTTCAAAGTTATAGATGTTAAACTATGCTAGCAATTATTTTGCTTCCTATCTTGGGCGTAAAATATAGTCTCATTTCCAGTGATTGTGTAGGTAAAGATATTTTTTCTGATACTAAAAGTGTATTGCCTTTAAGAATAACCAGCAATGTGGATAAAGTGAAGATAGAATTGTCCGTGGAATTGCCTTCTTAGGACACAGGCATGATATAGCCTTTGCCCTGTTTTGTCATGAGTAAACAATTAATTCTTTCATACTAGAAAGCTTTCTAAGCAATTGTATGTGGGGAAAACACTTAATTGATATAAAGATTCATTATTTATCTGTAAATAACAAAGTTAATTTTCTAACATCATCATAGAGCTTCCCTACTTATTTTCAAATTAACCTATTATTATGATAATTAATTGTACTAGGCAAAGAAACTACTCAAACCTGAGAAATGTGATTTCTATCTTAAGGCTTCTCCTTTGAGAAGGTTGTGTTTTCAGTGTGAAATAGACTCATGGTTCTGAACATTTGGGCAACAGCTGCTGCTACTAATGTTGAAAGTTGTAGAATCCTTTCTAGACAAAGTGAATCATTAGGAACAGCCTTGAGGATTGATAGCCTAGAACCACTCCCCCCTCCCCCAAGCTTCCTCACTGCAGACAGTGTGACAGCAACCCTACTCCCATCTCCAGTCTTTCCCACCATTCCACTGTGGCCTGTATCTCTTCAAACTGTAAGCCAAACTAAACCCTTCCTCCTACAGGTTTGTCTGATACTTGGTCACAGAAAAAGAAATGTAAGTAACACAGGGCTTTTCATCCTGAGAATCACATTACCTCAATTTTGATCTACTTTCTTATTTCTGTTGTTAATTTTATGATTGAGATGTCATGTGTCCTTTTTTCTTGTCTGTGATAGGTTTTACTATGAGAACTATCTTGGCCTCACACTGGAGGTCATTCTACCTCAGTTTCTTAGGTGCCTGAAGTATGGGTGTGCACCACTCTTTCTGGCTCCTAGTGCTTTCTATCTGGACAGCATCAATAAGTTATATTTGAGGATTAGTCACCTATGGGCTCCATTTTATGGTTAATGTTTAGAAGTATTCTAAAGTAAACATTCTATGATCATGAAATTCAGCAAAGTACAAATTTTGCCATTATTATGTCTAATATCCAGAGCCACACCAGTGTCATAGCCACATGTCTGTTCCTATGATGGCTGATCTATCATCTTGTCGTTGAGGGGGATTCTGAACTCCAGCTGTAATGGTAGATCTATCTTATTCTACATTTTTTTCTGTATTTGCGGTACATTCTTAGTCCTGTGTTTCAGCTTACAAACACTTAAGTTTTGCTGTTGGATCTCTTTGTCAATGTGTCGGTTTCTTCTCAGTCTTTGATAGTTTCATCCTGAAGTCTTCTTACTACACAGCGATCACTGCCGCCTTCGGATTTTTGTTTCACGTGGCTCATGGTTTATCTCTTCTATCTTTTGAATTCAGTGGATAGCACTAAGTATGAGAAGTGATATTTCTGTAGACAACACATTTGAATTATTTATTTTTTCTACTTAGACAAGTCTGCTGTTGAAATAATACATTTTGAAACTATGCATTTTATACTATTTTATTTACTGTAGCTTAATTCTGTCTTATTTTAATTTTTCTATTACTCTGTATTTTTTTTCTGCTTCACTTCTCTGTTTCAGGTTCTAGTGTCACTGAGACGCAGTTGGATCCAGTTTTGATCATTTCATGTTGATCCTGCTTACTCTACACAGGGATGTTCTAGTTACTACATTCTGGCATTACTGAAATCTCACCATTTTGGCTTGAAAACTTGTCTTCTTTCAAGAGATTTTACTGTGTCCTGTTTTTAACTGTTTCAAATAAGTACCCTCTATGTATTGACCACCGTATACAGATGGTATGCAATTTGCCTTGCTTCATTATTTACAAAACTCAAGAATGTACTCCTCCTTGGTATTTCATGCCTATGTTTATTCTTTCCCATTGTTCTGAGACCCTTCATTTCCATCCTGTGCCAAGGGCTTCCTTATGATACTCTTCTAGGATACTGTGTTGGCAACAGGTTCTCTTATTTTCTTTCCCGTGTAGTGTTTTCATTTAAAGTTTTTCTTCTGTTCCTCACATTTATCCATTGTACTCAGGGCTCCAGATGGGTGATTGACAAATGCAACAGCTTCAGAAAAGAAGTTTGCTCTGAGTGCCAGCAGTGTTAGATGCTCCTTTTTGTTCTATACAGGCATCCTATGAAAGTTTGTACCGCCAACCAAGTCAAACAGCAACACAGAACAAACTACCTGTCTGTACTGGAGAGCAGGGAGCCAGAGCAGTCTGGGATATTTTTAGTTCTGTGTTAAGGGCTGTTGAAGGGATTTAGAGCAAACTACACATTATAATTAAAGCTACTAATGAAATCTCACTGAGCTCCAGTTTCTGGTTCTGAGTCACACTTCTGCGACTCTTCTGACCCTTTAGTGAGATCACTGGACACTGACTCTTCTAACAAGACAGATGTACACGCAAAATTATTCAGAAAACCTCTCCCTACTCAGAGGGAATCATGCTTGGGGGAGGTAGGGGTCGTAGAATTTTTAGATTTTACCCTACGAGGTCAGCATAAGCAAGAGTCTCAAGCTGCCTAAAGTTACAGGGCAAGCATGGGCTTGAGCAGAGAGTCTGAAACAGTTATCACACTTGTAAACAATTCTATCCTTCATCTGTTCTGTTCTGTACCATAGGTTAATGATGATTTTTCTTATTTTACTTGATCAGCTTTGTAGCTATGTGTTAGGTTTCTTAATGAAACTGTTCACATTGTTCTTGTCTAAGGAAGCTGACTTCTGTCATTGTATAAGCATAGCAATCCTCTGCTCTCAATCACTGTGTATAAGGTGGGACTGCAAATCTTCCTTGACACCTTACTCTGAGTGCCTTGTGGATTCATACTTTGCTGCAGACTTTGTCCCACGGACAAGTGGAGGGAGTCACTTCCCACTCGATTCTTTAGCTCTGAATTTATATTTCCTCTAGATTGATGTTCTCGAACACCTTCCGTTCTTTTTTGTCTCATTTCTTTCAGAAATATCTAGCATGTCATCATACAGTTCTAGATAGCCTAGAATTGCCTGACATGCTATTTTTATATGTGCGTTATATATAGGTATTGAATGTTATACATTGTCATGTTCTGCTGTATCATTTTGATGTGCACTCAATATCCATGTTTCTATGTGTTTTTTTTTATTTTGTGTTTTCTTTGTGTCGTAGCAGAATGATTAAAAAGATTGTCTTAAGGGGTTGGGGATTTAGCTCAGTGGTAGAGTGCTTGCCTAGCAAGTGCAAGGCCCTGGGTTTGGTCCCCAGCTCCGACAAAAAAGAAAAACGAGAAAAAAAAAAAGATTGTCTTAACTATGGTTTATAGCGTGATAAACTTCATTACTAAGAGCAACTTGTAGATAAAATAATATATTTATGCTTATACCTCTAAATTACAGTCCTGCTATACAGTCAATCTCTAAGGGAAGACAGAACAAGAACTTATATCAGGCAGGAGCCTGGAGACAGCAGCTGATATGGAGGCCATTAAGAAGTATAGCTACTGGCTTGCTCCTTAGGACTCGCTCTGGTTGCTTTCTTTTCCAGGACCAAGCTGCCACCAAGACTTGCACCTCTCCATGAATTGGACCATCCAACATTAAACATTAATCAAGAAAATGCCCCCACAAGCTTGTCCGAAGTGCCAGTCTTGTCAAGACATTTGCTCAGTTGGGATTTTCTTCTCAAAGATCCTAGCCAATGTCAAGTTGACACGAAACCTAAAGCGCCCAAAGGCATAAGATTATATGTCAAAACCAACCATTAAGAGTATCCATATGCATTCTTAGTCCCAAATTTATGATTTTATATGTGTGACTGAAAATTCCATAATAACTTATGGGACAGTAATTTTTAATACCATTATTTTATAGGTAGGCCATTAAAGCAAAAAAGAGTGAATCCCCTAATAATTATAAAACCAAGAATAGCTAACAGTTTCTGAGTATAGCTCTAGTCAGACTCTAATTGTTGTTTTTTTTATGCGTTTAACTTCTATGAGCCTGGGTCATATGGAAATTCAACATATGTGAGAGATGCTAAGTAAGCAGAAATGTTAGTTACAGAAAATCTGCTGGGCAGGGACACTCATGCTTAGAGGGAAGAGTGAGGGAGCATTTTCCTGGCCTTTAGGGTATTTTCAGGTTAATGGAAATTAGCTTGAATGTGAGTGGAGAAAACATGCAACGCCTTGTTAAGATCTACCAAAAGAAAGAGTAAATTGCTCTACAACAATTGAAGTGTGGATGCATCCCTACCGAAATAAAAATTTGATAGGATGCTGAGTAAGAACCAGTTTAATAAAAAACAGAAGAGTGCCTGTCAAGGAGGGGAGAGGAAGGGAGAATTCAAAGAAGATAAGACAAATCATTCTGAAGTACAAGGGTGAGGTGAGGATGATGCACTGGAGAACTGGAAAGTATAGCACATCTGCCCTATGAGGAAGGTGCTGAGGTTGGGGCAAGCTGGATCATTGTAGGTAAATAGACTCTGAGCTTTGATGTTGGTGCTAAGTTTCTTGATGCCTTGGGATAAAGAATCTCAATTGATCTTCACCTCTAAGGAGCAGGCAAAGTGTTGTACTCTCTTGAGATAACCCAGAGTTCAACAGAGACCTCGGTCTGGGCAAACAAGTTGTAGTTTACCCATTCTGGTAGAAATCAAAGAAATCTCTTGTAAAGAAAGGATGTGAGTCACCATATGAAAATATTTCTGAGGTAAAGGTCAGCATGTGCTGATAGAGCTCTCAGACTCCCCACGTGAGAGAACACATCAAACCTATCCCGTCAAATGCTCTTGTTCACTTCACTATGTTCTTGGCTGAAGGAAAAACCCCTGGGTTTTGCAGAAGTTGGCTTTTTCAATATAGAATTTCTCATACCTCTTGTAAAAATGTCACTGGCTTGATTAAAAAAAATATTTTTATTGGTACCTAAGCTGCCAAGGTCTGCAAGTGATGCTGTGAAAGCTGCATTCTTTAAAACATACCCACCCCAATCTGGGGCAGAAAACAATAAAATCATCAGAGCCAAGTTGGAATGTGATGACCCTTTCTCCCAGAGTTCTTTGCAAACATTACTTTACAGTTAACCTATGGCAACTAAAGTTGTGCCAGTCTTCTGGTAAAATATGCGTTTTCTATTTTTTCTTGATTTTATTTCTTTCCTTGTTTTTTTTAAACCTTTAAAATATCAGTTTCTCAGAGACAGAAGGAACACCCATTCAGAGCCTGCCCCACATGTGGCCCATACATATACAGCCACCCAATTAGACAAGATGGATGAAGCAAAGAAGTGCAGGCCGACAGGAGCCAGATGTAGATCTCTCCTGAGAGACCCAGCCAGAATACAGCAGATACAGAGGCGAATGCCAGCAGCAAACCACTGCACTGAGAATAGGACCCCCGTTGAAGGACTCAGAGAAAGAACTGGAAGAGCTTGAAGGGGCTCGAGACCCCATATGAACAACAATGCCAAGCAACCAGAGCTTCCAGGGACTAAGCCACTACCTAAAGACTATACATGGACTGACCCTGGACTCTGACCTCATAGGTAGCAATGAATATCCTAGTAAGAGCACCAGTGGAAGGGGAAGCCCTGTGTCCTGCTAAGACTGAACCTCCAGTGAACGTCATTGTTGGGGGGAGGGTGGTAATGGGGGTAGGATGGGGAGGGGAACACCCATAAAGAAGGGGAGGAGGAGGGGTTAGGGGGATGTTGGCCCGGAAACCGGGAAAGGGAATAACATTAGAAATGTAAATAAGAAATACTCAAGTTAATAAAAAAATATCAGTTTCTGATAGTTTTGTGAGATTTACCATGGAAACACTGAAGAATATCAAAGACATCACCAACCTGCACCCCTGAGCAGTTTATCCTATAAAGATGAACTGAGCCAAGGCATTAAAAAAATCCCTTTTAGAAAGTAGCACAAAATCAGGTATATTCATCCTAATAGTGTAAGGGGTCCCTTTTTCTCTCTGAAGCTGAAACTTAGGACCTATTAAATTTGACTAATTTACTCTGTTACTTGGGAATATGCCTTATGGAAGTTTCTCTGGACACGGCAGAGAAACTTCTCTTGGAGGGCAGAAGCTCCCCCTTGTTCTAGTCATCACTTTTTGAAGCTTAGTAATATCTATACTTTGTAGTGGGCAGCAACAAGTACAAGGGTGACAGGCAGGAGGTTGGTTTAATCTATGTCCAAGTTGTTCTTTTATGGTTCAAAACTATATAAAATACCTCAGACATTTCTTTCGTAAGAAACATTGCTCCCAGGGTCCACATGTTACCCTTCCTAGGCCAATTTACTCACTTACTGGCAAAGTACAAAGATTATTACCAGACACATTTCCAAATCTTCTTTTTTTTCTCATAAGAAATAAAAGAACCAATGGCCTTTAATCATTATTAAACATCTGTTTTTGCATTGTTCACTATGATAACTAACGTCACAAGAACTTTTAATATTTTAGACAAGCTCAAAATGTTGATTTCATTGTATTGATTTTGTATATGAAAAAAACCTAAAGGTTGAAGATAATCTAATAAAATGCTACCCTGAAAGCTAATTCCAAATGCTCTTTGAATCCACATTTCACATGTCCATAGATAGTGTCCTCATGAGGGAATAGCACCAATGACTCAGGCAGAGAGAGCTGAGTAAAGACAGCAACTTTGCTAGTTTTACTTGGGGATCTAAAGCAAACTCACTGGGCTGTGATTTTTTTTTGTACTTAATAGTTACTTGAAGTAATAATATAATTACATCATTTCCCCAATTTTCTTTTGTTCTTCCAACCCCTCTTTCTCTCTTTCAAGTCTACGGTCCCTTTTTCTTTTAGTTGTATCATAATTAGATCCTGTTGTGCTCAGGCCCAATTGACACATCTACCACAGAGTACCAGTGGCTAGTGCTGAGGTCTGGTTTCTTTATGTGTTACAATAAGAAGTTTATAAGGTCTTTGTGACAATAAAATAATCTAAATTTAGCAAATGCACCCAACACATTGCCTAGTGGTAGGCAGTTAACCTTTGCTTCACTTTGAACTGTATCATTTCCTGAAAGGTCAACAACAAGCTGTTGGCTATCAATACTCCTACGGCCTTTGACTAATCCCATCCATGAAGACATTAAAAAGTTACGGTATTAGGCAAGAGTACAAAAATGGCCACACATGCTTCTTTTTAGTATTGGGAAGGAATTCACAAATGGTTTCAGTTGACATTTTATTTAAGTTGCATAGTATGAACACAGATAATATTGATTCTCTTAGCATATCTTAACAATATCATAATATATCATCAAAATTTAACAACAATGTTGGTTCTAGTTTTTAGACTAAAAACATTGTGTGTGTGTAGATGTGTGTATGTGCATATGCATGTATATGTATTTGATGTATCCGTATCTATCTGTATCTGTATTATTTGTATCTGTATCTGTATCTGTATGTATAATTTCAATATTCATCAATACCACACACACACACACACACACACACACACACACACACACACAGTACTTCCAAGATTTCTACCTTTATAGCTTTTATCTAGTATCCCTATTGGAACTAATGTATTATGTCTTTATAGTTTAAATACTTAGGTCATCAATGAAATGCTGTAAAGAACAACCAAGATGGAGTGTTTGATCAATGCAAAGGATGCTTCTCCTTTGTGTTGCATCTGAGCTAATTCTGGACATGTGGTAGGTACTCTGCTATAGCTGGACACTAGTTGGCTCCTCTGATGATGCGCACCAAAAATGTATAGTCTATCCTAATTAAGGATAGATTATTTGTGTCAATCATCATCATTAGTTTCAAGTTCCAAGCTTTAGCACTGTCATTAATTAAGCTTAGGAAAAAAGCAGTGAATGTAAGACATGGCTAGCAGGTATTAACTAACAATAGCATCATCAGCATCAACAGTAACAGTAAAACCTGATTACAGGTGTTGAGTTCCTTTCATATACCAGGTATACACGTAAGGTTCTATATCCTATCTCATTTGGTTCTAAGGAAACAGAACTTTACTACTGCAAAGCCCATTCATGAATGAGAGTGTAAAGCTCAAGGAAGCTAAATAATCTACCCAATGCACTAAGTATAAATTGTAGATATATTCTAAGTATGAATTATAGATATATACTATACCTCCTTTATGGATCATGAGAGGTAGTTTACTAAGGCAATTAGTTATGGGAAATTGGTGTCATATAAAACCAAGGAGGAGTAAGGAGGATTTGCTCTGTTGTAGAAAGGCTATGAAACTTTAAAATGTATTGCATAGCATGTGAAGAGGTACAGGCCACAGAAGTTGCATGTTACATTTGTATTTCTGTAAAGAGTTGAACATTGAAAGGTTGTTAAAATTTAAGTAAGAATTGCCAAAAAATTTAGAAACCTGTCGATTACCATAATTTCCATAGTTATTTGAATAAGTTAATTGTCAAACAAAATTGAACGATAAGTAGGATCAAGAGTACCAGGAGATTCTGTGCCACTTTATGGACACATGTATACATGTATACTAACCTATATAAATACTTGTAAATTTGTTTTAAGTGAGTCAGACAAATTGAGAAGAAATGTATTTATAGCTGTGAGTGTCTTGAAAGATCCAAGATATATAGCCATGATATCTTGATGGTAATACAATGCCTATAGTGAGATAAACCCACCAGCATTCCAAGGACAAAAGGCTGACTTTGTATAAAACACTTTCCTTAAGCTCAGTAACACTAGTCTTCCAAATCCTATCATATGGAAGTTTATTATAGCGATGTTTCTCTTCTTACTTTAAAAAGTTATTGGCTGGTGGTAAATTTATGGAGGATTTAAATAGAGTATGTGAGACATAAAGCATTTCTGGTGGTTAATAAAATATAGGAGATATTGCTCAGGTCATTGGGATTTGCTGCTGGTTTCTTGAAGATTAAATCTTACAGACTTGTATTCTTAAAACTTACTTTAATAACTGTGTTTAGATGCTGTATCCTCCCTTCTAGCTAACCACTCACCACAAGTAGTAGAAAGGAAAGGTTAATGGGGCAAAGGAGAATGAGGACCTGTCTAGAAATAGTTCTTTGGGGTGGGTGGATACAGTCTGTGTTGTCAGGATATCAGCAGTTCATTTCACAGGAACTAGCAGTGGCAGCTCAATCCACTATCAAACACCATTCAGGAATCAACAATAGCAGTTCAATCCAGAAGAAACCTCAAGGCTCTCCCAATCAGTCTGAGTCCATGGAAGCAGCAAGAAGCCACAACACTACCACCAGAAGTTCTTTGGTGCATTTCTCTCTATGGAGTCATGACAAATAATGATCAGCAGAGAGTGGTAAGGCGAACCAATACCACACAAGTGTCATGCACTATCCGTTGGGTTATACTTATATCCTTTTCAAATATCAAGTGTTCTCTCAAGAGTCTGCTCTAGCAAAACATGACATGCCCATTTTCAATGAAATTTCCAGGAAAATATCGTGTGTTTGTTCTCAGAAAACATCCTCACACCTGTCTACTTCAGCAAAAACATCCAGAAAACATAATTTGACACAACTGAGTCTTCCACTTCAGAACCTCACTATAAGACTGTTTTGATATACTTTATAAGCCAAATTTTATTTTTAATACTTCTCTGTTTTTTAAATTAAAATATAATTGCATTGTTTTCTACCTTCCCCTTCTTCTTTCAACCCTTCCCTAAAACTACTCTTTTGCTTTCTTTCAAATTGATGGGCTTTGTTTCTTTGATTGCTGATATAAATGCACACCAACAATCTGCTCAACTCATACAATATAACTTTATTTTATATCTAAATGTATGTCCTGATGATTATCTCATTCTTGTTATCTTAGGATGCTCTGAATTTTCCTGACAGTATCAAGGTTTTCTGTATTGTGGATTCTTTTCTGGTCTAGGGCTTCTTGATGTGTAGAAGGGACAAAAACGTGGCTTACTGGATCCAGCTTTTGCTAGAGCAGGATGGGTTATTTGCAAAACCTCCCAGTATAGTCCTGCTGAATTAATCTCTCCTATCACACATTGCATGTTGTAGGAACTGGAAGCTCAAAGAATGAGAAAAACTGTTTAAAAAATGTTGTTTGTGCTCATGTATGCTACATTACAGTGTCCACTAAGCTGATGCCAATGATGACTTTATAATGGATAACAAGGTAGAAATACCACATTAGATCTACTATGTGATAAACATTATCTTAAACTTTTACTGAATTAATTAATAGAATCTCTGAAACAAACTGTAGAATAAACAATTTAAAGTTCATTTTTACGTATGTATAAATGTTTTTCTGTTTGAATGTATTCACATGTATGCAGGTGACCACAAAGGCTAGAACAGGGCAGTATACTCAATGAAGCAAAAATTTTAGACCAATGGAAGCTCCCTGGAGTTGCTGCTGGAAACTAACCTCTAGTCCTCTGGAAGAACAAGAAGAACTCTTAGCTGCTGACAAATCTCTCTAATCCCAAAGACTTTTACATTACTAACTTGTTATCTGCTAGACCTGTGGTAAAAAGAGATTGAGTGACTTGTTTAAACTTACTTTTCCAGACCATCAGAGTGGCCATGTTGAAAACCCATTGTATGTGGGCTCAACACTTGACAAACACAGTATCAGGACCAAAGATTTCAGAGATTTCATGCCCCAAGCTGGTATGCAAACTCTGAACTGCACTCAAGGCATCTTTCAGTATTGGTCTTCTGTTCACCAAGAGCACACAGGTAAGAATTGAATCTTTGGGGGACATGACTTACTTAGTATAAGGCAAATAGATGACATACAGGGAAATGGCAGCAATTTTTGAAACATAAATAGTAGCACACACTTAAAGATAATAGACAACATGCTTAAGAAGCTGAGTTGAAAGATTAAAAGACTGTGTCACAGATGACAATATTTTGCTTTAGAAGCAACCATTTTGGAACTCTGCCTATAGCCTTGGTAGGATGAAAATACAGATTTTAAGAAACTCATTTAGAGAGTTTCAACTACACGCTTTTGATAGATTATAGAACGTTAAAATACCTACTTAATGAAAGTCTTGTCTTAAATCCCATTTGATCTAAGAGATTTTAAACATGTTTTGGCAGAACTGTCATTTCAGAAGGATAACAGATGACAATATATGCTTCATAATTAATGATGAGGGAAATGAATTTAGCTTTAGTATTGAACTGTCAAAAGTACATAAAAATTTCAATGGGAATGTGAAAATGTGTCAGAGTTATTTATCCCGTGACTCTGTTAAAAATCACTTTTTAATTAAGATATGAAAAAAATTCTTAATTAAGGTAACAAATAAAAGTTTGAACACAGGGAGATATTCAGCAGGAAACTCTCCAATCAAGTTCAAGTTTAATGAACTAAGGATTCACTAATTAAAGGAATGTGTCCAGACAAAGGTAAGAGACAGTGAAAACTACCCAATGCTCTTTCAGTTCTGTGTTTATGGCCTAGGAAGCATGATGAATTCAATGAGAATTATCCCCATAGCCCCAGGTATTTGAGCATTGGTCCCCTGTTGGTGGCAATGTTGAGAGAAATTTTCTTTTGGGGGGGGGGAAATAGTTCTGACACTGGCGTGGACTTTGATAGTCAAATCCTTAGGCCATTTCTAGTTTGCTTTCTCTGCTCTATGCTTGCCATATAGAATGTCAGCTCCTCTTTCTGCTGTAGCTGCTGTGCTGGTTGCCAGTTGCCATGGTTCACTATCATTTTGATCTCCAACTCTCTGCAACCCTTAACTCAAAATAAAGTCTGTCTTCCACATGTTAGTATTGCAGGACTTTGGGGCTCCATTTGTGGTTTAATAAGTCATGTCGAGATATGTGTATAGTTTAAGGCTGTTGGTCTGCTTGCTGGGGTAATCTCTCAGCTAGCTTCTAACTTAACCTGATTTCTCTGCCATTGTGTCCTTCCAAGTGGCTCTCCTTGTTCTACTTCCCTGCTCCACTCTCACCCAGGTTTCTGTCCCTCTGTCTGTTTTTCTGCCTGATATTTCTGCTAGTCCTTCCCCAGCTCCAGCTGACGTCTCTTTCTCAAAGCCACACTCCTTCCTTATACAAAAAAACTATTAGCACAGTGAGAGAGGTTCTATAGTTGACACATTCTGAGATCAACATCACCATCCTCCACCCAGTCCCTATCATTTTACCTTTTGGCCAATTGAGGGTAGTGTGACCTTCTGTGATCTCCCCAATGGGGGAAGGTTTTTAACATGATAATTACAGAGAATCAGATGAGGAAGTAGCAAGCATTTACATATAGGAAGCAGGTACTGGGCTATAAAATGACAATACCAAATATCATACCAGGGCTTGGCATTAACAGCACAGTGATTAACAATTGAAAATTCAGGGACATATCTACAAAGACATTTCACATAATATGTGTTGGAGGAAGGGCATCCCAACAAGTTAGTTTAATTATGGTGTTTGATCACAGCAAATTGTTTTTGGTCCTGGTGGTTCATTACAGCAATGAATACCCTAAGTAAGACAGAATCAGCTACCAGGCCAGGGGTTATTGCTTTGAAAGGCCTGATCATATTGGAGGATTATGGAAGGAATTTATCACACTTAAATCTGGTTAAACCTTTGAGCGCTCAGAGGTCATTAGGTTGTTCTGGAGGGGGGGTTGGGGTAATCTTTCTTTTCTTTGTATGACAGAGTCTTTACATTCCATTGTTAATTTTGTAATGGCAAAGAACTAAAAGTTGGCAGGATCTTGGTATTGTCATTTTGTCATTTTTATGGTCCATCACCTGCCATTATATTTTGAAAATATTTGTCCTTCTCACCAGCCTAAATTCAATCTAGAATCATATCAGAGGTTGTCTGACTTCTGATTGGTTGTAATAAAGTGGCGATGGCCAGTAGTTGGGGCAGGAAGTGGAGGCAGAACTTCGAAGAGAGAGACAAATGCTTGGAGAAGAAGGCAGATCTGGGAGATTTGGGAGAAGACATGGAGGGGACCAGACCACAGCAGATTAGAGTGGTAAAAAACTAGCCATGTGGCAGTTCATTGGCTAGATAGTCAGGTAAAGTTAGATGTGCTAGCTAGGGGATTTCCCTAGCAAAGGGCCTAAGCTTTAATCTATAATAAAAATCCCATTACAGGCAGGTCTGAGAAAGTCTGACTATATGTGGGAATTTAGAGGATATTGTTGAGAATAGCTCAAATAATGGTGATAGGGTTTGGGAAGTTTCTCAGAACTCTCCTCAGAAGTTTTAAGAGTTTCTTAAAGACTCAATTGGGGACATTGCTATTTTGAATTAAGAACCTCTAGATGGAAACCTCTGCTTTACAGGGCTAATGGATACTGGTCATCTGGGGCTAAAGACTTAATTGTGATTAAGAAGAAGAAAAGAATCGTTAAGATTAGTAGTCTGGGGAGTATTTCTTCAGTGATGAACTGTGATAAGCTGAAACAAAACCTTTCCTTGCCAAGGTGCTTTTGGTTGTGATGTTTTATCCTAATAGAAACACTAAGATATCTATGTATTTATGGTTAGAATTTGCCTCATATACATATCATTTTCTGAGTCCATCAGTCTCCCAATAGACAATAATTTCAGGAACATGTCCTTACTACATTATAGCTGTTGATCTTAATATAAACATACACACACACACACACACACACACACACACACACACACACACACACACCCACACCAAACACACATACCTTGTTTTTGTTTTTTCCTGGTATAGAGTAGATACTACAATACATGTTACATAACAGGAGTCAGGGAACGTAGTTTCTGCACTGTTTGCTGTTTTGGATTAAAGCTCTTTCTTGTTGATTGACCATCTTTATTGCTATGTGTATTTTACTTCCAAACAACTTGTTTTAGTCCTTTCTATAATTGATGAGAAATTTCTTTGATTTAAGCCTTAAGTGAAAGTCCTTAGCTTAAGCAGCTTTTTAATAATACTATTTGATGCCATGAGATGAGTGTATGTTTTCATAAATGTTTTAGAAGGTTATTTGTAACAAGTTTTCATGATATTTTTTGTCTAATGCAATGCTCTTTTTCTCTATGACAATTTTATTCTTTTATTGGGAGATTTGAAGAAATCAAAACCATGTAATGAAATATTTGGCAGGTTGAATATCTTTCCTGGCAAGATCAGAATATGGCGTTTTATTTGAGCATTTTCTTAAAGCCTCAATATTTTGGTATTTCAGGAATTGAATTATAAGACTTAGTTCCACGTCTCAGACTGACAGATTCTTTACATAGGTGCTTGACCCCTTACATTCCACGAATATACTAAGTGCGGAATCTCCCGCACGGCACTTTGAGGATAAACAGAATAATAAAAATCTCTAGTTTGGAAGTCTCAAATGTTCACATATCCAAGGCTAGTTTACTGACTTACTGTGATTCAGGGAGGGGAGAGGGCTTTTAAAGTCAGAGCCAATGAGAGGAAGACAAAACTTTGGGAGTTTGCCCTTGATGGGGAAACTGGCATCTTTACATCTCCCTCCTTCTCTTTTATACCCTGTGGAAGAGGAGAGCAATTTATCCAGGCACTTCTACTGTGATGTGCTTCCTCACCTAGACACAAAGAGAGGAGCAGACATTCCGTGTGCTTCACAGGGTCCGTTGGAAGGAGTGGCATGATGGGGAAAGCCCCATGTTCTATCGTTCCTACGAGATGCTGGAATTCCTCCTAGAGACACATTCGTGCATAGTTTCCAATTCTTCAAAATGAATTAAATTCCAAAGAAAATCTGGTGTATCCTTGTCTGTAAGACTCTTTTTAGAATGTCCATTTTATAAAACCATAGTTTATTATAAAGCCAGATCAAAGGAACAATAGTTATGCCTTCTAAAATTAGTATGTTTTCAACGTTTCTGAAAACTTACAGAGGCAAAAGAATTGGCAATTGAATTATTCAAGGCAGTGACATCTTATTAATGCTGATAAAAGAAGAATTTCTTTGAGAAAAATTATAAATCAATCTTTTTCTGTGTTGACTATCTAGTAATAATTTATACAATAAATAACATTCATCATGCTTTGGAAAATCAAAGGCACACAAGGAAGCAACTATTTTACATTGATTTTCAACTCAGACAGAATTTTTGTTATCTATTGGAAAAATAGTGGAAGAAAATATTCACCTCATATTTCATAAAATATTAATCTTGGGCCTTTATTATACTGTTAATATTTGTTACAGAAAGCTAATATTTGAGTATTCCACATTCAGCAGTGTGGTTGAAGAATAAATTTATCTTGAAATGCAGTTATTTGCATTATATCGGGAATCATGCACATGAAACATTTATTTTTCATTTTGAAATTTGGTCTTTAGGTGAGATGTAATTTAACAAAAAAACCAACTATTCTGTTCTAAGGAATCTCAGCAAGATCTCTCTAATCAGAGGGGTGAGATGACCCCAGAAACTGTCACAAAAGAGGCAACCTCTGTTTAGATCTAGAGTAGCACTCTCTTGTTCTCATCTATGTGTGTATTTGTGTATGTGTCTGTTCATGCACATGCACACACATGATGCATACAATGGGTGTGCTTGTGTACATATGTTAATGCTTTCCCATTCTAAAAGTTCTCCCAATTTGTGTTCCACCCAATTAACTGGGAGTTTTGACTTTTGCTTCTGAGATCTTTATGGATACATTCACTCCTTCATTAGTGATAGGAGATCTTAGAGACGGGTAATTCAATAGACACTTAAGTTTGACTCATGTATACTACACGCAAATTTGTATCAATTTTTGAGCTCTCTCTCTCTCTCTGTCTATCTCTGTCTCTCTCTGTCTCTGTCTCTGTCTCTCTCTCTATCTCTCTCTCTGTCTCTGTCTCTCTCTATCTCTGTCTCTATCTCTGTCTCTGTCTCTCTCTGTCTCTCTCTGTCCCTCTCTGTCTCTGTCTCTGTCTCTGTCTCTATCTCTCTCTCTGTCTCTGTCTCTCTGTCTCTCTGTCTCTCATCTCATTTCATCTTTTTAGAGGAGGGTTCTCCCTCTCTGCCCAGCTCCTGAGATTTAACGTAATTTTATTGTTCAGAAGTGTCAAAGTCCTTACACCGAGTTCCGTTGATGGAAAACAACCATACAGTACTGTTAAAACAAGCCCCAGAAAAACAGAGAAAAGTGATCTATGGAGGAAAAAACATATGACTGTAAATTTGAGTGTAGAGAAGATTTTTTCTTAATTAAAAGCAATTCACAGATCTCTATTGAAAATAGAAATTATCATAGTGTGGAGAGTAAGAAAAATAGTATCATGAAAGATATACAAGTTAGGAATTCCTTAGACTACATGGAAATAATGACAACAATAAAAACAAGGACATCAAACAATGTGTGTGTAGCCAGCCTTCCTAGAAACTCACTCTTTTGGTAACTCACTTAGTCCTGGAAGACCTAAGCATTTCTCTTGGGACAGGTATTGCCCATTGCAGGGTGGTGCTTCTATGAACCAAAAACACTCTTAAAGTCTCTTCTACCTCTCAACATCAGCCCAGGAAGGTCAAGTCTCTAAAGATTTTGAGTGAGAGCAAACCATCTTCATACTGTAACATCATACAAAAGCCAATTTGGTTTAATGCTTCGTGTCCTTTCTTTCTCTGATGGACATACTGCATACTTGTCTCTAGTTCACTTTTTTGACATTTTAAAGTTATTTGTTTCACTATAGGTTTATCCTGGGTAGAGAAACACTCATTAAGATTGACTTTGAAGTTTGCATCACTACAAAATGAATTTCTACCGCTCACTGAGTTCTCTTTCTGTATGGATTCTCCCAAAAAGAAGTTTGGGGTTATTGTCAATTGATCACTCAGGGCCCTGATGTGTCAGATCCATCACTTAGTCTAATGAAATTGTCCTCCTACTCTTTCACATGGAAATGCATACTTAGTGTGTTTCTTCTCCTGAACATCCTATCCTTTTCACAGCATTTGTGTTCCCTGCTTGTAAGGTTTGGCTTTGATTCAGTGGGATTTCTGCAGCTGCCTTCTCCTTCCTTAATTTCGTTGCCGTTTTTGTAATTTTTAATTGTGTGTATGTGTTTGTGAGTAGCCATGAGCACATGAGTGTAAATGGCTACAGAGACCAGAGACATCAGTATCCTCCAAAGCTGCATTTCTAGGTTGTTGTGAGTAAACTTGTATGCTGGGAAATATACTCTTGTCCTCTGTTAAGAGCAGTGCTCACTCTGAGGCACTAAGCTATCTCTTTAGCTCCTCCTTTCAAACATTGAATAAAAGAGGAAATGAGATGGCTCTAGGAGAAGAATATCTCTAAAGTTTCTTTTTCTAGTTTGACTTCTCAGTGTGTGAGACTTGCATTGTTTTGAAATGAAATAGAAAATGTTTTCTAGAATTTAGTAACAAACTTAGAAACTATAATAAGAAAACTCTACCAACCAACCAACCAATCAAACAAACAAAAAGTCCTTTTTTCTAAGTAAGAGGGAGTTAACATTTCAGATTATAACATAATCTGAAATAAGGGCCAAATCATCCATTTGGTGAGAGTTAGTTCAGACACCAAAGTGGAAGTTAAATTCAGTTTAGGCAAAAGCTCTCCTTACAAAAGGGCAAGACACATTCTAATAGATTGTTAACTGTATGGTATGGATGCCGAGTGGGACTTAATTTTTGCATTCATTTAATAAGTTTGCAGGGAATGTAGACATGGAACCAAACATTCATGTTGAGTTCATCTGTGAGAACATTTTTAGATGAAGCTACACTTGGGGTCCAAGGACTGAGCAAGTTCGAATGTTCTTAGTGTGAATAGTTGTCCTCCAATCCATTGAGACCCCAAAGAGAACAAATAGTGTGGGGGTGTGCACTTTATTTTCAATAGGATGTGTATAGGCTTCTGGTTCTCTTTTTTAAACAGGGATTTCATTAACATCATTATTACTCATAAGAGAGGAGACAGATAAGTTGATGGCTACCTTTACAGTAATGTGCAACTAATGCTGCCTGTTCTAGCCACACACAGATCCATCATCTTAACTCTGTTCACATTACTTCTACACCTGTCTTCGTTATGCTATGTCTATGTTCAGAGAAGCCAGGCATTTAGAAGGTCCTGACTTGAGGATGTGGTCTATAGTTAACGATTTAAAGCTAGGTATAATGTATAACTCAGCAAGTCTTTATTTAGCCTAAGTTAATTTTTAATGAGTGATTTAAAAGGTAAGAAACGCACGGCAAATAGCTCTGAGGTCAGAGATCTCAGAGCAGCATAAACAGATGAAGAGAAGATTGGTCAAGGTGACCAATTTTAGATTCTTATCTCTTCACTTCCTTCCAGTCCTGAGACTTGAGATAAGTGGGATAAATCCTTTGAGCATCCATTTAAATATTGCTTTCTAGAAATAACATGGAATCAGAATTACAGAACATTTTTAGGGGTTTTAGAATATGTAGACAACATTTTCTGTATCCATTCCTTTGTTGAAGGGCATATGGGTTCTTTACAGCTTCTGGGTATTATAATTAAAGCTGCTATGAACATAATGGAGCACATGTCTTTGTTGTATGTGGAAGCATCATTCGGTATATGCTCAGGATTGGCATAGCTGCATTATCAGGCAGTACAATGTCTAATTTCTGAGGAACATCAAGATTGATTTCCATAGTGATGGTACCAGCTTGTAATCACACCAACAATGGAGGAGTGTTCCTATTTCTCTGCATCCTCGCCAGCATCTGAAGTCATCTGAGTTTTTGATCTTAGCCATTCTGACTGGCAAGAGGTGGAATCTTGGGGTTTTTTGATTTGCATTTCCCTGATGACTAAGGATGTTGAACATTTCTTTAGGTACTTCTCAGTCATTCAATATTCCTCAGTTGAGAATTCGTGTTTATCTCTATACCCCATTTTTACTAGGGTTATCTGGTTCTCCGCAGTCTAACTTCTTTCCTTGTATATATTGGATATTATCCCTCTATCAGATGTAGGGTTGGTAAAGACCTTTTCCCCCTCTGTTGGTTGCCATTTTGTCCTAAAGCTTTCCTTACAGAAGCTTTGCAGTTTTATGAGGACCCATTTGTTGATTCTTGAAGAGCATAAGCCATTGGTGTTATGTGTAGGAAATTTTCCCCAGTGCCCTTGTGTTCAAGGCTCTTCCCTACTCTTACTTCTATTAGTTTGAGCATATCTGGTTTTATGTGCAGTTCAATGATCCACTTGGACTTAAGTTTTGTACAGGACTATGATAATGTGTCAGTTTGCATTCTTCTCCATGTTGACCTCCAGTTGAAACAGCACCATTTCTTGAAAGTGATACTTTTTTTCCATTGGATGGTTTTAGCTCCTTTGTCAAAGAACAAGTGACCATAAGTGTGTGGGTTCATTTCTGAGTCTTCAATTCTATTCCTTTGATCTACCTACCTGTCCCTGTACCAATACCATACAGTTTTATCCCTATTGATCTGTAATACTGCTTGGGGTCAGAGATGGTGATTTCCCCAGAAGTTTTTGTTATTATTGAGGATAGTTTTTGCTGTACTGGGTTTCTGTTGTTCCAAATGAATTTGCAAATTGCTTTTCCTAACTCTATGAAGAACTGAGTTAGAAATTTTATGGGATTACATTGAATCTGTACATTGCCTTTGGTAAAATGGCCAGAAACTGAAGAAATGGTCATTCAGAGCCTTCCCCTCCTGGGAATCCAGTGCATGCTGACAGGAGCCTGATATAGCTGTCTCCTGAGAGACTCAGCCAGAGCATGACAAATACAGAGGCAAATCCATTGAATTGAGAATGGGGTCCCTGTTGTAGGAATTAGAGAAAGGATTGAAGGAGCTGAAGGAGCTTGCAACCCCTAAGAACAACAATGCCAACCAACCAGAGCTCCCAGGGACTAAACCACTACTCAAAGACTACACATGGACATAGCCCGTGGATTCAACTGCACATGTAGCAGAGGATGGCCTTGTTGGGCAGCAATGGGAGGAGAAGTCCTTGTTTCTGCCAAGGCTGGACTCCCCCAGTGTAGGGGAATGTCAGGGTGGGCAGGCGGGAAGAGGGTGGTTTGGGAGGGGGAGCACCCTTATAGAAGAAGGGGAGGAGGATGGGATAGGGTACTTATAGACAGAAAACCAAGAAATAAATAAAAATCCAATAAAAAAGAGAAAAAACTAGAATATGTAGACAAGTTAAATGTGAGCAAGATTTCATTATGATAAACATTAATACAAAATACCCACTACATGAAGGAACTTCATGGTAGCCATAAACAGAATCACTTACAGGTTAGACAGACAGGTGCAATTTCCATTTCAGTGCTTACTTACTCCTATAATGATGTCTCAGCATGAAGGGAGAAATCAGTTACTTGGTGGATGTATGCTGGAGACACATCCTTATTCCTGCTGTGAGAAGTAACAGCGTGAAAACTGTCTATAAATGACATCATTTGAAGTGTTTAATTAGTTTTTCATTAACTGATATTTTTATTGATGAAGTATGCATCTTATTTCCTTTATCTCATTTTAGCCCATAAATTTAATTGTTGAGTTTAATTATAATCACTTAATAATTACTGTATTTTGGCATTAATTATCTCACATCAAGCCATTAAGAATATTACTCAGTGTAAAGCTAATGAAGCCACAAGTATGCACAGACTGTGGCTTACCTGGAATATCGATATTTCATCCCTCCTTCTCCATCTCCCTCTCTTCCTCCCTCTTTCTCTACCTTCTTTCTTTTCTTAATTTTTAATACATCTTAAAAATCCTCTTAATGACTTAGCTGTTCATAAGCATTGTTATCTCAGAAGCCTACAACACTCCCAAATATCATAGAGTTACATTTTTGAGATGCCAAAGTTGTTTGTTCATATTGGCTTCTTGTCATTCAATGTAATTCTATACACATTATCTCAGATACAGGATTTCTAAGTACAGATAAAAGAAAAGTTTTAAAATGTGCTATTTCTAGGATCTGGTGTCTGTTACAAGAACATTAGGTACTGGAAGTGTCATGGAAATCTATTGAAGAAGGTTTGCCATTCTTATTAAGTTTAATCCACTGTTTATTGTAGATAAAAATCCCTTACCAATATTGGAACTTTGCTTTATGGATGTTAACAAGGAGTTGAACTTAACACTTTCAAACACTTGTAAAGCTCTAACCTTGAATAAGTTCCAATAAAAAGTTTGTTTTTAATCATTTATTAAACTATTTCTCTGCTAGTTATTTGCAAGTAACTAAAAATAAAATCCTTCTAAGTGTAATAAATGTGTATCTATGTTGATTGCAAATATGGTTGTCTCCTGTACATTTAATATACAACTTCCACGGCCATATGTGGTGAAAATAGACAAGCAATACTTAATTACTAATGTAAACATGGATTATTAACATTGCATAGTAGGCATTAGAGTGAAAAATTCCAAAAAATGAAATGCTGGAAGGATGGACAGGTGTTGATGAAAAAAATCTAGCAGGAGACAAAATTTGGTAAGAAGCTATGACAAGCAGGATTCATTTGATATTATCAAGTATAAGTGATAGTGGCTGAATGTTGTGTTCAGTAGGAGTCAAGATTGTACTTTGGTTATGGATCAGTGTTCTGCCTTTATGTAAATGACTGTTATAGATGGAAAAAGACTGTGGTAATATTTATTTGTCACTCCCTCTCAGGAGCAAGCTTGAGGTCTACTGCACTCTCCACGAATGGGTCATAAACTTCCTCAGTGAGAAAAAATAGTTTGACTTACTATAAGGCAGTGAAATGAGTGAAATAAGTAAAGGGTGCTGATTCTCATGCTGCTGACATCTAGACAGCTCTGTATTCAATGATCTTTTGGTTCTAGTTGAATCATACCAAAGGCAAAGAAAGAGTTCTCTACCCCGCATGTCAAAGAGTTCTCCAAAAGCCTTCTACATATTCATATTTAATCCATTGACCTGAGCTACTCTCAACCCTGGTCAGAGGAGCTTCTTCTAGCAATGCGTAGCAGTCAACCTAGAGATGTATAACCAGGCAGAGTGCAAGAGAGTTAAAACGTGAGTGTGCCTCCCTGAAGGAGGCATCTGCATCAACCTCCTGCCTCCCAACTAAGGCTTCAGAACCTGACAAAAGAGAAGGTAGAAAAAAATACAAGAGCTAAGGAATGAGGAAGAGCCTGACAAAATCGTCTCAGGACATGACTTGGCTACTGAACGTCCAACAGCTGCAAATAATCTGAAGGCCAAGCCAACCAAAATTCCTGCATAGATGATCCCAGTGTCAATGAGATCTCCAGGCCCCCACATTAGTGAGGAGCTATTCACAGCTGTTACTTGGAGAGGGAGACATTCTTTTCTGAGCCTGTGGCTGTTGATAGAAGCCCTGTATTTCAATGGATATTCTCATATCCATCTACATATAAGTAGACTTGGTGGATTATTAGCCTTAAAAATAACATGAATCGGGGCAGGGATTTGTAGTATAAGCAGCTTATATTGAGAAATTGTCATGAATGAAATATTCCTGTCATTTCTAAGAGAAACAATTGCACAGTAACTTTTTTTCTTTTGGTTCTCTGTCTCTTACCATTTTTTTCTGCACATTTTCTGCAATTATGTATAAGAATGTTATTTTATGTATCCAAAGGATCTGGGCACCCCATAATCAGCTGTTCTCATTCCATATACTTTTAAGCAATATGCTTTTTTTCTTTAAATTTTGGTAGGCAGTAGCTCTTTAGTGATTTCATGAAAAAATTCATATTGAGAAATGCTAAGTATTTTATGCTTGAGATTTTTATTTTTATAGTATGTTGAGAAATAAGCTGAATACATTTATGTTAGAAATAAGTATTTCCCATTCTTTCCTATTAATGCTATTGAAACACTTAAGCCAATTACCTCATCGTTGAATCTACTGGCTCATCCAACCAGTAGAATGTTTCAAAAGTCTGCTAGAAATTCTGAAAGTAAGCCATTAAAATGCTGAGTCCATATTGCCTCTTTGTAAACCTTTGTCATGGAAACTTACCTGAACAGGATCACATCATAAAAGCCCCATTGCAGTTATGTGGACATATTACATGGTATGAGAAGAAACATACTTTCAAATCCACAATCCATGAGTGAAGAAATAATTTCATTACCTGGCTAAGGAAACATGAGTGAAAAAAGAGACAGGGGACAGAACATGCATCAACAACAGTGGCTGAAGCCTCTACTTCAGACTTTAGATGTTTGAGGTCTCTGGGTGACACCTTGGGAAAAGCGATCATCGCACCTTAACTTAAAGCGATGGGTGCATTGTAATGGTTGTTGAGTTGAAACCACTGTGGTTTGGGGTATTATTCAGCAACTGATTGAAAGCTTCCCTCTGCAGATTTCTGCTACTTAACACTGAAATGGAAACTTCTCTTTTCTTTGGAAAGTCAGTTTTGTCAAATGATGTCTTGCTGCGGGACACAGATGAACGGATGTTTTCCTGAAGAAGATACAGATGCAAGGATGTTTTGCTGTAGCAAACACATGAAAGGATGTATGATGTTCAGAAGGAATATAAATATGATCCCACAGACAGTGGGAGTTCGAGTACTGGTTTGCTGTGCTACGCTCCACTATTCTTTGCTATGGCATGCTTGTATCGCTTCATTTTACACTGTGGTGTTGCTGAGCTCCGCTTGTGGTGATGCCTTAGAGAGAAATTCGCCAAAGAACTTCTAGTGAGGTTCCTGTGACTTCTTGCTGCTTCTATGGACCCTGGCTACTTGGTGAGCCTCGCTCCCCCTCCCCTCCTCCTCCTCTTCCTCCTCCCCTCCTCCTCCTCTTCTCCTTCTCCTTCCTTTTTCCCTTCTCCTCCTCCTCCTCCTTCTTTTCATTTTTTATTGGTTATTTTATTGATTTACATTTCATTTTATCCCCCCCCTCTCAATTTCTCCTCCACAAACCCCTTCCAACCCCCCTCTCCCTGCCTCTGTAAGGATGCCCTCCACTTGCCCACCTACTCCTGCCTAGCATCCCCTTACTCTGGGTCATCGAGCCTCCACAAGACTAAGGGGCTCACCTCTTAGTGATGTCTGCTGGGCAATCCTCTGCTACATATTCACCCCCTATCCCCCAGCTGTGTACTCCTAGGTTTGGAGTGTTGGTTGATATTGTTGTTCTTCCTATGGGGTTGCAAAGCCCTTCATCTCCTGCAGTCTTTGCCCTAGCTCCTCCATCGGGATTCCTGTGCTCATTCTGATATTTGGCTGCATTTAGCCGCACCTCTGGAAAAGCCTCTCAAGGGACAGCTATACCAGGTTCCTGTCAGTAAGCACTTCCTGGTATCAGCAATAGTGACTGGGTTTGGTGGCTGCATATGGGATAGATGCCTAGGTGGGACAGTCTCTGGATGGCCTTTTCTTCAGCCTCTGTTCCACTCATTGTCCCAGAATTTTTTTTGACAGGAGAAATTCTAGATTAATATTTTTGAGGTGGGTGGGTGGCCCTATCTCTGAACTCGGGGACTGCCTATTGACTAGATATGGTCTCTATAGGTTCTGTCTCCCCTTTGTTGGGTATTTCTGGGTCCTGGGAAACTCTTGGGTCCCTGGCATCTTAGACTTTCTAATGGCTACACCCAGTTTCTTCCCCCCCACTACACATCTACTTTCAAATTCCTGACCCTCTGTACTTCTCCTCCATCTCCTCCTATATCTGAATTGCCCCCCTTTCCGTCCCCCTCCTTTCTCCCTCCTAGCTCTCTCTCTCTCTTTACTTCCCAGAGATTATTTTCTTCTTCCTTACAGTAGGACTATAGCATCCACACTTCAGTGTGAACTTCTGGCTGGTTGGTGGGTGGTAACTGCTGAGAAGACTGAACTGCAGTGGCCGACTCATATTTTGGTGTTCGCTGCTGGACTGAACTGCTGATAACCTGACGATGAAGATTAGATTCATCCTTAAGGAGCTACTTCTAAAGATGTCTACTCCCTCCATGTCCTAATAGCTTTTTCTTCCTACCTTTTCTGGGTGGTGGGCTAAGGAGAAGTTGACCCCTTATTAAAGTAGGTTGGAAAGAAATTATGCCTACAACCTGTGCTTGGGAAACCTGGCTCCATTCTGAATTCCGGCTATTTGGGACTCTAGAAGTTTTAAGCTTTCTCAATATTCGAAAGTTCTTTAACCTCACACAGAATAGCTTTGATTTTTACATCCCAATAATTGTGCTGAGCACTCCAAAAGTGTTTCAAATTGGAGGCAAGTATTGGGACTATCAAATAGTGTGTGATTAGGTTTTTTTCTCTTGTTGTTCATTACCATTTCAAATTAGAAACATACATTATTTCTTTCTTTGTATGATGTTAACTTGAAAATAAAATTATTCAGGTCCAATCTTTCTTGCTTGATCTTTTGCAGATGCTGTTTGGAATGATTATAATTATAGCCAAATAACCAATTTCTTGTGTCAAATTCATAGCCAACTTCATGACTTAGATCATTTCTTTTCAATTTTCCATTTTCTTTCATCAAATTTCTATTAGTCAGTAAAGCCTGGCTCTATCCTTAAGTCCTTAGGTGGCAGAAATATATTATATCCCATGTCTCATTTCTTTCATCTTTCCTGAATTTTCAGTCAATGATTCATGTTTACAATATTATGAGAATGGTAGTAAGAAATTCCAGATCAGTTCTTCCTGGAGAAATAGGGTGCAAGACAATCATCTAATTCAATTTTCCAGTAGTCACAATTTAAAACTGAATGAAATTGACTTTAAACACTTACTTTAACTCAATGTATAAAAATTTAAATGATATAAAGTGTTTTCAATGTAAATTTCAAAGCAATATTTTACTTTATTTATATGATGTTTACAAAAGACATTTTGCCTTTTCTATTTCTACTACAGGTCATATATGATCCACATAGTGCACCATAATTTGAACATGATATTAGAGGAGAACATTTGACAAGTCTGTCCTTTTCTGATATCTATATTTTCTTTCCATTTTTTTTGTCTGTACCCATAGAATCTAAGTCCATTCAAACTCCTCGGGACAAGTTAGCATTCATCTTTTATGCATTTTTAGTTTTATGATTTCAGCCATGTATACAGGATCTTCTATATTCCTTTAGTACCTGGCAAGATATTGGCAATATTTTGAGTATTTGAAGATTCTTAATATTTTTGTAGTTATTCGCTCCCTTGTCTTTCTCTCTCTCTTCTTCTCTAACTATCTTTTGCCATTTGTTTTGAAAACCTTTTCAACCATCTAAGCAGTTTAGCACGAAATCGAGTCGATTATCGTGCATTCACTATGATGAGGCAGCTTCACTTACAACATCACCTTGACAAATAATGGCTCCTCCTTAGGGTCCTTTCCTCTTCGGCATGTAGGGGCGGTTTGCTCTAGAAGTACAAGGCGTGACACTTGCATCTCTTCCTAAGGAGCATTTGTAAACATTTCCCCACTAAAGAAGTATCCTTTGTGATTCAACAGAATCCTATATATTTATGTTTCCACTCGTTCAAAGCTATTAGCATTCAGTTGGTTTTGGCAAAAAACTTGGGCCTCTTTTAGCATTCTCATTTTCTGTATTGTTCTTTTATTTTTTTCTACAATGGGATGCCATCAAACATACAGAGCTGTGGGAAGGCATGTATTTCCTCTGGGCTCTTTGACCAGAAGGAGAAATTCTCAGTGATTCCACTTTACTTCTAATGACATTTTAAAATAAATATACTCATCAGCATGGCTTTAAAATATCTCTCATCTAGATACCTAAAATGTTTTAACTTTTAGATGAATATATATTATAAAAGTACATTCAAGGTCTTCTTGGAGACGATCATTAAACATTCTTTTTACATCATTTTAAACTCATTTAACGCAGTTTAGCTTCATAGAGTATTAGAGTTTTGGAGATATGGTGTAATTGGAAATTACCCAGGTCTCACTTTCAAGTCCTTTATCAGAAGGTTTTTATGGAAATAAATGAATTTATAAAAATTGAGAGAACTTCAATAAGTTCTTTAATTAAGAGCCAAGAGATATAGATGGATAAAATCTAAAAATAGAGAGAGGTTAATTTAATCACATAACAGTAATTGCATGTGTGGTATGGATAAGGAATAAATGTGCATTTGTATCTAACACTTTGGAGGATTTCTTGTTATGATAAAACATTAATTTTTAAATATATATTTATTTATGTATAAATTATCCCTCCTCAAAGCATCAATGGTTTGTTAAGTCATAGAAATTATTTTCCTGATAACTAATAAAATAATATTTAAGGTCCTTAGACAAACTACCATATAGAACAAAGTTTCTCTTGCCTGACTGTGTTATAACACAGTGTCTTCCATCTACTAAGGGTGTTACAAACAATAAATATTTATATATTATAATTCTGGAGAAAGAATAGTACGAAATAAAGGCCCCTGCCGATCTGGTGCACGGTGAAACTCACTTCTTGTCTTAGAGACGGCCATCTTCTTGAAGTTTCACACAGGCAGAGGGAGCGTGGGAGCTCCCTGGGACATCTGTTCTACATGAGTTTTCCATTTGTGAGGACCCTCACGCTCCATGACTGTACCTCTATACTCCCCAATACTATGACCTGGGGGTTACTCTCCAACAGGAAGAGTCAGGTGACATCAATATTCATTTCCGCAGCTTCTCTCCAAAGAAGAGTACAAGTAAAGATAAATTCATTTCTATAAGGAAAGCAAACATTTCACTTGTGCACTTGTGTATTTCTTGGGGGAAGATCAGGTTTCTTTCTCATGTGCATTAGTAAGGCCTCAGTCTCTCTCTCTCTCTCTCTCTCTCTCTCTCTCTCTCTCTCTCTCTGTGTGTGTGTGTGTGTGTGTGTGTGTGTGTGTGCACGCACTACTGTAAGAGCAACAAGATAAATAACAGCAAGCAAGGGAATGTAATTAAATAGAAGTTGACTTGGAGTGTGGGTTATGACTCTGAGAATTGGATAAACAGAATGGTATTGGTAATAACACTCAATGGCACCCAATGCTTGATCCTTTCATGCTGGATGCGATTTTTATTATTTATGTTATTTTCCTCCTTTCTGCCTGTGAGCTAAAACCCAGTAATTTATTATTTTCATCTTACAAATGAGGAAACTTATTCTCAGGATGTGAATATAATTTGCTCAGAACCACTTAGCTGGCAAGTTGCAAAATGATGGTTTAAAACCAGGCAATGTTTGAAACGCTTACCTCCTGGCTTGTGATTGGCTATGTGATAGATTGGATGGCTGCTACTTAGAAATGCCACTCAATATGTCCAGGGATTGATGCTTAATTAAAAGGTATTGATATATAGCACATCCATGGACTTAGATTTGTTGCTACAAATACAGTGAGGAGAAAAATTTTGAATTAACTTCTGCTTGTCTCAGTATAGTGGCTAGTGCTTCTCAGTGGATCCTATTCATACGAAGACTGAAGAGCTTTTGTTAAGATTCATAGCTACAGCTGTGACAACAGGAGTTCTGACTTAGAAAGCCTGGAAGTCAGAACCTTGTATTCTAAAGTGTTGATGGGTTCAGTGTTCACACCAAGGTTGGAAAGACATTTTCTGGCACAGACACTCACTCCTTAGTTGGCCCACAAAAATCTTTTTAAAAATCTAAACATTCGTGTACTGGTTTACAAACCGCATACCTGTGTTCTCGTGTTTATTTCCTCCTTCCTCTGTCTGGACACCAAAGTGTTTAAGGGCACAGACTGTATCACTCCACAGCTGTATATTAACTCACACTGACCTTTACCACTGTAGTTATCTGTGGAAGGAGTGATCTCTCTGATGTATATGAGAAAGTGAATGAATTATTGCAGGATGGTGTGGGATGTGCAAAGTGATTGTGATGTTTTAACTGTCTACTTGATAGTCTAGGATAATCTAGGAAGGGGATTCTCAGTGGGACACTATCTAGATAGGTTGATGTATGGGTACATTTATTTATCCGTCTCTATTCCACTCCCCTTCTGTGGATGAACTGTAACCTGGAATTGTGAGCTAAATAGTACCAGGGGGGTGAGCCAAGACAGAAGCAAATCACTTTTGGACTAGTAACTTCAGTGGCATTTACCCTTTGACTCTCTTATTATCCAAATTCTGGATACTTTGAATTATGTCTGTTTTATCATGAGCTTCTTAAATGGTTACACAATCATGCAGTTTTAACAACTGCTTAGTAATACGCTAGCACGATACTAAATGACAGAGAAAAAGATTCCCGTTCACACAATCCCTTTGTATTCATAAAAACTCTCTCATTTTGGTGCTCATTCAAAGGCTTTATTCATTGCAGAGGGGTGGGCGGGGAGTGGTGGACTCAGTTGCAGTAGTTCTCCAGTTGGTAGAGGGAGCAGATGCTGGTGCAGCACTGATCCACAATGCCACGCTTCTGCCGGGCAACCTCCAGTGCCAAGGTCTGAAGATCCCCGGCCTCCGGGCCTCCACCCAGCTCCAGTTGTGGCACTTGCGGGTCCTCCACTTCACGACGGGACTTGGGTGTGTAGAAGAAACCACGTTCCCCACACACCAGGTACAGAGCCTCCACCAGGTGAGGACCACAAAGGTGCTGTTTGACAAAAGCCTGGGCAGGCTTGGGCTCCCAGAGGACGAGCAGGGCCAGCAGGGGCAGGAAGCGCATCCACAGGGCCATGTTGGAACAATGACCTGGAAGATAGGCAGGGTTGAGGCTAGGAAAAGGTCCATGTAAGAGAGGAACCCACATCCTTCCTAAAGTCCCTAGAGTTTTGGCTGGGGGAACCGGGCTCACCCAGGAGAGTACATACCTGCTTGCTGATGGTCTATGATTGTAGCTGGTCACTTAGGGTTGGGAGTTACTGGGTCTCCACTAGCTTTATAGTCCAAAGCACCTCCTCTCTGCCCCCTGGACTTTGCCGTTTGGCCCATTAAGGGCTCTAGGAGGGGTAGGTAGGCAGATGGCGAGAGGGGCTGAAGCTGTAATTTCCAAACACTTGCCTAGTGCTAAGTCTGCAGAAAGCGCTCATTGGACGTCAACAACTCTACTTAGACCTAGGGTAATTAGATTATTAACAAGGGGCCAGATGGCCTGATGAAGCAGTTCACAGCACAATCATTGTCCCAGAGAGGGTAAGGCCCTCTTTTTCCTTGGCTGAGCATTTTCCACCTCATTTCCCAGAAAGTTGCAGTTGTTGGGGACCTGGTATCTTTGTCCCTGGAACTGTTTCATAGTTTCTATTGATAGCTGGATTCTTAGCTCAGCTGAGACCCCAGCTCACCTTCAAAGGGAGAAGGAAAGCAGAACTCAGGCAGCAGGACATGTAATGGTCCCTTCTCCTCTATCTCTACTTCCACAAACCCATAGCCCACTCAGGGGTCAGCTGGGACGAAATATAGATACTCAAATTCTATTTTTTGACAACCATTTGAATTAGGTGGAACATTTGGTCTCATTCTAATTGATTTTCCACAAAGCATCAGGCCTCAGTAGCACAGCGTTCACCCCAGTTTAAACATCTGCCAACAGGGTCAATTAGGAAAGGTAGCTATTTTCAAGGAGTTGAGAGGAAATGCAAACCAGACTTTCTGTCAATGACAGCATTCAATTAAGTCAACAAACATTTGCTGAGAAAAATCTCTGTGATGCGCAGTGGGTTCCAATGTAGGCGCCATAATAAAGTAGACACGTTACTTGTCTTCAAGTAACTCAGAAGCCATTAAAGAAAGTAGGTTTGTACTGGTCCAATAACGTTAAGTTAGTTTGTGAAGTCCTTATGGTATAAAATAAACATAGGTTATACAGCAAAAAAATTTAACTTCTCCAGTGCCATCCATGAAAGCTTTTAAAACTTGTTTCTGCCTCTTTTTCTTAGTCTGATTATAGGTATGGAAAACATATCAATTTGGCAGTTTTCTAAAGGGTATGAGTAGAGGAAAATAGCGAAGTATAGCACTGTAAGTGACCCAGCTTGTATCGGGAGAGTAAGGTCATCTTTGCTGCTAGCCTGGAGTTATGTGGGGCTGGCAAGCACCTGGTTGCTTCTCTCAACCACTGTCAACTTTCTTATTTAACTGGATGCACTGATAATCTTTGTTCAAAAAGAGGACCTTTCTGGGGGTGCTTGATCTCTCCTGTTCTCAGCCATTGACTACAACCTCAAATGTGTGGTTCTAGCCCGGCACAACAGAACTTTGGGAAACAGGTTCTGGCACCGTGTTTATAAATTAGCTTTCCTCTTAGAATTTGCACCCTCTACTCTAACTAAATTAACACAGTGTTCCTTTGAACAATGGGTGGCACTCCTTTTTCTTAATTAGAAATCTACTTTATGATTCCAGTGAGGTTAGTGTCTTCACCACTGCTCAGCCAATCATCATGTGGCAGTCCATGACAGGTACCCAGAGAGCTGAGAACAAAGAAAGAAAACCCATGACTGAATGATAGGTAAGATGTTTGTATTTCATCAGAGTGGAGAAACCAAGGTACTGTAATATAAAGGCTTGTAAACATTAGGTTTCAAGTTGGAAGAAAACATTTATTTAGAGAAAATGTCCCCTTTACTGGCTACACTGGTCAGAGAGTGAGTCAGAGAATTAGAGGGACCAGAGAGAAGGCTGATGGACGAGACTAGGACTGCTCAAGAATTGAATTGAATTGAATTTTATTTTTTAAGGAGCTCTTTTCTGACACTCTTCTTTAGCCATGTAACTTTTGTCGTTGTAGATAGTGGTGGAGTGATTCTAAAGTTCATATGCACCACTGGACTGAAACTTCAAATATTGTTTCCTTCCCTGAGCTTCAATCCTGTGGAAAGGTCGCGGGTGAGCAGTCGTTCTCCTGAGGGAACTCCCTGGAAGGAAATGGGATGCGACAACATGAGATCATGCTTGAACCAGGGGATTCCATCGGAGACTAAAGCTAGAACACTGGCTGCACACTTATTTCGGAATGGGGCACTGTGCGCCTGCTTATCTCAGGAACTGGCAAGTATATTACCGTATACAGACAGCTACTTAGGTCACACGTCTCGAAGAGAAGGAGGGTAGTGAAACGGAACATATATGAGTATTTTTGGCTTAGACTATCATCCTATAATGACTTGGACCCAGTGCCTTTCTCTCAAGGTCCTCCCAAACATAAACATCTCCATTAAATTCTCGTGTTTCATTTTAATTGATTTATTTACTGACTTAAAATGTGAAAATGCTATCTGTAGGTTCTAACTTATTCCTGTTTGGTATTAAGAGTTGGATTCTATTTTGTGGGCTGCAGACACAGCATGTTCCTGAGAACTTGGATTAGTGGTATGACCACAAACAGTGTCAATCATTTTGATGATACGTGAACCCGGGATGTGATTAAATAGTCTGTTGTTACTGTAGCTTTAGCAAGGCTAGATAATGTCCTGGTTTCTAATAATATATTTGGTAACTTACACTATGAGAGCTAAAAGAGTGCATACTGTGGTTCAGTAACAAATGCCTGGAGGATAAACAAGTAGCATTTCCCTCTGTGGTGTGTTATTATATTATTTCCCTGTTAACTTCTACTTAGAGTTTTGAGGTGTTGTTAATGTCAGTGGCAGAATTTCCAGACTTAGTGAGTTGGTTTTCATCCAAAATAGGTCACAACGAAGGCCTAAATAAAATAAAATAATAAAAACAATCTCTAACTTTAGCCCTAGGATATTTAGGACTTGGAGAAACATTACATGCCATCCATTTTCCCAATTTCTCAACCTGTTTAAGCAGATAATTAAACAAATTACTCTAGAGAATATTCTATTTTGTGTACAAACCTCCCCAGCTGTTTTTATTAAGAACTAGAAGCTTTTGTTTGTTTTAAGTTCTCCTTTTACAAAATATGCGGTTTCTACAGAACTGAATTTTTATAAATGGGCACATTTAAAATTTTAATTGAGAAAAATTCTTGCCTTGATCCTTTCATATGCCAAAGGATTTCATTTCTGTAATACATACTTTTAAATTAATGAATTATATATAATACAACACATGAGTTTCTCAACATTTAAAGAAAAACACATTGATAATAAGTGGCTTAAACAATAAGTTTTCTGGAAATGAAAAGAAAGGATTCTGGATGTTTTAGATCAAAATAATTTTTATCAGTTCCCTGACTGACTGATTAGGGTACATCAAGTTAGGACGTATCATTTTATTAGGTTGTATCAAACATGATTATCTTAGTTGTAACTGTATAAGTTAATGCTCAAACTTGTCATATATTCTAACCAACTTAATTTTGTTGGTATTGAGAAATTCCAAGTGACAGCTCAAAGGACTGACATCAAATGGAAGTGATTTATAGTAGATTAGAGTTTGAATAAATGGCTTAAAAAAATCTTCTCACATACAAAGCAATTGTTTTCCCTTCTTTGATTAGTGCTGTATTGGCTTTCATAACTTAAATTGGTAATGGAAACTTCTTAGCAAAGATATAAGAAGTTTTTATATTGTTGAGATTCTTTAACTGTCTTTTATGATGAGGAGTATTTTGCCTGTATGTAGATACGGCTATGTTCTACATGCAGGCCTGGTTCCACAGCATTCAGAAGAAGATAGCCGTGGAACTAAGTTACAGATACATGGTTGTAAGTCACCATGTGGGTGCTGAGAAAGAAACCCCAGTCCACTGCAAGGCAATTGTTCGTAACAATTGAAACATCTCGCCAGCCCTATAGAGGAGTGTTATGCTGTTATTTTTAGAAACCTCGCGAACTTATACAATTTCGATGGGCCAGTTCTGTCCTTCTGGAGAATTAAAGGCTAGGAACAAAGATCAGCTATTCCAACAAAACCATCTTAATTGACTCGGCCATAAGGCAGCTCGGTTGCTGATTGCAGATGAACAAGCATTCCCTGGGAAAAAATACGTGAGCAAGCATTGCGTGGTAGCGTTGAGCACAGACCAGCTCACCTGCAGACTAGAGCACTATAGTCTAATTATAGTTTAAATCCCTGAATTTGGGTCAGTTTGTTACACGGCAATAACTATTACGTGAATGGTGTTTGCTATAAAACTAGCAAAGATCGATATCCATTTTCATCAATAGCAGCTATTTCATTTATTTGACTCTCCGGACCAGACTACTTTATTCAAGTTCACAAGTCTAGATTCATGGTCCCTTTACTCAAGTTCTAAGGCAGCTGGAGTCTAAAGTTCTCTGAAGTGCAGTGCGATGTGGAGACCAAATTTCCATGTGTCTGCCACTCCGAGATATCCGTGTACTTCCCTCGCCTCTGAGTATTGAATTCTGATTGTCCATCAGCATATTTTGAATATGTTCTACTCCGTCTTTTATAATGTACAACTACTATAAATTCATGAGATTCCATAGGGTACACACAATATGTGAGCCCATAAATTTAATACTGCATCATTAAAGGAATATCTTTATGATATTCACTGTGGTACATTTTGAATCTAACCAAATGCTCTTTTTGGAGAAGTAAACAATCCTAATAAATGACTATTTGGTAAACGAGACCACAGGTAATGCTCACCAGGAAGCAGTGTATATACACACTTAGGTATTTCTCATTTTGAAGCATGGCACATTTGCTCAGCAAGTAGCTGAGGGTCAGAACGAGAGAGAAGGGGTGAAGAAGCAATTCCACAGACTGGATGAGTAGGAAATGTGTGCCCTAAAGCAAGCATCAAATACTCTACTTCAGTGCCAATGCCTCTGATTTCTTTAGACGCAGCTTCTCTCCATGGCAAATCGTATCTTCAAAGCTGCAGAAGAGTTGCTGACAACTGCAGCCTCCTATCTAAATTGTGACTCTGTAATCACGATTTTCAAACGATATTTGCCTGAAGTCTAGATTTCGGCATCCTTATAAAATAGCACCCTTTCTTTTTAAAAACCAGCGGAGAGATTGAAAGAGATAATAAAATTACTCTTTGTACAATGGTGGATTAATGAGAACACCAAACCATTCTAATGATAGATAGAGAAATTGCTTCCACAGTTTTTGATTGAAGAGGTCTAAAGTTTGTCAAGCTTATCAAAAGTGCATAAGCAATGAAGATGTACAAGTTTATAAGCAATTATGGAGCACATTAATTCCATAACACGAATAATTTTACTGCTTCATTACTGTTGGTAGGACTCCTGTGGGAAATACAGGAAGATAATAAATATGTGTCAAGAAAATATTTTTATTGGCATACGGAAGTATTCTGCTTGATTAACATGTAGTAAATTAATTTCGTTCCATTGACATTGTTTTCTTTGTAGCCTCTGTGCTCTCTGATAGCGGTAGGATATACTCTGCTTAGAAATTAAAATCACATTTGAATAAAACTCAGCAAAACACCTTAGAGAAGCCTATATAAATGGTGAACGATGATGTTAGGAAAGCTGTGAGGAAAAGGTGATATGATGCCGGAAAAACGTGGCAGCCTAAATTATGGAAGTGAAAGTACCACTTGTGGTATCTGGAAGATAACAATTTCCATAATGAAAGCGAACTTGGGAAGTTGATCCCCACGCAGAATATTTTATGCTCCATTTGGCTTCATTTTACAGCCTGTAAAAAGTTAGCAGGACCAAGAGATGAACTGAGCAAGGAACTGCTGAGTTGGCACGCAGCGTTTACAGCCAGCCAGGACTCACCTGGCTGTACCATTGTTTATCTTCAGTCTTTCTGGAAAGTAAAGATTTTAAAGTGAAATGTGACTCAGACAAAAGAGCAAATCAAAGGTTAATTCTAAAGACCTTCCTGGTAGGCTCGACAGATAGCTCTGTGGTGTGTGCCCAACCTGCCAGTGGTGCTAAGAACCCACAGTAGAATAAAAGAGTATAATTCCAAGAGCTGCCCTCTGACATTCATACCTGTGCTCTGAATGCATGCCAACACACATGCACAACACAGCCACACATCATTGGTAATAACTAACAGATAATAGATAAATAAATAAATAAATAAATAAATACTCCTCCTTGCAATCTTTATAAGGTTTAAGATTTTACCATCTGACTCTTAGTTTAATGAGAGAAATTATAAGTATTCTAAAAGTATTATTCCATAATCACATAGCAGCTTGGTACAAAGAAGAGAGGCCCTTTTCTACTAGCCTTAGCTGTCTCTGTCTGTCTGTCTGTGTGTTTATAATCTATCTAATTTATCTATCCATCAATATCTATCTCATCTATTTTCTCATTTGCATCTTTGATTTAATCTTGGTCTATACTTCCAAAAGTATGTTTATTTGGGTTCAGTGAGAGACTAAAGGAATTGCCTCAATAGTTCAGGCTGTTCTGCCTTGCAAACTGTGACTAACCCCACATCATACACTGTGCCTAGGAGCTCGGGGCATTCTTTAGTAGACACTCCTGAGTGACATGGTTATGCTTAGTACAGGTGAAATAAACGCATCGTCATATGTTAAGACAATACAGGAGTGGAAAATGAAGAACTGTAATTAAATGACAAAAATGAGTTCAGGCCAGACAAAACCAGCACACATCTTCTCCATCTTGAGCTTGTTCTCTGGCGGTTTATAGACTTGCAGTTTGTGAGTTTGTGCTTTCATTCTATCAGCTACTAAATAATAGCCCAGCTCGGTGCTTCATTTCTCACTTCGATTCCTCCTCCCCTTTCCAGGCAAGCACACATCTCTTTACCAACAGTCCATTAGTTTTGATGTTTGAAGGGCTTCTCTGAAATCTATGGCATTTCCTGGTTGCTTGCTCTACCCTATTTCTGCTTTCTGCCTGAGCAAACATTCTTGGAAAATATTTCACTTTGCCCACCTCCGTTAACACTGTTTGGATTTGTGGGTGTGCATTCAAGCAAGGTGGGGAGGCCCACGGAGGAGAACAGACTCTTGCTGTGTCTGCCAAGAACTGGAGAAATTCATGGGAGGCAGGGGAGCAGGCTCAAGGGACAGGGGTATGTGGCTTCTTTTATTTTGGGCTAATAGAACAGAGCTATTAGGGAATACTGGACATGTTCTAGTGAGGATGGGGCATTTTGGATATATGACGGTTAGGCAGTTGATTTTATCCCTCTAGAAGAGCTTCGCCTCACCATTACCTTGATCTGAGGCTGAAGAACTAAACCATCATTCTATCTGGGTCTCAGACAAAGGCTGTGCCAACATTCCTTCTACTATGATGGCCCCGAAAAGCCAACAGTTTCAGATAAACCTTCACTGGTGTGATCATTTCTAACTCAGGTACAAGTCAGAGCAATGGCAAAGTTCTCTCAAAGCTGCCATTGCTGTCATGTGTGGCACACAATTCTGAGACCACCACATGGCGAATTCAAATTCCAGGGCATCCTAAGTTATGACTCACGCTCTCAGCAGTTACCTTGAAACCTGTTGCTCCAACACCACATGAGTTATAGAATAAAACACATGTGATATGTTTCAAAAGAACTACTACCTTTCCTCTCCAAATTTTTGCTGACACCCTTGCTGTGTTCAGGTCACTCTCGCTTCATTTAGCGTTTGTGTCAGTGCTGGTAGACATGACCATTCTAGATACTTTTATTAAATAGGCTGATATTTCCTTTATAGAAGGGAGCTGGAGAAAATTCTAGAGATGTTGATATTGTTATTGATACTGATGTTTCATGAAATGTTTTGGAATGTTACCAACAACAACAAAAGCCTCCGTGGGACAGCAGAGCAGAGACATTATTTAGACCAGGCACAGAATTGAGTAGACTGTTTTTGGATACTATTTTTTCCCATGTTCCTTATCTATATTAGCTCTGCGTTATCTTCATGATACTGATGCTATCACAATTATTCTCAGAGGGAAGTTTGCACAATTGGTCACTACTCTGGGCCATTGTAAAATTTGAGAGTGTTATTGTCCATGAGTCCTAAACCAAACATCTAGACTCATGGATCTTTGTATCAAGGTCCACACCAACCAGTGGAATATGGCCAGACTCTCTACTGCTTTTATATAATATTTGCATGGGTCCATCTTTTATCCACTCTGGAATTTCTGCACCGATGGTTAACTAACTTTCCTCTAGGTGAGAGAAGAGGCGAAGCCGTATCTCTGCCTATTACAGGAAAATGTCAGATTCTTTCATTCCAGATAGTCGAAGGAAAAATCCTCCTTCTACTGTGTTTATGGAAGCACTGCATGGATCTGAATATTGTCTTATTTGAGTGTCCTATTGACCAGTTTCCAGGAAGTGGTAATTTATGGTCCTGAGCATCACCATGGTGAGGTAATGGGGAGCGAGTGTTTGTGATGTGAAATGACTTGAGCGGATGACAGCAGCAACATCAGTCACTGTTTGTCCCCCTCCTGACTCTTGTCCTGTTCTGGAAGTTAATTCACTGCTCAAACTGCAGTCCAGATTACACCATTGGGCTGAGTCATTAGAAGGGAAATAGCAAACGTGGTCTTTGCAGGCTTACCGCAGGTTACTTTGTGCTGATTCAAGCAATCTAATCAGCGCCTCTTCATAGGATATGCTGGGGAAGAGACCCTGAGACCTTGTATGGATCCGGAAGCTTGTTTTGGTTAACGCAGATCAGCACAGGCTGAAGAGGGAAGCCTGTGATTAGAGAAGCCGTAACATTTTCTAAATAGATATCGAAACACACAGATACGCACGGAATTCCAAAGCCCGCGATAAACATCAGATACTATATGTACTGGAGACTGAAAAACACATATGATTCTAAGGTGCCAGCATTAAATTATGCAGAATATGGCTGATATTTTTATATACAAATGTAAATAATCAACCACGGAGTAAATCTCTGTGTTTCATATTTCCCTTTTTGTCATCTTTAATACATTTTCATCGGTTGTTTTGTTTATTTACATTTCAAATGTTATCCCCCTTTCCAGATTCCCCTGTGCAAATCCCCTATTCCATACCCTCTCTCCCCTGCTTGTATGAGGTTATCCCCACCCACTCACCCACCCACCCTCTCCTGCCTTATCACCCTAGCATTCTCTAGGGCATCGAGCCTTCACAGAACGAACAGCCTCCCCTCCCACTGATCCCAGATAAAGTAGCCCTCTGCTACATATGCAGCTGGAGCCATGGTTTCCTTCATGTGTACTCTTTGGTTAGTGGTTTAGTCCTTGGGAGCTCTGGAGGGGTGTCTGGTTGATTGATATTGTTGTACTTCCTATGGGGCTCTGGCAGAACCTCTTAGGAGACAGCTATTTCAGGCTCCTGTCAACTCTTGGCATCAGCAATAGTGACTGGTTTTGGTGGCTGCATGTTGGAAGGATCCCCAGGTGGGGCAGTCTCTGGATGGATTTTTCTTCTATCTCTGCTCCACTCATTGTCCTGCATTTCCTTTAGGTGGGAGCAATTATGGCTTAATATTTTTATGGTGAGGGGGTGGTCCCATCCCTTAAACTGGGGCCATGCCTAACCTCTGGATATGTTCTCTATAGGTTGTTTCTCCCCTTTGTTGGGAATTTTAGCTAATGTCATTCTCATTGGGTTCTGGAAACCTCCTGCTTTCCTGGCACCTGGAACTTTCCACTATGTTCATAGCAGCCTTATTTATAATAGCTTGACATGTGAAACAACCCAGATGTCCCTCAACAGAGGAATGGATATAGAAAATGTGGTACAATTACACAATGGAGTACTATTCAGCTATTAAAAACAATGACTTCATGAAATTTGCAGGCAAATGAATAGAACTAGAAAAATATCATCCTGAGTGAGATAATGTAATCACAAAAAAACACACATTGTATGTACTCACTGATAAGTGGATATTAGCCCAAAAGCTTGGAATACTGACGATGTAACTCACAGCCCATATGAAGCTCAAGAAAAAGAAAGGCCAAAATGTGGATGCCTCAGTCCTACTTAGAAGGAGAAACAAAATAATCACAGGACTGGGAGGGAGGGAGGGACTTTTGAGGGAGAGAGGAGAGGGAGCTGAAAAGAGGGCAGGATCGGGTGTGGGAGGAGACAGGTGATGGGGAGGTGTACACAAGGTCAGGAAATTGAACAGAGGTGTGTAGCAGGAGATCAGAAAGTTTCCTAACCTCTGAGAAACACCCTTGTTTTTCCAAATTTTTACAAAGACATTGTTTAGGTGTTCTGATTCCTAGCTCATTTGTCTGTTTTTCCCACTCAATTATGATAATTCCTAAAAATAAAGTGTGTGTGTGTGTGTGTGTGTGTGTGTGTGTGTGTGTGTGTGTGTGTTGGGGGAGAGGTCAATGAACTTCTCCATAGCTAAAAATTCTTGCCATTTGAAGCTACTATATTTTGATTTCTTTGAAGATGCAAAATTCTAAAAATACCTCTTACCCTCTAAGGAACTGAAATCACAAAAGAACACACATTGTATGTACTCACTGATAAGTGGATATTAGCCCCAAAGCTTTGTTTGACCTCGTAGCCAAAGTTGATAAGAGGCCTTGTGACCACTTAAGAGTGCCAGCCCTCTCAAAAGGTTTAGGTTGCTTCTAAGATAACAATATAACAGCCAACCTTATTTGGCGTGTATTTCCCATGTAACCAACTTTTATAACCTAAGATAATGCACTCTTAGATTACAGACTCTTCCACGTCCCGGACACAGAACAGTGTATGTGTATCATTGAGTGTAGGTAGCAAATACAGAAGTCGAAAGCAGCTTCCTGAAATGCACCGTAAATGTTGAAAGCAACATTTATGCATATTATTTGATAAACGATGGGTTTTAATTGTGCTGCTTGTTGTCTGGGTCGTTTGGGATGAGTAAGCGTCAGCATCTAAACTCCCTGTAAGACTCTATTAAAGACTTCTGCGAGGCCCAGGAGCAGCAGGACACCTGCCTGAGACACCGCCGGAACCTGAAAGAAACAGACCGAATAAACAGTTCTCTGCACCCAAATCCCGTGGGAGGGAGAGCTAAACCTTCAGAGAGGCAGACAAGCCTGGGAAACCAGAAGAGACTGCTCCCTGCACACACATCTCGGACGCCAGAGGAAAAAGCCAAAGACCATCTGGAACCCTGGTGCACTGAAGCTCCCGGAAGGGGCGGCACAGGTCTTCCTGGTTGCTGCCGCTGCAGAGAGCCCCTGGGCAGCACCCCACGAGCGAACCTGAGCCTCGGGACCACAGGTAAGACCAAATTTTCTGCTGCAAGAAAGCTGCCTGGTGAACTCAAGACACAGGCCCACAGGAACAGCTGAAGACCTGTAGAGAGGAAAAACTACACGCCCGAAAGCAGAACACTCTGTCCCCATAACTGACTGAAAGAGAGGAAAACAGGTCTACAGCACTCCTGACACACAGGCTTATAGGACAGTCTAGCCACTGTCAGAAATAGCAGAACAAAGTAACACTAGAGATAATCTGATGGCGAGAGGCAAGCGCAGGAACCCAAGCAACAGAAACCAAGACTACATGGCATCATCCGAGCCCAATTCTCCCACCAAAACAAACATGGAATATCCAAACACACCAGAAAAGCAAGATCTAGTTTCAAAATCATATTTGATCATGATGCTGGAGGACTTCAAGAAAGACATGAACACACTTAGGGAAACACAGGAAAACATTAATAAACAAGTAGAAGCCTACAGAGAGGAATCGCAAAAATCCCTGAAAGAATTCCAGGAAAACATAATCAAACAGTTGAAGGAATTAAAAATGGAAATAGAAGCAATCAAGAAAGAACACATGGAAACAACCCTGGATATAGAAAACCAAAAGAAGAGACAAGGAGCTGTAGATACAAGCTTCACCAACAGAATACAAGAGATGGAAGAGAGAATCTCAGGAGCAGAAGATTCCATAGAAATCATTGACTCAACTGTCAAAGATAATGTAAAGCGGAAAAAGCTACTGGTCCAAAACATACAGGAAATCCAGGACTCAATGAGAAGATCAAACCTAAGGATAATAGGTATAGAAGAGAGTGAAGACTCCCAGCTCAAAGGACCAGTAAATATCTTCAACAAAATCATAGAAGAAAACTTCCCTAACCTAAAAAAAGAGATACCCATAGACATACAAGAAGCCTACAGAACTCCAAATAGATTGGACCAGAAAAGAAACACCTCCCGTCACATAATTGTCAAAACACCAAACGCACAAAATAAAGAAAGAATATTAAAAGCAGTAAGGGAAAAAGGTCAAGTAACATATAAAGGGAGACCTATCAGAATCACACCAGACTTCTCGCCAGAAACTATGAAGGCCAGAAGATCCTGGACTGATGTCATACAGACCCTAAGAGAACACAAATGCCAGCCCAGGTTACTGTATCCAGCAAAACTCTCAATTAACATTGATGGAGAAACCAAGATATTCCATGACAAAACCAAATTTACACAATATCTTTCTACAAATCCAGCACTACAAAGGATAATAAATGGTAAAGCCCAACATAAGGAGGCAAGCTATAGCCTAGAAGAAGCAAGAAACTAATCGTCTTGGCAACAAAACAAAGAGAATGAAAGCACACAAACATAACCTCACATCCAAATATGAATATAAAGGGAAACAATAATCACTATTCCTTAATATCTCTCAATATCAATGGCCTCAACTCCCCAATAAAAAGACATAGATTAACAAACTGGATACGCAAAGAGGACCCTGCATTCTGCTGCCTACAGGAAACACACCTCAGAGACAAAGACAGACACTACCTCAGAGTGAAAGGCTGGAAAACAACTTTCCAAGCAAATGGTCAGAAGAAGCAAGCTGGAGTAGCCATTCTAATATCAAATAAAATCAATTTCCAACTAAAAGTCATCAAAAAAGATAAGGAAGGACACTTCATATTCATCAAAGGAAAAATCCACCAAGATGAACTCTCAATCCTAAATATCTATGCCCCATATACAAGGGCACCTACATACGTAAAAGAAACCTTACTAAAGCTCAAAACACACATTGCACCTCACACAATAATAGTGGGAGATTTCAACACCCCACTCTCGTCAATGGACAGATCATGGAAACAGAAATTAAACAGTGATGTCGACAGACTAAGAGAAGTCATGAGCCAAATGGACTTAACGGATATTTATAGAACATTCTATCCTAAAGCAAAAGGATATACCTTCTTCTCAGCTCCTCATGGTACTTTCTCCAAAATTGACCATATATTTGGTCAAAAAACGGGCCTCAACAGGTACAGAAAGATAGAAATAATCCCATGCGTGCTATCGGACCACCATGGCCTAAAACTGGTCTTCAATAACAATAAGGGAAGAATGCCCACATATACGTGGAAATTGAACAATGCTCTACTCAATGATAACCTGGTCAAGGAAGAAATAAAGAAAGAAATTAAAAACTTTTTAGAATTTAATGAAAATGAAGATACAACATACTCAAACTTATGGGACACAATGAAAGCTGTGCTAAGAGGAAAACTCATAGCGCTGAGTGCCTGCAGAAAGAAACAGGAAAGAGCATATGTCAGCAGCTTGACAGCACACCTAAAAGCTCTAGAACAAAAAGAAGCAAATACACCCAGGAGGAGTAGAAGGCAGGAAATAATCAAACTCAGAGCTGAAATCAACCAAGTAGAAACAAAAAGGACCATAGAAAGAATCAACAGAACCAAAAGTTGGTTCTTTGAGAAAATCAACAAGATAGATAAACCCTTAGCCAGACTAACGAGAGGACACAGAGAGTGCGTCCAAATTAACAAAATCAGAAATGAAAAGGGAGACATAACTACAGATTCAGAGGAAATTCAAAAAATCATCAGATCTTACTATAAAAACCTATATTCAACAAAATTTGAAAATCTTCAGGAAATGGACAATTTCCTAGACAGATACCAGGTATCGAAGTTAAATCAGGAACAGATAAACCAGTTAAACAACCCCATAACTCCTAAGGAAATAGAAGCAGTCATTAAAGGTCTCCCAACCAAAAAGAGCCCAGGTCCAGACGGGTTTAGTGCAGAATTCTATCAAACCTTCATAGAAGACCTCATACCAATATTATCCAAACTATTCCACAAAATTGAAACAGATGGAGCCCTACTGAATTCCTTCTACGAAGCCACAATTACTCTTATACCTAAACCACACAAAGACACAACAAAGAAAGAGAACTTCAGACCAATTTCCCTTATGAATATCGACGCAAAAATACTCCTTAAAATTCTGGCAAACCGAATTCAAGAGCACATCAAAGCAATCATCCACCATGATCAAGTAGGCTTCATCCCAGGCATGCAGGGATGGTTTTATATATGGAAAACCATCAACGTGATCCATTATATAAACAAACTGAAAGAACAGAACCACATGATCATTTCATTAGATGCTGAGAAAGCATTTGACAAAATTCAACACCCCTTCATGATAAAAGTCCTGGAAAGAATAGGAATTCAAGGCCCATACCTAAACATAGTAAAAGCCATATACAGCAAACCAGTTGCTAACATTAAACTAAATGGAGAGAAACTTGAAGCAATCCCACTAAAATCAGGGACTAGACAAGGCTGCCCACTCTCTCCCTACTTATTCAATATAGTTCTTGAAGTTCTAGCCAGAGCAATCAGACAACAAAAGGAGATCAAAGGGATACAGATCGGAAAAGAAGAGGTCAAAATATCACTATTTGCAGATGACATGATAGTATATTTAAGTGATCCCAAAAGTTCCACCAGAGAACTACTAAAGCTGATAAACAACTTCAGCGAAGTGGCTGGGTATAAAATTAACTCAAATAAATCAGTTGCCTTCCTCTATACAAAAGAGAAACAAGCTGAGAAAGAAATTAGGGAAACGACACCCTTCATAATAGACCCAAATAATATAAAGTACCTCGGTGTGACTTTAACCAAGCAAGTAAAAGAACTGTACAATAAGAACTTCAAGACACTGAGGAAAGAAATTGAAGAAGACCTCAGAAGATGGAAAGATCTCCCATGCTCATGGATTGGCAGGATTAATATAGTAAAAATGGCCATTTTACCAAAAGCAATCTACAGATTCAATGCAATCCCCATCAAAATACCAATCCAATTCTTCAAAGAGTTAGACAGAACAATTTGCAAATTCATCTGGAATAACAAAAAACCCAGGATAGCTAAAGCTATCCTCAACAATAAAAGGACTTCAGGGGGAATCACTATCCCTGAACTCAAGCAGTATTACAGAGCAATAGTGATAAAAACTGCATGGTATTGGTACAGAGACAGACAGATAGACCAATGGAACAGAATTGAAGACCCAGAAATGAACCCACACACCTATGGTCACTTGAATTTTGACAAAGGAGCCAAAACCATCCAATGGAAAAAAGATAGCATTTTCAGCAAATGGTGCTGGTTCAACTGGAGGGCAACATGTAGAAGAATGCAGATCGATCCATGCTTATCACCCTGTACAAAGCTTAAGTCCAAGTGGATCAAGGACCTCCACATCAAACCAGACACACTCAAACTAATAGAAGAAAAACTAGGGAAACATCTGGAACACATAGGCACTGGAAAAAATTTCCTGAACAAAACACCAATGGCTTATGCTTTAAGATCAAGAATCGACAAATGGGATCTCATAAAACTGCAAAGCTTCTGTAAGGCAGAGGACACTGTGGTTAGGACAAAATGGCAACCAACAGATTGGGAAAAGATCTTTACCAATCCTACAACAGATAGAGGTCTTATATCCAAAATATACAAAGAACTCAAGAAGTTAGACCGCAGGGAAACAAATAACCCTATTAAAAAATGGGGTTCAGAGCTAAACAAAGAATTCACAGCTGAGGAATGCCGAATGGCTGAGAAACACCTAAAGAAATGTTCAACATCTTTAGTCATAAGGGAAATGCAAATCAAAACAACCCTGAGATTTCACCTCACACCAGTGCGATTGGCTAAGATCAAAAACTCAGGTGACAGCAGATGCTGGCGAGGATGTGGAGAAAGAGGAACACTCCTCCATTGTTGCTGGGATTGCAGACTGGTAAAACCATTCTGGAAATCAGTCTGGAGGTTCCTCAGAAAATTGGACATTGAACTGTCTGAGGATCCAGCTATACCTCTCTTGGACATATACCCAAAAGATGCCTCAACATATAAAAGAGACCCGTGCTCCACTATGTTCATCGCAGCCTTATTTATAATAGCCAGAAGCTGGAAAGAACCCAGATGCCCTTCAACAGAGGAATGGATACAGAAAATGTGGTACATCTACACAATGGAATATTACTCAGCTATCAAAAACAACGAGTTTATGAAATTCGTAGGCAAATGGTTGGAACTGGAAAATATCATCCTGAGTGAGCTAACCCAATCACAGAAAGACATACATGGTATGCACTCATTGATAAGTGGCTATTAGCCCAAATGCTTGAATTACCCTAGATCCCTAGAACAAACGAAACTCAAGACGGATGATCAAAATGTGAATGCTTCACTCCTTCTTTAAATGAGGAAAAAGAATACCCTTGGCAGGGAAGGGAGAGGCAAAGATTAAAACAGAGACTGAAGGAACACCCATTCAGAGCCTGCCCCACATGTGGCCCATACATATACAGCCACCCAATTAGACAAGATGGATGAAGCAAAGAAGTGCAGGCCGACAGGAGCCGGATGTAGATCGCTCCTGAGAGACACAGCCAGAATACAGCAAATACAGAGGCGAATGCCAGCAGCAAACCACTGAACTGAGAATAGGTCCCCTATTGAAGGAATCAGAGAAAGAACTGGAAGAGCTTGAAGGGGCTCAAGACCCCAAAAGTATAACAATGCCAAGCAACCAGAGCTTCCAGGGACTAAGCCACTACCTAAAGACTATACATGGGCTGACCCTGGACTCTGACCCCATAGGTAGCAATGAATATCCTAGTAAGAGCACCAGTGGAAGGGGAAGCCCTGGGTCCTGCTAAGACTGAACCCCCAGTGAACTAGCCTATGGGGGGAGGGCGGCAATGGGGGGAGGGTTGGGAGGGGAACACCCATAAGGAAGGGGAGGGGGGAGGGGGATGTTTGCCCGGAAACCGGGAAAGGGAATAACACTCGAAATGTATATAAGAAATACTCAAGTTAATAAAAAAAAAAAAAGACTTCTGCAAAGTATCCCATTCAGTACATGCAGAACAAAGCCATTTGTGAAGGAGAGCCACACAAATACAGACCCACAGGCACAGGGACAGACAGATACACAAGACAGCTTTCAGGCAGATGCAGATTTAGATTCATACAACGTAGAGACATAGATGGAAGCCACAGGGGGCATCAAGTAGAGAATCCAAAAGTGGACTTGCCTTTCGTTAAGCAACTCCATAGGGAAGGTTTTTCCTTTTCTCCTTAAGGTGACACTGATGCATTATTGGTAATTCAGTTATTCCATGATATATTAAATCCATTCAGATTTTTGCTTTAAGTTGTACTAGGATTTCCCCATGTGCACCGTAGCAGATGCACATCCATACACACAAAAGCACAACACACACACATGCACACACTCACAAACACACATACACACAGACATGCACACACACACACACACACACACACACACATTAAACTTTCTTTTAATCTTCCATTTCATTAGTAAATTTCTAGACATATGAATGCAAAAATTCTTTAAACACTTTCTCACAGTGAATGTCAAAGGAGTTTTTACTACTACTTCTTTTTTTCTCCTCATCTTCCTCCTCTCCCTCCTCCTCCTTCTCCTCCTCCTCTTCCTCCTCTTCCTTCGGCTCCTTCTCCCTTTCCTCTTTCTCAGGAGAAACTGATATAGGCTACTTAACATTCTTTTTCATTAGCAATGGTTGGACTTTGAAATCAATTTAAAAAGGGGGGACCATATTATGGAAAATATACTTGTGGGTATAATGTCCTATTATTAATGTTTAAATAACATTAAAACCCACTTCACTGCAGATAAAAATTTAATGATATTGTATGGAATCCATCGCTGTTTGTAATTCACTCTGAATCACACTTTGCAGATGCAAAGATAGATAATTTTGATATTGATCATAGATTATTTTAAGTATGAAAATAGAACATAATGGGTGAGATCTACACAACTTGTGAATATAGAGGTAAATATTTGGATTACAGTGAGGACTTCTATAGGTTTGGGAACAGTGATAGTATGTTTTCCTCTACAGTGGATGACATCACTAGCCCCATTCATATGGATAGGTTTACAGAGCCAGACATGATTTTTCCTCCTGAATGGTTAATCAATAACACACACACACACACACACACACACACACACACACACACACACACACACACACACATATATATCACTGAATTAGCTCAACAGACTGTATTTACATGTTTATTCATTTATATGTATATTTAACAGCAATGATTGAAATATGAAGTCCTGAATTATCATGGGAAGATGTAGAAGTAAAGGAGAAAATGGAAGGATGATGTGATTTTATTTTGGATTAATAAAAACCCACCTCTTTATTTAGAAACACACAAGAAAATTAAAAATTATATCTCAAGTATCATTTCTCTCTGTCACACAGGAGATAATGTCCAGATTGTGTGGGTCACATTGATCTATTTTTTTAATTAAAATTCTACTTTGCAAGTGTTCTTTCTTTATTATGACATTATGGTTAAATTATGTTCTCTTTCAGTCATTTAGAAACATGACCATCATATGCAGATGGTCAATGTTTCACACAAGCATTCTCAAGTCACCTAAACAAATCTTCAAATATAGACAGTATTATAGCCAGACTCATTTAGAAATAAAGCCACAATATGAGCAGTTGCTGGGTGCCTCTGTAGTTCTTCACATGAGTCCTGTTTGGAAAGGCAAGACATCTCTTTCCAAATCCCATGGGTGTGCTCGACCATAGCTGCGACATTGCATCATCTAAAAGATGGCAAGCCTTGGGGATAAAGCATCAGAAAGCAGAAAATAGAATCCTTTTTGGAGGGGTGTTCCCTTTTGAATCAGGAATGTTTTATATAAAGGATGTAAGGGGTGTCCGAGTTCCTAGACAGAAAGGGCCTAGTGTTTCTAGCCATCGCTGTAACTGCAGATAGAATATAAATATTTACTAAATCAACATAGAGCAAGGAACCAGGGGTTCAGATGGTCACTGGGATATTCACGTCTCTGCTCGTGTATGGCTGTTATTGCTGAGGCCACTTCCTCACCTTTGACATGGAGCCAAAGCAACGCTCACAGCTGCTCTTTGGACGTAGGCTTGATGGCAGCATACAGATGGAACGCTGGAAATTGAATCTTGCCATCCAAAGAACGGCAAGAAGAGCTCATCATTTCTCTCTGGCAGCAACAGGCAATAATGTAGGATTTTCCGTAAGAAGAAGGAGGGTCACATCCCAGAATATTAATATTTAATGGTAAATTCCAACATCATCGCTGAATCAGTACACTTTCTCCTTTGAAACTCACAAATCAGACTCCATCAAACCTGTTTTTTAAATAGATGGACACAAGCAAAGCATGTTTCCTTGTTTTAATAGTATTAAGATTTAACTTGATGTGTTTGTGTGTGTGTTTGTGTGTGTGTTTGTGTGTGTGTGGAGTGTGTGTATGTGCATTTGTGTGTGTGAAAGAGACAGACAGAGAGAGAGAGAGAGAGAGAGAGAGAGAGAGAGAGAAGAAAATCTATATAGAATTATGGAAGGAAAACAGATTGGATGAGTGTAGCCTCTAAACTGCATTTTGTTGTTCATCAATCTGACAACTTTTATTTTATTTTTAAATTTGAAAAAAAATGTTTAAATTTTTAAAATTTCTCTAGTTTCTTCCTGGTCAGCCCTCCCACAGTTCCTCATCCCATTTCTCCTCTCCCTAACCTCAAGCTGTATTACAGAGCAATTGTGATAAAAAAAAAAACTGTATGGTATTGGCACAGAGACAGGCAGGTAGATCAGTGGAATAGAACTGAAGACCTGGATATAAACCCACACACTTATGGTCATTTGATCTTTGACAAAGGAGCTAAAACCATCCAGTGGAAAAAATATAGCATTTTCAACAAATGGTGCTGGTTCAACTGGAGGTCAACATGTAGAAGAATGCAAATTGATCCATTCTTATCACCTTGTACAAAGCTCAAGTCCAAGTAGATCAATGACCTCCACATAAAACCAGATACATTGAAACTAATAGAAGAAAAAGTAGAGAAGAATCCCCAACACGTGGGCAAAGGGGAAAATTTCCTGAAGAGAACACCAATGGCGTATGCTCTAAGATTAACCATGCTCCAACTTTCTTTGGATGGTGCTGGTCAGATGGCTTGGCAGGTAAGTGCTTTTGTTGTCAAGTCTGACTTTATGAGATAGTTCATATGTCACATGCACTCCATAGCATACAATCCACATCAACACATAAATGCAACTTTAAAAAATAATGTACTAGAGGAAAACAAGATCTGATTAAAGTTTTCCTTAAGCTTGACATTTACAGACCTACTTTCCATAAACTGACTACATGACCGTCATTACTTAACGATCTCAAATGTATTCCAATTTTATAAATTTGATTGGCAAATAGATGTCAGCACTTCAGATTCTTACAATGATAGACTCAGAGCACTGGAAGCTGTGACCTGACACACTTGGGTTAGGGGAGCCAGTCTGGCCTTGGCATTGGACCTGAAATACTTCCTCCCCCTCACCCAGAAAGGGAGGGTGTGAAAGAGCAAATTTTTGGGGTGCTGTAGGAAGAGATGGTCTTTCATAAACTTTGATGCCATTGTCAGTCTGAATCTCAGCTTCTCCCTACTGAGTTGGCACAGTTCCACATAAGAAACGGTGCTGTTTGTTCCTTCTCCTCTGCTTTGCTCCCCAACCTATCCTGTGCATGGAAGAAGGGCTTGTGACTGTTTCTTCTCCCTAGAACATATGCACTCTTTGGGTGTTTGTTTCTTCCTAATAGCTTCTTATTTTTTAGTGAATGCTATGAGATTTCGCCTTTAAAACTTAGAGGCCAGTAGAAGCAGAATAACAGTATCTGTGTCTATTTAACAGATGAAGAGTGTGTATACAGTTTTCAACTTAGAATGGGCTATGTTTCAGGAAACAGAGGATAAGATCGGGCAAAGTTAGTGGCGTTTTACAGGTCACATGTTTGCTGTTGTTCAGCTGTGTGTTAGCAGCTCGTCTGCTGAATACAAACTTCATCCTCTTTCTGCTGCATTATGCTTATAAGAAATTATAACATATTAAAATGAATGGCAGTGACTATTACAAAGTATAAAATAGGGAATTGAAACGAAGAAGATAAAACCTGATTTGCCAAATGGTGTTCTGTCTATCCGCCAGGGGAGCCATGGGCACCATTGCACTCAGAGAGGCAGAAGGGAGTCTGCAATGAGGGTCCACAGGCTGTGTCTTCATTCGCTGGACCAGAAGAAGAAACAATGGAATCTGGGATAAATGCTGCGGTTCTGCTCACCTGTCTGAGTACCTGAGCAAGCCCGAAGTACTGCTGAGGTCAGGAACAGGTCCACTGACTTTGCTTCCCCTCAGGGCATCCACACACCAGGTGGAGAAAGAAGGCAGAGCCTGTGAGGAGCAGAGCCAGGTCTGATTGGAAGTGAGTGCCCAGAGTAATGGAGGTGCTAAAATGGAGAAAGCCTTCCTTGGGAGTCTTAGGCATGGCTCTTTAGTGGAAGGCTCTTTAGGTGATCCTTAAAGAAGCAGCTCAGTGAGATGATCCTTGCTTGTTTATACTGGTTTATTTGATGGTGGATGTAAATACATACACTTTATTCCAGGTGAACAAGGAATTAAATATCTGTTACCAGAAGGAGTACCCAGGAAAGGAAGCTCATTGGTTGACTGCTCAGGGCCATTTAGATGCCTCATTAGCCTGGAGAAGAACTCTATGTGTTACTCATGACTTAATGCCGGCGTGACTCAGTGCCGTGTTCCTCAGTGCCGTGTTCCTCAGTGGTTACATGTCCTGAGCTGTACACGTCTCTACCTGCATAGACTGGTAGAGAGCAGCTCCACTCGTACTGGTCTCAGGTCTCAAAGATTCCCAAGGTCCGAGCTCACTTAGCTTTGTCAGTTCTTACGTCTGTCTGTCTGGTAACAGGATCCTACACGCCCTACACCGATACTCCTTTTCAAGTCTCAACACTGGGATCCAATATCCTCCCTTCAAAGACTTGAGATTTAATAAATATTTGCTGAATATATTATCCTACCTTAAAGCGGCAGGAAGTTAAGAGTTGTTGAAGAAATAATGCACGTATGTATGTGTGTGTGTGTACATCTAGAAAATAGAATTTGAGATTTCCTATAAGGAATGGGGAGATTTGGGTGTGCATCAAGTAATGGGAAATCGGTTTTGTCACGTGGTCATGAAATTGTCTTTAAGACATAGAGGCAGGAAACACTAACTTTAAAACTTTGAAGACTCGGGGCTGGAGAGATGGCTCAGCGGTTAAGAGCACCGACTGCTCTTCCAGAGGTCCCGAGTTCAATTCCCAGCAACCACATGGTGGTTCACAACCATCTGTAATAGGATCTGATGCCCTCTCTGGTGTGTCTGAAGACAGCTACAGTGTACTCACATATATAAAATAAATAAATATTTAAAAAAAAAAACTTTGAAGACTCATCTGAATTAATCAATCTTTAAAAGACAGGGTGGGGAATCCTAACATTAGAAATTTTGATCTCCCAGGGTATTAAACATTACTTGGATCAGTTGACAAGAAGCATTCCTCAGGCAGAAGGGCTGTTTGTGTCACTGGCTCTGTGCTCCTGGTATGGAGAGCTGGCAAATAGGAAGCAGAGAGAGATTTGGGTCAAAACTGAAACCAGTTAGATACCAGGTAATAAGTTCATCTCCATTCAACTACTGCTATCCAGGTCTACCACTCAAGGGTTCCGTACTGGGACTGAGTTCACACAGTGAGACTGTGGCAAAATCTTCACAAACCATAGCAGGGTCATCCTACACTTAATACAACCTTTTCATACATCCAGTTCCCCTCCCCCTCCCCTTCTTCCATAAGGGTGTTCCCCCTCCCCAAACATCCTTCCCCTTCCTTCCTCCAATTTTCAAGAATCCCTATACTACGGACTTTCAATGAAAGTGTATTGCGTGACCTAAAGTATCCACATAAAATAGTTATTTGTGACTGAAGCACCTCTTTGGAGTTTTTATTCCTCTTTAAGATTCCACTGTGTCTTCATTTACATTTGATTTTATTATTAAAATGTTTTATGAGATCCGCAAGTAAAACTGATTACTTGAAAAATGGCCTCATATATTCTGTGATAAACAGCTTCAACAACAAAGTGCCACATTTACTGTTTTATTTTATGAGGCCCAGGGTAATACTAGTGTCGGTGGCTATCATAGCTGCAGCTCTGTATGCTCTGTACAGGACAACCCCAGGCATGTCTGTATGATACAGGACAAACCCCAGGCATGTCTGTATGATACAGGACAACCACAGGCATGTCTGTATGATACAGGACAAACCCCAGGCATGTCTGTATGATACAGGACAACCACAGGCATGTCTATATGATACAGGACAAACCCCAGGCATGTCTGTATGGGACAATCCCAGTCATGTCTGTATGGGACAATCACAGGCATGTTGGTTTTTAGCTTTGAATCAGAGAAATGTCCTCAATGGTTGGGTTGTTTATGTCCTATGGTTCTTAATCATCTAACTTTTCTTCCCTACAATTTATCTGGGGCCAAGTAAATCTGCTACAACAGGCCCATTTCTTCTAGTGGCCAGATTTTGGTAGTTGATAACTAATTTAATATCAAGAAAATGGAAATGAGAATAGGATGATCCTCTGTAATCACTGGACAGAGAGCTTTGTGGGTGGAGCTTATGCTAATAAAGACCATGTCTTTCTACAGGGATCTCAATAGCCATTCACTACCAAGGAGATGTCCCAATGTCTCAAAGTTACATGATAAGCGAATGGTAGTTAAGATGTCTAAACTAGACACATTGTAGTGATCTAATAGAGGATGACGTGTCAGTAAGGTACACTCCTTGTACAGTTCATTAGCATTATTTTGGCTTATTCCTTTTACCCTCAAAGGCCAAAAAAGTAGCTTGACTTTCAGTCAATTTCTGAGTTAAAACTTAAATTTCTAAAGTCTATTCTGAGTTTCTACATAACAAGTGGATTTCAGATAAATGACTCTGTGGTAACTTATATCACCACCAATGAACACATTGGTGGTGTCTACATGTCTCATACCCCCTTTAAAACATTCCTCTAATCTTACCTATTAAGACTAGGTATATTAATGATAGTTACAGCTAATATTGTTAGAGACCCTTATAACTAATAGGAAATATATAAAATGTATGAAGATAATTAACATAATGTTATATCAAATTACTTTTTAAAACATCTGCTCTGTAATTATTATAATGTGGAACTATTAGAAGGCATCCCATAGGGAGTGATGGATAAAAGGTTTGTTGTAAACAATCAAGGATTAAAAAGGTATGACTCAGAGTGAGAGCCTGCTGCCTCTAAGAACTGATATGTGCACTAACATCTAGTTAAAGGGCACGTATGAAACACCACTTCTAATTGGTGACTATTTTAATCTAATTGACTTTCACCATCATACCTGAATTGCATAAGTTTACCAAAAATACACTGAGGTAAACATTACTAAATTAGGGTTTATTTTGTATTTTATTTTGTATTTTATTTTGTATTTTATTACTGACCACATTGCAAGAGAAAAGTAATCACCTTGTGTCTTGTATTTTTCTGTATGTCTAAGGTTATTCTATATACTTCATACATCCAAAAGGTATATTTTACTTAAAAAATAAAATAAAAAGCAGAAAACCCTCCCCGGAAACTTATGTATCATGGCACACACCTGTACTCATAGCACATGGAAGCTGGCTGAGACGGAAGAGTCACAGATGAGGGCAGCCTAAGCTACATAGTGAGGACTTGTCCAAAAACAAACGAAAACAAACAAACAAACACAAAAGCTGCCCTAAAAAGGCAGCCATAATCTTCCTCTATATACAGAATCTAAGAACTGTCTGCCCAGGATCCAGACCTGTTATTGTTTGCTGCTAGGACATAAAATTATCATAGGCACATAACTAGTTCACTTCAGTTGTGTGCTCAGTGCATTTTCTACACTTTAAAGGGATTGACAGACCATCATTGTCACTGAATACTTTGCATTATTAATATATCTGTAAAATCATGATGCCAGGAAGAACTTGGGAGAATGATGGGAGACACTCTTTGATTGTGAAAAGCTCTCTCTCTCTCTACTCACTCATCACCGTCTAACACCTACACTAATCTCAGCACCACAGCCCAGCCTGACATGAGTAGTTTTGATACCCATAAATTCATGAAGAAATGCCTTATACAGTGGAATGTCGGGAGTGTACAGTGGGAGTGGCAGCAGTAATAGCTGCCAATCAAATGGCAGGATAACGAGTGGTACCTTGATGCTGTAGACAGGGGGTGATGGAATCTGCCATGTGACAAAGTTGACTGCTGATTCGCTATGAACACCATGCTACATCACTAATGTACTTAACTACATCACTGTTAAAAAAGGCTTTTTAACAACATCACACAGGCTGAAGAACTCAGATCTACAGACTCTTTGAAGCCATAAAATGTAAATTCCCAAACCAGCACAGCTTTAAGAAACAACTTGAGCCTTAGTGCTTTTTAAAAATAAATTTAAATTCTGCTAGAATTTCATATGAGTATACTGGATTTACATAATTTCCCACTCCTTTCTGCCTTCATTAAATTCCTCCTGTACCTTCACTAGTACTTCATCATCTCAGTTTCCCAACCTCTTACACATTATTTTCTGTTCTCTCTCTCTCTCTCTCTCTCTCTCTCTCTCTCTCTCTCATATATGCATGCACGCACACACACACACACACACACACACACACACACACACACACCATGCATACAGACTCATATGTAAAACCTATTGAATCTACTGAGTCTCATTAGTGTTTCCCATATGTAAATGTGTTTAGGGCTGACCACATAGGATTGAGAAGCCTATCAGGGATATTGTCCCTGGACAAAGCTGATTCTCCTTTGTCATGAAATTTCAAAAGAAAAAGAATGCACATGCAATATCAGATCTTGAGTAGAAAAGTAGCCTATATAAATTCTCAGAATTTTATTTATTTTTGTAAATCGTTTCTCATTATATTTATTAATGTGTGTGTGTGTGTGTGTGTGTGTGTGTGTGTGTGTGTGTGTGTGTGTGTGTGTGTAGACACGTGCCACAATCAGCAGATGACGTTTAACCTTTAGGTGTCCCTTCTTATTTCACCTTGTGGGTCCCACATTGTTCCCAGGCTTGGCCCCAAGCTCTTTTACCAACTTTACATCACAGTGGTTCCACTTCTTCATTGAAGTCTCTAAACTTCCTGGGTCCTCCAGTCTCCTGAGGGCTAGGTGCATCTTCTCTGACTGAACCCAGACCCGGGAGTCCTCTGCTGTATCTGTGTTGGAGGCCTCATCTCAACTAGTGTATGCTGCCTGGTTGGTGATCCAGTGACTGAGAGGTGTCGGGGATCCAGGTTAATTGAGACTGCTGGTCCTCCTTCAGGTTTGCCTCCTCCTCAGCTTCCTCCAGCTTTTCCCTAATTCAACCAGAGGGGTCTGCAGCTTTCATTCATTAGTTGGGTGCACATATCTGCATCTGACTCTTTAAACTGCTTGTTGGGTCTGTGGAGGACAGTCATGATAGATCCCTTTTGTGAATGCCCCATAGCTTCAGGTCAGGTCTTAGGGCCTCCCCTTGAGCTGGATCCCATTTTGGGGATTTTATTTATTAAATGTATTAGATATTTGTCTCTTTCCTTGACAAAATATCTGGCAAAAAGATCTTGAAGTTCAGAGAATTTTGTGTGATAGTCAGGGGTTACAGTCAATCATGATGGGAATAGCATGATGGCAGGGGTATTGGGAAGTGGGTTGCATTGCCTCTAGAGCCACGCAACAGTGAAAGCATGAGAATTAGGACTAGACTATCAACCTCAAGTCTGAACCCCTCTGACTCTTTACCTTCTAAGGCTTTAAAAGTAGCAGCATCGACTAGGACCATGTCTCCAGACACTTGAGTATAAGAAGTTAGGGGAATTTTATATTCTGATCACATCTAATCTGATCCTATTTTGATAACCACATGAAAAACTGGGGCAATGGATTGTGTGACTTTCTAATTTTACTTTGTCAAGTAGTTTGTTCTCTATAGTCTAAGGTCTTTTACTTCAAATTTAAATGAGCTAGATTCCAAGTCAAACTACTTTCTTTGTTTGAATAATTATACGTGTTGGCAAAATTTCATTACACTATTCATTTAAAGCTGCATAATACATCGGAAGTTGATACATAGATGGACATGTGTGGAATGGTTCAGGAATCCAAACTATTGCAAGGCTGAAGAAAGAGTTGAATACCTAGGGACAAAAACGTACAGAATCAATACTTGTAAAAATGTGTGTTTATTGAAACCGAAAGGCAGAGGGAAGAGAACAGAAACCATCCTGTTGTCCAGGAATGGTTTTCTACAGCTGCTCTACCATCAAATTGACTTCCGGTTAGTCTTTTATAGGACTTCTTGACCCTTGCTTCTTCTTTAAACTCATTTTTCCTTAATTCCCTCCTTAACCATTATTTCATCTCCTCAAACCCCTGGTCCAGAGAAATAGCACAGGTGGGTGAGGTGCTAATTCTGTTGCAAGATAGGGTGGTATAGCTCTTTGCACCCCAGATGCCATGTGGAAACACTGTCCCTCTTCTGCTCACCTCTCTCCTGACTGCCTTTTTCTTGCTACTCTTCAGAGAGAGGGAGGGAGGGAGGGAGGGAGGGAGGGAGGGAGAGAGAGAGAGAGAGAGAGAGAGAGAGAGGATAGAAGGAAGGATGGATGGATAGATGGATGGATGGATAAGTAGGTAGTTAGATTATTAACAATAGGCAGATAGATACATTTTTAATAGAGACAGTTTATAAAAAAATTACCATCCAAGGAAAAATAGGCTCTGGATTTGACTTCTCAGATTAAATCACTGAACTTGACTTTTGAAATTCTGTTGCTGGTTGCTTCTGTGTTGGGTCCTAAACTCAACAGCCTTATTCTGAATTTGGTAATTCTCAGGCTCTACGGAAGTCACAGAAGAGCTCAACTACGCCTAAAGGTGGTACAGACAGTCCATTCACCTGAGTATGAAGAGTCTGATTTCTTTCCAAGTTTGCAAGAAAGAAAGCAGGTCCACTAAAGGCCATTCTGGAGCTCAGCATCCTATGGTACTATAATCTTGTTTTCTTTCTTTCTTTCTCTCTCTCTTTCTCTCTCTCTCTCTCTTTCTTTCTTTCTTTCTTTCTTTCTTTCTTTCTTTCTTTCTTCTCTTCTCCTTTTTTCCTTTCTTCCTTTCTTTCTTTCTTCTTTTCTCCTTTTTTCCTTTCTTCCTTCCTTCCTTTCTTCCTCCCTCCCTTCCTCCCCATCTCTCTCTCTCTCTCTCTCTCTCTCTCTCTCTCTCTCTCTCTCTCTCTCTCTCTTCCTTTCTTTATTAAATACAGTTGCTTCCAGCCCTTGCTTTTTTTAATTGGATTTTTTTATTTACATTTCAAATTTTATCACCTTTCCTGGTTTACTATCCATAAAACCCCTATCCCTCTCCCCCTTCTTCTATGAGGGTGTTTCCCCCTAACCACCTCTCCCTTCCTGTCTCCCCATCCTGACATTCTCCTACACTGGGGGGGTCTAGCCTTGGCAGTACTAAGGGGTTCTTCTTCTATTGATGCCCAGCAAGGCCATCCTGTGCTACACATGCAGCTGGAGACATGGGTTTGTCCATGTGTACCCTTTTGGTGGTGATTTAGTCCCTGGGAGCTCTGGTTGGTTGGTATTATTGTTCTTATGGGGTTGCAAACCCCTTCAGCTCCTTCATTTCTTTCTCTAACTCCTCAAATGGAGACCCCATTTTCAGTTTGCTGTGAGCATCCACCTCTGTATTTGTCATACTCTGGCAGAGCCTCTCAGGAGTCAGCTACATCAGGCTTCTGTCAGCTTGCACTTCTTAGCATCAGCAATATTGTCTGGGTTTGGTGGCTGGATGTATATGGGCTGGATCCCCACGTGGGGAAGACTCTGAATGGCCATCCTTCAGTCTCTGCTTCAAACTCTGTCTCTGTATTTCCTTCTAGGAATATTTTTGATCCCCCTTCTAAGAAGGACTGAAGCATCTGTACTTTGGTCATCCTTCTTCTTGAGCTTCATGTGGTCTATGGATTGTATCTTGGATTATCTGAGCGTCTAATATCCACTTATCAGTGAGTGCATACCATGTGTATTTTTTTGTTATTGGGTTACCTCACTCAAGATGATATTTTCTAGTTCCATCCATTTGCCTATGAATTTCATGAAGTCATTTTTTAATAGCTGATTAGTACTTCATCAAGTTGATATGTTTATACAGCCTTTGCTGGTGCTGGTTTTGAGGCAATGTGTTATGAACATGTGGTAATTTTCAGTTTGTCTTGACATGTGTGTTGAAAAAAAATAAAACTCTTAAGAAGCTCATTGAAAAGCCTCCAGTTAATTAGGAGATAAAGGAAGGAAACTTCAGTGAAAATGGGGTCAGCTGTAGATAACAGAGTCTAATCTTTTCCATAAGGAAATGGTTCACTGTGATTAGTAGAAGTCCTTACAAGGACATGAAAAATCATATTAATGGTATGTCTTGAGGTAGATGTCCATCCAGAGAACATGTTAAGACCTGATTCAGTGAAAAGAACAATGCACGGGGAATATCCTCCTTCAATTACTCTAAATCTTCAGTATAAGGGAGGATAGATTAAAAATGTATAAATAAGTCTTCTTGAGTATAGAACCATAATACTTTACTGATGAGCTGACACCAAGTTTCCCAACCTGAGAAAACCAAAGTGAGACACTCGTTAAGAAGCCTCTTCTCAGGTCTTACAGTTTGTATATGCTTGGCCCAAGCACTGACACTATTAGGAGGTGTGGCCTTGTTGCAGTATGTGTGGCATTTTGGGTGTGGGCTTAAGACCCAAATCCTTGCTTCCTGGAAGCCAGTATTCTGCCATCAGCCTTCAGACTATGCTTGCCTGGAGACTGCCATGTTCCTGACTTAATGATACTGGAATGAACCTCTGAACCTGTAGGCCATCTCTGATTAAATCTTGTCCTTCATAAGAAGACTTGCCTTAGTCATGGTGTCTGTTCACAGCAGTAAAACCCTAACTAAGTTACAAGGGCTGCTCATCAAAGGGCTCCTGAAGACAGAGAGGGCAGGGCTGTAATGTTCTTATCATGATAGTGTTACACTGGATGTTAGGAAATGAATTTGCTTATTTAAATTTAGAAGCTTAAGTAAAGGCTGATTTTCTCAGAGAATCAACACCCAAAATTTGGGGATGCAGATGTTATTAGAGTTCCCTATATTAAGGAACAGCAAAGAGAAAATAGAGGTACACAGCTGATAAGTTGGTGAGTGATCATCAGTTTTCAAGGTTTTTGAATTTGTAAGAAACCAAGCAGGCCTCTAAATGATGATTTGAAATGTGTTCGTTTATAGTTTACTGCCAAGAAGATTCGAGGCAGGTTACAAACATATTGGGCCAAATGAAAAAACAATTTTGCAAACTAAACTTAAAAAATTAAACATTTTATAAATTGTTCATAAACATCAAAGTATATACACACGCTTGACCCATGATCTACAGACTAATTGATTTTAATATATTGTGTTAGTAACCCCCCAAGCAAGTTATACACTAGAAGAAGAGTTGAAAGCATAGACTAGAAAATAAAGAAGCCAGTGTAAAATTGGTTCCCATCATTTCATGATTTTTCAGTTAAGTGATATCATCAATATACTTTCTGTGTCATGGCAATGATTTTGAGATAATTCTGTCATCTAAAAGCATCTTACTGTGGCCTGGATTCATTTTCCAGAACATAAATGGTACCATTAAACCAACTGTAACTCCTACCTTAGGTGGTTGGGTCAAGCTACATCTCTGTGGGAAAAAGGCAGGAAAAACATTGCCTCACTGTTTTATAGTAGCTAAGTTAGCACAGATCAACAGTATTTGAGTTGTTCTAAGGCATGAATAAGGTTTTTCTTTTTCCATATAATAGAGCATACTTCTGACCTTGGTTCATTTTGTTTTTCTTTGAAGCAGGGGCAAATGATGTGTTCTGAAAATGGGACAGAGGAATACATCAATATTCAATGTTGGCATAAAGTTGGGGAATGACACAATATGAAATCCTATAGAAGAAACATGGCTTTCCTTACAAAAATAAAATGGGGCACTACTTCATCTGTTTTATCAGACCAACGCAGTTGTTTTCTTCTTTCTGTAACATAGTGCTGTTGAACCATAATAATATATTTTATTATGTCATTTAACAAACACATATTTGGTACAAGTGTGCAGAAGCTAAAATCACATGACAGTTAAAATAGAATATAAAATAATATTTCGATAATAATTATAGAGATCTAATTGAAAGAGAAAACAAAATGAAAGGTAAGGAATAATCCATCTTTTTAAGGTATAATGAAAATGGTACATTAAAATTAATGAGCATTACATAATTGCCTAAACAGCAACTTAATAGGAACAACAGTAGGAATGTAAAGTAGACAGTAGAAAGCCCACAAGGCATAAATTAATATACAAAGAACTCCAGACAACTAAGAAGTGTTGAAAGAACAAGACAGAGTCATCTCCAGGAAAGAGCACACCCTTATCCACTACCAGATGATAAGCCTGGAAAAATATATACAACTAACTTTACACAGATTGGGAAGGTTGTGTGTGTGTGTGTGTGTGTGTATGTGTGTGTGTGTGCATGTGTATACATGCAACCAAAATTTTGGAAAAGAGTGGTCATGAATTTGAAAAATAGGTGGGGGAAATTACATCATTATTGTTTTTAAATTATTTTTTGGATCACAGATTTTTAAAATTTTTATTGGTTATTTTATTTATTAACATCTCAAATATTGTTCCCCTTTCCAGTTTTCCCTCCTCAGACCCTTTATCCCATTCCCTCTACAATTTGCATCTATGAGGGTGCTCCCCCACCTACCCACCCATTCCCCCAAGACCTCTCTAGCATCGCCCTATGCTGGGGCATCAAACAACCACAGGACCAAGGGCCTCCCCTCCCACTGATGCCAGATAAGGCAATCATCTGCTACACATGCAGCTGGAGTCATGGATTCCTCCATGTATACTCTTTGGTTGGTAGTTTAGTCCCTAGGGGCTTTGGGGAGTCTGGTTAGTTGATACTATTTTTCCTATAGGATTGCAATCCCCTTCAGTCTTTCCCCTAGCTCTTCCATTGGGTTCCCCAGGCTCAGTCTGATGGCTGGCTTTATCTGCATCTGTTTTAGTCAGATGCCGGCAGAGGCTCTCAAAAGATAGTTATACCAGGCTCTTATCAGCAAGTGTGCCTGGCATTATCAATAGTGTCCAGTTTGGGACGACAAGGAGCTCACCAAAAGGAAGAGCATCATGGATGAGCATTTCTGTAATGACTGTTCCTATATCCACAGATTCAACACAAATTAAAAAGATTTACAAACTGGCAAACTGGCATGAGGGCTGGAGTGATGATCAGGACAATACTGACCTTGCAGATCTGGCCTCTGTGGGAATTACACACACAGAGGAAGAGAAAGAGAGAGAGAGAGAGAGAGAGAGAGAGAGAGAGAGAGAGAGAGAGAGAGAGAGAGAGATTTAAAATTAAATAAAAATTATAAAAATGCATCTGTTCTGAACAGATATTTTTATTCTCACTATCCCTAAGCAATAGAGAATAATTATATACATATCATTAAAAGTGCATTATATATTAAAACAAATTTAGAGCTGATTTAAAGTATATAAGACTCTTGAGCATTTATAGATTTTAAGTGTCTATTGGGCTCTGTGTAAACCACATTTGGATGCTAAGTGTTGGCCATGATACTTGTGCTAGTTATTGATATGAGTTGTAATTTTTGTGTGAGATCTGGGAATACAGATTTAGTAGTTTAATGCTTGCCTAGTATATACGTATACTCAGCAGCCTCTGAGTCCAACCCTCTACTGAAGGAGAAAAGGGAGAGGGGTAAAGAGGGGGAAAAGAGCTCTGATTGATTAGGTCATGGACCTTCTGCTCCTGCATGGATTAATGCCTTACAAAAGGGCTGTGGTCAGCCTACTGGTATTGTGCTAAAGCAGTCTTTCTTTTAGAGGAAGTGTATGACAGACACTATGATAGAAGCAACAAACAGGCCTCCCTTCATTCGATAAACAATAGATATATAAACTCGAGATGTATGACTTTCTGGAGTCTCAACTGCCTCCTTCTTTAATACAATAGTCTCTACATGACCTGTGCACCAACTTCCTACTAGTCTAAAATCTCAGAGTTCTTAGATAATCTATTATGTCAAATTTGAGCAGTCTATAACATTATTGATAAAAAACACAGCCCTTTTAAAGACATAACTGTTCCTTTGTAGCAGATGACAAATACGTTCAAACAGGTGACTGTATAATATGTCTCCTTGGTTTGTTCTTGTCAAGCTAAAGAGATTAGATTAGGTCAATATGAGACTCCAAAGGTGGTACACAGATCAAAACTCAGAATGTGTTTAGACATCTGTGTGCTTAGCAGTAGGACTGTATTTGTTAAGAGTTTAATAACCATGAACATGAAGGTTTGGAGTCTGGCATCTAAATTCACAGTACATCAGTCAAGAAGACAGAACAGATAACTGAGAAATGAGAGGCTCAATATTTGCTTCTGCACAGCCCCGGCAGCTTTCGTTAGTCACTGGGTGAAGGAAATAAGAGAAAGTTTGTATAGGAGAAGGAAATGATTTGTCAAAGCTGTTATGTGGGCAGAATTTTCAGGAGGCATTTTGGTCTCAAGTTATCTAAATAGTTGTGAGGTATTTACACAACACTCAATATCAGTTTTCTTTCTTTTTTAAATTTTTTTATTATATATTTCTTCACTTACATTTCAAAGGTTATTGCCCTTCCTGGTTTTCTGTCCATAAGCCCCCATTCCCTCCTCTCCCCCTTCCCCATACGGTTATTCCCCCAATACATTTCCCTTATTGCCCTCCCCCATTTTCCCCTGCACTGGGGGTCCAACCTTGGCAAGACCAAGGGCTTTCCCTTCCACTGGTGACCCAACAAGGCTATTCTGTGCTACATATGCAGTAGAAGCTCTGGGTCAGTCCATGTATATTCTTTAGTGGTTTAGTCGCTGGAAGATCTGGTTGGTTGGCATTGTTGTTTTTATGGGGTGGCAAGCACCTTCAACTCTTTCAATACTTCCTCTAATTCCCCCCACGGGGGTCCTATTCTCAGTTCAGTGGTTTGCTGCTAGCGTTGACCTCTGTATTGGACATGCTCTGGAAGTGTCTCTCAGGAGAGATCTATATCCGGTCCCTTTCCACATGCATGTTTTAGCTTCATCAATCTTATCTAGTTTTGGTGGCTGAATATATATGGGCCACAAGAGTGTCAGGCTCTGAATGGCCATTCCTTGAGTCACTGCTCTAAACTTTGCTTCCATATCCCTGCCTATGAATATTTTCCCCCTTTTAAGAAGGAGTGGGTGCATCTGCATTTTGCTCATCCTTCTTCTTGAGCTTCTTGTGGTATGTAGATTGCATCTTGAGTAATTTGAGATTTTTGGCTAATATCAATTTATCAATGAGTGCATACCATGTGTGTTTTTCTGTGATTGAGTAACCTCACTCAGGATGATATTTTCTCGTCCATTCCATTTGTCTATGAATTTCATAAAGTCGTTGTTTTTGATAGCTGAGTAGTACTCCATTGTGTAGATGTACCACATTTTCTGTATCCATTCCTCTGTTGAAGGGCATCTGTGTTCTTTCCAGCTTCTGGCTATTATAAATAAGGCTGCTATGAACATAGTGGAGCATATGTCTTTGTTATATGTTGGAGCATTTTTTTTAGTATATGCCCAAGAGAGGTATAGCTGGGTCCTCAGATAGTGGAAGGTCCAATTTTCTGAGGAACCTCCAGACTGATTTCCAGAATGGTTGTACCAGTCTGCAATCCCACCAACAATGGAGGAGTGTTCCTCTTTCTCCACATCCTCGCCAGCATCTGCTGTCACCTGAGATTTTTATCTTAGCCATTCTGACTGGTGTGATGTGGAATCTCAGGGTTGTTTTGATTTGCATTTCCCTGATGACTAAGAATGTTGAACATTTCTTTAGGTGCTTTTTGGCCATTCGATAATCCTCAGCTGAGAATGTTTTGTTTAGCTCTGTACCCCATATTTTAATATGGTTATTTGGCTCTCTGGAGTCTAACTCCTTGAGTTCTTTATATATTTGGGATATTAGCCCTCTATCTGTTGTAGGATTGGTAAAGATCTTTTCCCAATCTGTTGGTTGCCGTTTTGTCCTAGCCACAGTGTCCTTTGCTTTACAAAAGCTTTGCAGTTTTATGAGATCCCATTTGTCGATTCTTGATCTTAAAGCACAAGCCATTGGTGTTTTGTTCAGGAAATTTTCTCTAGTGCCCATGTGTTCCAGATGCTTCCCCACTTTTTCTTCTATTAGTTTTAATGTATCTGGTTTGATGTGGAGGTCCTTGATCCACTTGGACTTAAGCTTTGTACAGGGTGATAAGCATGGCTCGATCTGCATTCTTCTACATGCTGACCTCCCTTTGAACCAGCACCATTTGTTGAAAATGCTATCTTTCTTCCTTTGGATGGTTTTAGCTCCTTTGTCAAAGATCAAGTGATATAGTTGTGTGGGTTCATTTCTGGGTCTTCGATTCTGTTCCACTGATCTATCTGCCTGTCTCTGTACCAATACCAAACAGTTTTTATGACTATTGCTCTGTAATGCTGCTTGAAGTCAGGGATGGTGATTCCTCAAGAAGTTCTTTTACTGTTGAGTATAGTTTTCACTATCCTGGGTATTTTGTTATTCCAAATGAATTTGCAAATTGCTTTTTCTATCTCTATAAAGAATTGAGAAGGAATTTTGATGGGGATTGCATTGATCTGTAGATTGCTTTTGGCAAAATGGCCATCTTTACTATTTTAATCCTGCCAATCCATGAGTATGGAAGATCTTTCCATCTTCTGAGATCTTCCTCAATTTCTTTCTTCAGAGATTTGAAGTTCTTCTCATAGAGATCTTTCACTTGCTTCGTTTAAGTTACACCAAGATATTTTATATTATTTGTGACTCTTGTGAAGGCTGTCCTTGCCCTAATTTCTTTCTCAGACTGTTTATCCTTTAAGTAGAGGAAGGTGACTGATTTTTTTGAGTTAATTTTATACTCTGACACTTTGCTGAAGTTGTTTATCAGGTTAAGTAGTTCTCTGGTGGAACTTTTGGGGTCACTTAGTTACACTATCATATCATCTGCAAATAGTGATATTTTGACTTCTTCCTTTCCAATTGGCATCGCTTTGACCTCCTTTCATTGTCTGATTGTTCTGGCTAGGACTTCAAGTACTATATTGAATAAGTAGGGAGAGAGTGGACAGCCTTGTCTAGTCCCTGATTTTCGTGGGATTGCTTCAAGTTTCTCTCCATTTAGTTTGATATTAGCTACTGGTTTGCTGTATATTGCTTTTACTATGTTTAGATATGGGCCTTGAATTCCTGATCTTTCCAGGGCTTTTATCATGAAGGGGTATTGAATTCTATATCAGTTTTCTAAATCATATTTATTATTTTTAAAAGATTTATGCCACAGTCCATATGTGGTGGACCGAGGACAACTTTGTGGGGTTGGATCACTCCTTATACATTTACCAAGGTTTAAACTCAGGTCCTAGGGTCAGAAAATGCTTTTACCACTGATCTATCTGCTATCCCTTTAGGAGACAACTTTTAGATGAGCAGTGTGTTTTTGGATGAGATGAGGATGTTAATGTGTATATGTCCCTACTCATCTGAAACCTATAGAAATGATGTTATGCATGTGGTACATATAACAAATGACATCTAGTCCACTATGTAGTGAGTAAAGCACAGAAAACATGTATTACTCATCAGGTCCCTACAGATGATTTTTAAGGTGTCCATTCTTCAGAGAAACTGGAATGGCATTCCATAAACTTCATATGCCACAATACCAACAGAGAATGTTCTAATTAATATCTCTAAGCAAATGCGTTTTTCTAGGCTTTGGGGACTCATGGCCATGTATGACTCTAGCCAGGTCCTTTGTGGGACAGAACATCATTGAAGACTTCAAGCACTGGATTCTACAGTGCTGCTTTTTTTGAAGACACACACACACACACACACACACACACACACACACACACACACACGGCACTAGCCTTCTGAGTCTCTGTGAGCAAAAGAGGAAGTAAGTCAACAAGAAAGACCAGAAAAATGTACTTCTGTGCAGAAATCCACGTGATTAAAGCTCCGGGATGCTTGCCTATGTTTAATGAATGCAGTTCTTAGAGTCACACAGAACTCTGTAATAGATTTCAAAGAAAATGAAATAAGTAAGGCAAACTCAAGCAAGATGACCTGTTCCGGGGGAAAGTACAGCAGTGTTGGCTGTGTTGAACATTTTAATTTTCAGTGTCTGTACAGATGTTGCAAGAAAGAGCAAAGGGTTTTCACTGCCTTAATTTACTCTTTTCTCCAGAACAGGATGATGCAAATGAGACTTTTTTTTTTTACTCACATAAAGGCAAACAAATTTTCTGAAATTAAAACTGTCTCCGGAGTCTAAAGGACCACCTGGCATTATTTCTTTATCTCTATCTTTCCTATGTAACTCAATGCCCAGTTGTTGTTGCTAACAGCTTTTTAACAAAAATGCTTGAAGTTGCTGGAAGAGGGGAAAAGTAAGGAAAATGGTATGCTATTTGCCTGAAAATAGCACAGGCAAGTTTAATAGCTCAATTCATGTATATGCTATCATGCAGTCACTTGACTAAAATTTCCTAGGTGTATATTGTACCTTGCCAAATTCACTACTAAAGTTAGAGATCATTGTACAAAATATATCAGGACCTTGTTTCGTAATTCAGCACACTTGGCTGTTTTGGGGTCTTGAAGTTACAAAGATGTCAGCTAGGAATTCAGGCACTTTCTAAAACATTTATTTTTTTATCATGGTTTTGTGACACCTTGATGTCATCTGATGGTGGATAATATGTGTTAGCTTCCCAATTAGATTGGCCAAAACAAAAAGAATGGACAGGAGGAGAAAGGATAGTTAATGATGTAAGTCATTATTTCCATACAGAAATAGCAATGGATAAAGAATATATAGCAAGAAAACGCGACTGGTGATAGGACTTCTGCCTATCAACACAACAGACAGAGTAAACAAAAAGGAAATGTCTATATGAATAAATTCTACTTAAGAAATTTATTGCAAGGGTGTGTGACAGAAAGTCCTGGTGAATTATTGAAAGATATCAGTCATGGTGATTGTATAGAATCCAGACATGTGAGGATGTAGAAACTAGTGGTTATAATTCTATTTGACTTTATAAAAAATAACTCTTGGGATGAGTCACATAGAGAAATAGGACACAAAAGTAATAACTAATAAATTACTAGGCATTAGTAGTACAACAAATTAGAATTTCCATGTGGAAGAAATATATATATTTAAGCATTTATATTTGTTACATACATATGTATATACATATATACATATATACATGCATACATACAAATATACATATGTTTCTTCATATATATGTTTCGTCAGTTGGCACTTAGATAAAAGGATTACAAAACCAAGCACACTGAAACAGTTTTCTGACTGTACTGAAGTGTCTTCATCACCCATTCTAAGGTCAGCTAAGTTGAATACAATGGTTTTTTTTTTTTTGTGGTGAAAAAGAAAGCTTCCAACATTAAAGTTGAAGACAGCTCATAGGTATGAAGTCAGATGTCAGTTAGACCGTGAATCATGATGACTTTCAGCAGAGTGAAAATGTATCTTCACCAGGAACTCAACGCCTCTTTATTTTGTCTTAAATAGTTTTATAGTCTAAATAATTATTTCAACATGTAAAACGTATAAACATAATGATCACTCAGTTACAAATAACATGTCTGTGGGTCACGTGTCTATTTCAGCCTGTCAGCATGAGTTAGCATCCTTTGTCCTTTTCTAAGCAATTAAATCATTTGTACTAATATAATGTTTGAAATATAAGTAAATAAACCATCCAATTTATTCATCTTTCAATAAATAATGCAAGTTTGAATTTGTTGATTGAGTGGCTTAATTCATTAAGTGAGACATTATAAAAACATTTTATGTGAAGTGGTATATGTCACATGTATGTATATATAATCATCTCTCCCTTCCTCCCTCTTTCTCTTTCTCTCTCTCTATCTATATAGCACACACACACACACACACACACACACACACACACACACACACACACACACACACACATCTTTATTTCAGCTCAGTTTATTCCCATACAAGGGGCGAACTATTTTCACATAAGGCACAAATAAGAAAAATATGAGGACTTAAGACGTGAGAGTCATGGAGGGAAGGCTTATATAAGTATTCTGTGACCAATAGTGTGAGACCATCACTGGAAGGTGACAGTCTATCAGGGGACTCCTTTGGCTAGTATTCACAGGTACAATATCCAGCATCTGCTTGTCGTGGGTTCATTAGATGAAACCCAGCTGTCCTCTGTTTCAAACGATGTGAAAGCCTGGAATCCAAAATAATATCTCCCTTTCTGAGAACAAGCTGTATGTCCAGGGTGGGACTCACACACTGCAGGGTCATGTTGCTATTCTAGGATGCTACTGTGTTGGGCCAAACACTGAGGCTGGGTTTGGGAAGGGTAACTTCTTCCTTCCTGTCTGTTTGGTCAACATTTGCATTTGCAAAAACAGTCATGAATGAGGTACAAGGGCCTGCAGAAAGGCACCTCATTACTGTCATTGCTTCTGAGGAGCACTCCAGAGGTTCCAGCTGAGCTCAGACCCTGAGTTCACAGGTTCAGGGCTTGCATGCTCCCACTGCTAGACTCTGACTTTAGGCCAACTTAGTACCTTCTTTGTCGCCTGAGGCTCTCCTCTGCCACCTCTCTGATGACCACAGCAGAAAAGGTCAACCTAAGGTGTGAGAGCCATACAATTTGATACACTATAAAATGTCCACTCTGCTGAAGGAGGGAACTTCACCACCTGTACAGTTTCAGAACTCAGTAAGTGACATGGTGGATTTCACACTTCAGATTGTGACAGTCAGTGATACAGGAGGGCAGAGGTGTGTGTACCTTCAGACAGAATCCCCTTTCAGAGCCTCACATCCAAGTGACCATCTTGCTATCTCAGTGGCAATTTCCCCAAGTGCCGTATCAGAATGTCATACCAAGAGCAATCTCATCCAGCTGGGAATATCTGCCATGTTAGTCGTGTTTATGGCAGTTTTCCTGGCTGAAGTCTGGTACAGTCAGAGGATGTCACTAAGCAGACCCAAGCCCTACAGCACCCTAGGGCCGCCATGAATCATTGATCAAAGCAGATGAGTTGCTCTTCAGTTTTCTATGAAGCCTGCACTGTCTGCTCTTTGAAAGCTGTCCTGGGATGGGATGACAGCTCCATCTCTTCAATCCTTACATGGCACAGAGGACGGAACTGGGCATAGATGTTCACCAGACCTCACTCTTTTATAATTACTACTCTGAAAACTACAGCCTTATTTTCCCAACAGATAGGGCATGCTGCCTAGGGGTAAACCAAAGCGTAGGTACTATGGATCTGGTTCTGTGTTCGTAATTATGTTAGCATGGTCTATAAGGCTTTATTTTATAACTTCTTTAGAATGTATTTTGTGTATCTTCCCAGATATCCTTGGCACTATCTATGTAGCATGCAAATTAGGTACCTTTAGGCAGTATATATATATATATATATATATATATATTCACATATATATTATACAATTAATTGTAATTAATTGCAATCTTTTTGATAAACCAAAAAAAAGAAGGTAGAGTCAATCTGCAAGACAGTAGCTTCACTCTGTGTTTTGTTTATTTGCTTGTACTCACCAAAAAATGTGCTAATTATTGCCAAATAAGTCTGATCAGAACAAAAAAAGTCCATCCAAATTCAGAGAGCTTCAGAATAATTTTATATAATACCAAACCTAGTATTAGGAAAAATCCCCCCTCTATCTATCTATCTAACATCTATTTGTCATCTATGTATGTATCACTTATCTATGTGTATCTATAAAATATGTAGACATGTGTGTATATACATTATTCATACACTCATATTAATGTTTTGAGTCATTTGTTCCTTTCATATATACTATTTTGTATCTCATGACTAATTACCATGTATTTTGAGAAAACAATAAGAGAAAAATAACCAATTACTACATATTAGAAATGTAATGAGGGGCTGGGGATTTAGCTCAGTGGTAGAGCGCTTACCTAGGAAGCGCAAGGCCCTGGGTTCGATCCCCAGCTCCGAAAAAAAGAACCAAAAAAAAAAAAAAAAAAAGAAATGTAATGAAACCTACTAACATGGCCTCAGGGATTGTTATAATTTTAGTTCTGTTTTTAAAGATCTTTCTTGACAGGAGAATGTGTCCAAGTAAAGATCAGTATTTTTAAATTTTACGGGTAAAAGAATATAATTTCTATGTCCAGACATGTGGCTCTGGGAATTGTCAGATCGTTACAAAAAAAAAAAAAAGCCTTTATCCTTCTGTCTTGAATTTGGGAATAGTAAATCTTGGTATTCACCACAAACGTAAGTCTCCTTGGGTGTAATTTATTTTGACAATAAATAATCTACTGACACTTTTGAAGAAAAGTTTTTAGTTAAAATCCAAGGGACCATGAGCTGTGCAAATGCATGAAAAGACAAATCAAACCCAGCTGTTCTTCACGTGAGCCAAGGCTTGATTGGCTTGTAACTGTTTATATCCGGGGGGTCAGTGGGATCCCTGGTTTACCAGCTCTTCGTATTTACTAAAGCTCATCTGGATCAAGAAATATTCCTTTAACCATTGACTTGGGAGACAATAGAAGGAAGAATCCTCAACCAGCCAGGAAATCTCATTTTTGATGACCTTTCTTCTGTGACTGTGCTTCCTTGCTTCTTGCTTCCTTGTTGCACAAGGAATTTTACCCAAGTTGCATGAAGGAAACTTTTTTTTTAAACATTGAGTCCTTGTACTAGGAATGCAAATGTGGATAATACTCAATTCTGTCTTCAAAATGTTCACAGACCTCTGAAGGAAGACCAATTGTTTTCGGTATGTCCACGATACTGTGAGAATGAATGGGTGAGCATGTTGCATGAATAAGTAGGTCTTTGAAAAAGTATAATCTGCATGTTGAAAAATGGTGGAAGATCTGTGAAATGAACACAAGAAATGAGAATATTAATGATAGCTAACATTTATGGAGTGTTTGCCAAGTACTTATTACCACACTTGCTGCTGTCAATCAACCCTGCACACTAACTGCTAATATTGTCTCTAATTTACACATGAGATATTGGAGGAGGACAAGTGATAGACACAATGTTCAAAGCCCATTTTATTTCTACTGAGTCTTTCTTTTAGCAAGGCTCACATACAAGAATGAAATGAAAAGAAATTAGACCATGATGCTAAATTATTGTTTTTTACATTTGTGTATTATAAAGTAGAGAAATTGTATGTAATATAGGTAGAAAAAAACAAGAATGCCAATATTCAAAAGGTAGTATGCTAGTTAGTTTTCATTTCTATAATAAAAATAGCCAAGTTTTAATTGTATAAGGATTAATATTAAAAGGAAGTTTAAAAATAGTTCTTTTGTTTTACAACTTGGGAGTTTCCAGTCTTGATCTGTTGCTTCTACTGCTTTGGATCTGTGGGTGATATCGCAAATCAGGCTAGAAGCGGATGGAGGTTCAAAACTACTTACATAATGCACTAAGAAGCCACAGGGAGAGAAAAAGATTCGGATGAAGTTCAGTGATTCTCGCCTTTAAAAGCACACCTCAGTGACCCACAGACTTCCCACTAGGCTTCCCCTTTTAAGCCATCCACCAACGTCCCATGGTGTTAACTCAAGAACCAACTGTTAAGTATGTAAAAGAGGTTAAGTCAGTCAGTGGTTATTGTTCCAATATGCACCAGAGTATGGGTTTTACTGAGAAGTCAATGAAGTGACATTGAATGGATTTCATCAGTAATACGGCAGGGTCAGATATGCATATTGCCGAAATGTAGGATGTTCAATAAGGACTTCTGAGGAAATCAGGATTTTATTTTATGATAGTTTCATAAAGGAATAAACTATATTTATATCACTCTAATCCCACTCTCAGTATAATAATATCATCACCATGCCCTCTCAAATTCAACACACACACACACACACACACACACACACACACACACACACACACAATCCTACTGAGTTTAATTAGCGTTGCCTATCTGTACAGGTATTAAGATTGACCACTAAGGACTGGAAAAACTATCCATTGACTCGTTCTAGAAAAAGACTGACTTTTCTCCATCAGCAGTCAACCACTACTTATTGTTCTCCCTGAATTGGTGTTCCCTTGTGTAATAATCCCTTACCTAAGGTTCCATGCTGACTTGTGTGACCTTGAGTGGTTCTTATGCAGGCACCCATATTACTGAGAGCCCATGGGCACGGCATTCATTTCATGCACAGAAGGTATCCTTGTCATTCTTACTGCCACTGGTAAAAGGTTCTTGATCACTCCACTGGGGAGACACTGGGGGATGCTAAACACAAAGCAAGGGAAGGGTAAGAAGCAATAGGTGGAGAAACACTGATGATCTACTTTCTGTGGAAACATTTTCTGCTGAGGAAACATGGAAGTATGATCAAGCTTACCTGCTTCTTTTTTTTTCTTATTTATTTTATATGACCTAACAATGTATCACTAGCTGTTTTGGACTCACTAAGGAGACAATCTAGTCTTAAATTCTCCAAGTTTCTCCCATTTCTCCTGAGGTTGAAGGTATGTGCCATCATGTCTGGTCAGGTGTGCCTTTTAAACATACCTTTATCTCTCACGAAAAGTGGATGGAATTAGAAAAAGAATATTTGTTGAGAGATAATGTATCAGGACTTATCAGTCTAATCAAAATATAGAACTAGCTCATGTGGATGCTCTCACAGAACAAGTAGACATCCGCTTGTGTCACACACTCAGGGACAGATAGAGAGAAAAGTGAATAGATCCAAGTATTGTATTTGGAAAACTGGGACATCAGGGAGTTTTGAATGTATTATGAAATCCAGCCTGTAGCATGAAATATCTTGTGACTTGGAGTACACAAATGACAATCACCACACTTCCGTTGTCACCATCTTTCAACATTGAGCTGACCCAATGAGAAATACTACCTGGTTGAATCTTTGCCAGAAGAAAGCTTCTGATAAAGGGAGAGTTATGTTTTCTGTTTATTCTTTGTCTTTTTGTTCAAATGTATTTTGAGACCCAACTCTGTGCATCCAATTGTCTTTGTCGTAACAACAAGATTTCTGAAATAGGTACTGTGGAAGATGGTGAAGTGATGCTTAGTCTAAACCTTCATGTTTGAGAGGCTTGACTGTATAGAGGAGAAATAGTGAGGTAACATCCAACAGACTTGTCAGTTTCTTGCCATGTTTTAATTAAAGCAAAATCAGGGGGAAGATAGGATGAATACTGGATGGGCCATAGCAGGCTTGAAAGCTACCTTAATTCCCATGCTAAATTGTTTTGTGACCTAAAGCAAGTAATTTCTTCTCTCTGAACATATCTCTAAAACTCATAATTTTATTTACATAATCCATTTCATGTATTAAATCATGGGCTAAGAACTAGTCCTTAGAGCGGGCACAGGTTAATGAATATAATGAGGAAAATACAGCTTTTGGGTTCTGGCAATGTTCTATTTTTGATTTCCAATTTGACCTCATGAATGTATTTATTTAGAAAAATAATGTGTACTTGTATCCTGTGCACTTTCCTAAGTGAAGTTTTACCAAAAAATCTTGGGTTATATGTACAGATAAATACAGATATATTTCTACCATTATCCCAACTCATTGTAGACCCAAAATATGATTAAAACATTATATAATCTACCCATAAATCTCCACCTTATTTTAAGGCATAGTCAGTTTCCAAAGAACTCTGCCCCAAGCATAGAAATTAGGACAGGAAATCAAGTCAGGGGTGATCTCAGCAAACAGCAAGGTGGTCTATTCTGATCCTCGAGTCCTTATTTGAACAGTCATCACTTGTGAGTAGTTTCTTTTGAAATAAAGCTGAGCTAGTGCCTGTTTACTTGGTGTTAATCAGCTGTTTGGAGGCATTACGGAATTAATTAGCTTCGGATAGATACTCATTTGGAAACTAGTTTCAAAATCTTGCCAACGGAGGTGCCACCTTGAAATGATGTTATTCTATGCGTGTCAGGGTATAGGGTAGCCAGAGTCATTGCAACTGGACCCAAATACTATAAGGTCAGCTCACACATGTCAGTCAAAGTTCTTTCAATTATATGGACTATACTTAGGAGTAGGCTGTAATCTGATAAAGATTTATGGAAAACACTGGGTTTTAAGGAACAAGAAAGCTGTAGTTTGTGAAGCAGTCATGTAGAGGTGATCTTGATCCTTGTGGGTCTAGGCTCCTGTCTTCAAATAAACACCAAAGTTTCAATACGAGGGTGACCCCTTGAGCTGGCTTCCAACAGTCTTACTGGACATGAAGATTCACAGGAGGACAAATAGGCAAATCACTTTGGTGAGTTACCCGATGGGCCTTACTAAAGTCGAACTAAAATATAGTGAATTTATTACTCTTTATTTTCTTGCTACTTCAGGATTTAATGATCTCCTCTGGCTAGACTTAGGTTCTTATTAAGTAAATTGTTACTTACCTATTTCAAGCAATTTATTAAAAACAATAATTCAAAGTTATGTACAAATAATGAACTTTTATAAATAAATTTCTATTTTTGAGATTATCATATGATTTTATCACGCTATGTCATTCTCGGTGCCATGACACTCCTTGTAGAGTTTCAACAGTGATGGGCACTCACTGCATAAGTCAAACATGCGTTATGTATCGGAGACAGCTTCATGACTGTTTTCTTACAGAGTATTTCACTTATGGACATTGGGTCAAGCATGCAGCAGGATATACCTCTAACATGAGATCCAGCGAAGGATAGGGACCTTGCCTATCTCACTCTATGTGGGACTCAGGGAAAAGTTTGAATTGCAAGGCTGGACCACCTGTAAGGACCGGAAGGCCACTAAACCATGGTAGCTCAGTTGACAAAGCCAGGCTTGTCCCTGTGAATCAGCTGCTGTTATTCCATCTGCGGGCCACTGTTTTGGGTATGTGCATATTTTGTGTGCACGCGTAGTCATATTTATCTCCTGAACTGAATAATCTTAAACAGAACAAAAGAGCTCCTATTGCTACTACTTTTAGGTTAAGGAAAAACTATTTTCAACAACTCCAAAATGTTCTGTTTCAGAATTAAAGGTGTCTGAAAATGGCACAAAACATATCAACATTTCTAGTCTGTCTTTTGCTTTTATAGTCCTCAAATTAAGCAACTTGTTCTGCCTTGATTTCTACAGAGGTGAAATATAATGTAAGCCATGTTTTTCATATTTATTTTGAAACCTTACTTACAGATATGGACTCAATGTTTCACATGCAAAGGTTAGGGCACAGACATAGACCTGTGCCCTGATGGTCAGAGGGAAACTAAGTTGGAAGAGAAATTGGCTCCTAGAATAATGGTTTTCTTTGTCCTAATTCTCCCTTACATGCTTGTCAAGATTTTCATAAAGTATGAAGTTACCAGCCAGAGACTTCACAATATTCTCAAGACATATAAAGCATTTACTACTGGAATTTATAAACTATTCAACCTAAAAGAGGCTTTGGGGATTATTCAATTTGAAGTTTTCTGCAGTGAATCTGTAGAATATTGCTCCTATGGGCTCATTAGTAATTGATGCTTCTCAGAAGGAAACATATGTTAGCTCTGTCAGGTTTATTAATGCTCAGAGATAAGAAAGGTACAATTCCATGAGGATATAGAGCATACACCATACCTCAAACATGTTTGACTATAGCATTCCCTTTTGTGTGTTTATCATGTTGAGAGTTGAAAAACATTTTAGGAAATGTGGGTCTAATCCAATAGAGAATGCTCTTACAAATGGAAGACACAAAAAATAGTATAGATTATTACTTCATAACAGAGAAACTTCTCATTTATTTCTTCTCTCATCAAGCTACACTGCTCACTGCAGATATCTAGATACCCTACTTCCAACAGCATAGATGATTTCCTTTCTCCCTGGCTTCATATGCTCACAAATATGCCGGTGCAAATTTATCATTCTTGTTTCTGCATGATAACTCAGCAGGCGAGGACACCACAAATTATTCATACTCCCAGCTATGGCTTAGCACTTGAGCTCTTTCTATATTTATTTTGTTTTCTCTCATTTTGTTTCCTTTTGTGAAATCTGCTCCTAGGATTATCATACATGTATATATGTATATATGTATATATGTATATATGTATATATGTATATATGTATATATGTATATATGTATATATGTATATATGTAGATATGTAGATATGTAGATATGTAGATATGTAGATATGTAGATATGTAGATATGTAGATATATAGATATGTATGTATATATGTAGGTATTTAGATGTGTACATATGTATACATGTATGCATGTATATATGTAGATACATATGCATGCACATATATGTACATGTGTGTCTGTGTCTGTGTGAAGTTATAAGGTATACAAATTTACTCAAAGGATTAGAGTTCCATTCCTATGCAAACATCTGAGACAGTCACTTCTAGCCTTGGGTGGATTGACTGATCTTCCTTCTGGCCTTGAGATGGGCAAATACATCATGACAGAGAGTTTGTCATGGAGCAAACCAGCTAACTCCATAGTCACAAAGTGAAGGAGAGGAAGGGAAATTGTGACGAGGTTCCATAACACCTTCCAGTGAATTACCTCCATGATCTGACAACTTCCCATTGGTCCCCACTTCTCAATGACTCACCAGTTCCTAGAAATGTTACCCTTGATGTTTGCCTTCTACACATGGACATTTGTAGGACAGAAAAGCCCAAAATATCAAAAGTATGAAACAGTATTTTTATCCCATTTTTATTTTTACAATATGTTTGTATAATGACTATGTATAAAATAAACAAAGATAACAACCTGTGGCTTACCTGTTTTTGACAGCCAGGTTGAGTATGGTGTTTCTATTACTCATTGACTAGCTCAGGTGTAAGCTGGCATTAAATGGTGACTGATCTAAGCTGGTCTTGCCTGGACAGGAATGATCTACATCACTCGATATCTCCTTTGTTCTTCAGCAATAAAATCAAAGCAAGGTCTTATTACACAACATATGAGGATACGAGTGGTACAAAAATGCTTTTCATATTATTTTAATTGTGTAACAACTACAAATGTGACCATTCAAAATGGTAAGCCATTTGTGGAAACACAAGGGAGTAATTTATTTCTTTAATAACTCAGAAAATTAATGGGAAAATAGATCATAGACTGTCATATGTATTAGCACTCAGGAGAATGAATGAATGAATGAATAAATGAATGAATGACACAAGCAGTGCTACTGGTCTGTAATTTCCCAAAGTAGATAAGCAACCAACACTCAGTACTGGTTAAGAGTTACTCTTCTTCCAAGTGTTAACCACTGTCTTTCACTTATTTTGCTATTTGAAATGACTGTTTGTGGGTTTGGAGGCTGGAGCTCTGTGAAAGACTGCATACTATAATGCATGAGACTCTGGGTGTGCTCTAAGCACCACACAGAATGCTCCCCACCCATCCTTTTTTCTTCCTCTTTTTGGAATATGCAACAATTAGGTCTGTAATTTCCTAAAAATTTCCATTTTATTTATATTTACTTGAATTATTGTATGATTGAGGACATTTTTCTATATCTGTCAATTTAATGTATTATATGAAATCCTTTATACAAGAATAAAACTGTCCAAGTCTACTAGTAAGCCACCAACTCAGGCCAAGCATATGTTAATGAGTCTTTCACAGTGGTTCTGCAGAGAATGTGTCCTTTGAGAGTTTGAGAACTGGCAGAGGTGATCTGAAAGAAAACCCATTCAAAGAAGACAAGGTCACCTGACAGCATCGTGGGATGGGACTTGGATGGAGATGAAAGGACGTACACAGTACTTGTGCTGCCTCAAGCCTGAAAGGAAGAGATGTTAGACAGAATGAGGTGCATATGAGGTAAGACGCAACCCACTCCATCCAGCGTGGGAGGCTTATAAGGGCACGTGAATGTCCCAACTGCGGTGGTGGTCATTATTTTGATAGAGCACAGGCTGGAGCCATCAGCTAACCGAGCTGACCTTTTGTCTACCTAGTGTGCAAGAGAGTGTCCAGCCGTCCACAGGAAGGAAGAACAGAAAATCACAGGCTTCTGAATGGGCCAGGCATACAGGACACACCTAGGAGCCACACTAATCAAAGAACAGTGGTGGGTCTGAGTGGAACCTTCTCTTTGCAGTTCTCTTCAGTTTGTTACTACGGAGACAGTCTTCCTGACTACTGGCATGCTTTCTACACTCTGAACACTTCCTTTTTCAACAGAGAAAGGGACCCCAAAGCCCTGTCCCGGCCACCAGATCCAGGGGGAGTTCAGTGACATTGTTTTGTTTTCATTATGCTTATTTTTAAGGTTACTTTCTGTTTATGACACAAGAGGCCGGGTTTTCATTTACAGGGGTGGAATGTAGAGTGCCTTTTTGAAATAATAAAAATTATGGGTCTTTTTAAACATACTTTTCAGTTACTGGCTGATATCCTGTCAAATGAATTTGTTTGTTAAGCACACCTGTGTTTTATATATATACACTAGGTTTATAATGTGAAATCACGTTAGCTTATGATTTTTGAAAAGACAGGAAGGTTAGTATTGTGATTTAAGGTAACAGTCACAATGAATCTGAATCACACATATGTTCTTTTGTAGTAGCACTTAAAAACTACTGCTGTTAGTATTTTTTCTCTGCGGTCACTCAAATCTCTAACACATTGAATCCCACCTAGTAAATAAAAAAACAAAAATGAAATACACACACACACACACACACACACACACACACACACACACGCACACACACACATGCACACACACACCAAAGAACAAAGCACACACCTAAAAACAAGCTTCTTGACTTTTTTTTGCTCTTCTGGGTTTTACTCAGTCTTTTTGAAGTTTTATATGTTTAATTTATTTGTAGAGATATGGAATAATAGATAGTTACTCATGCACATGTGTAAATAAATAGTTCTCCCCTTCTTCACTCCCCGCCTTCCCTCCTCTTATTGACTTTTTATTCTCTTGATGGCATCTTTGTTGACAAATTTTGTAAAAAAGCTACCCATCACTGTTAGGAAATATCACTGCATGGTGTTTTGACCCACTCTGGGAGTCATGTGTACTCTTAGTGAATAGAAATTTATTATTTGTGAAATTTTTATGATTTAGCACCACGGATGAAATAGAACAAGGGAAAAAAGTAGTCTGCTACTAATGAATTTGAGTAACATTGAGAAACCTCACTTCTTTTGAAACAGAAGAGTATGGTCTATTATGTTATTAGCCTGAGTTTAACCTGAGATCTATAAATAACTTTTCAATATCTTACATATATCACCTTTGAGTTTCATCACTTCCAAACATCTTGCAATGTTAATGTTTCTGCTTTTGTGTCTGTCTCATTTTCATTTTACATATATCTAGGCATCCTATCTAGGGATGAAAAAATATGCTTCTTTCATTTAAAAACCTTTATTCCAAAATAATCTCTTTGAATTTTAACCTTCCTTACTAAAAATATATCACATACTTATGATATATTTTGTCATATCATTTTGTTCTATTCATTGGATACTTGTTATTTTACTTCTTTACCAAATATGCTAAAAATTATTTGAAAGATCTAGTTATAAAACAGATGAACATAAGAAACAAATGTACAAGTTATTAGACTGCTAAATAAAAGTTAAATTTGTATCATAGTACAACTAGTTTAGATCATCCTACACACTGTGAAACTGTGCACTATTGTTTCCTGGTACTCTTCAACATCTGCACTGCTTTTATTCCCCAAAGGATCTTTCCCTTGAACTCTCATAAGTCTAAGAAATAGAGAACATTATATATCAGCAAAACGACTGAAGTTCCAAATTCAACCAGTTGGGAATTGTAGGTTGATATCAATATGCATGTGAAGGCAGGTACTGGATAGAATGAGGCTTGTCATTGGCCAAGAAGAAAGGATGGATGAAAGAAAATTTTAGGGAGGAAGAGGAGGTAGGAGCGACGGGGAAGGTAGCTGAGAGAACATGGTGGCAGATGTTAAGATTCCTCTCTGACATATTATATGTTGTTATGACTGTTTTTAAGGGATGCATGTGTACAGGATTTTGTGTTGTCTAGATGGGCAAATTATATCTTATCAGTTGGATCAGAGGATATTGTGTGATGTGTTCTTTCATGTGGTGACTTAATTGGGTTCAAGAGAGTGTATGGTGGCCAGATAGACCATGGAATTGGGATGTGTATGCTTGGCATGATGGAAACCAGCCAAGTGAGCTGTGAGTGAGGGCTGGATGGCCTGACAGGGTGCCATATTGAAATGGCTCATGGTTAGCAGGTCAGAAAGTGAATGGGGGCAACATGGAGCCCCTGATATAAATTAGCACTAATTCCAATGGTCCACTGGAGCCAGAACTAGTGAGAGAGCAAGACCTCTAGGATATGCATACCAGTTCCACCCCTTTTCTATTTTTGCCTCAACAGGAATTAGCAAGTGCTTTGATAGAAAGGGAAGAATAAAAGAGAAAATGCAGAAAGCTAACAATTGGTACATATTATGCAATTGTAGCTTGGCTTGCAAAATTGTGTGCTTCCAAGAACCCAAGGAAGAGAACAAATGGTTAAAATTCCCTTGAGGAACAAGGGAGGAGCAATAAAGAGTACATGGTTCATGGATCTTGACAGACAAGAGACTTGCCTACTTCATCCAGAATAGGCTGTGCTGAAACATTTGTTTGCTTGTTTTTGTTTGCTTGTTTTCGTTCTGTTTTGTGTTCTGGAAACAAGAAAATTCCTGGTATTTAAGAAGCCAAAATACAGCCACCCTAGACTTGGCATTTGGTCCATTACTTGTAAGAGTAAAATGGGACATGGGAGTGGTCACCAAAGGCTTTCTGGTCATTGGACAGTCCCACAAATCTGGTCAAATACAGAGAAGCAAGCTTACTAAAGATCTGCATGTTCAGAAAGGAGCTAGAATGTAGATAGGGAGCCTCTTACTATTTAAAAACATGCATGTGCATACACACACACGTGCATGTGTACATCAATAACTGTGGAAAAGAAATTATTCCAAAATCTTGGATTCCTAAATACTACAGGCACTAAATTTTTTAATAGTTTTACATTAATAGATTTATTATTTGTTTGTTTGTTTATTATTTGTGTGTTTATTTATGTGCACATGCATATGTGGAGATTCATGGACCATTTCAGGATTCAGTTCTCCTCCTCCTGGGTACTAGGGAATTGAACTGTGGACATCAAGGTTGGCATCAAGTGCCTTACCCACTGAGCCATTATGCTGGGCATGTACACACTGCCCTTATTTTTAACTAAAAACAGAATCTTTTTCTCACTTTCCAGATTCCATAGTTGTCTGCACTTCTTATTGTAGGGTTAAGGCTTTATCCCATTAATGTTAGCATGTCTATCATTGCTGTCTCTTTCCAGATGAAGTGTCCTTACAAATGCCATTATGGAAACTGAGCATGTTGTACTTAAATGTTTTTGTTTCACACTGTGTATATATGTCTGTGTAACAGCAACTAATGAAAAATAAGACATTAATTTGAAAGAAAACAGAGAGATATAGGTGCATATGGAAAGGTTTGGGATAGGAATGAAAATGGGTAAATGATGTAATGATAATCTAAAAATTAATTTAAAAATATACTAAACTGCTTCAGTATTTTATACATGAGTGCCATATTTACATTATTTCTACACATTCCTTCCTCTCAAATCCATGCCAACATGTTTCTAGTTAATTATTATTGACATATTTTCCTGGAGAAGACTGAGTTGCTTTCTTTCAATTGTCTTCACCTCGTCATAGAGGTGAAGCCTCTGAGATTTTTCTCACTCATCTGTGCACATCAACTAGCATTGACCTTGTGCTGGTCTTGTTTAAGTAATTATATTATTAATATTGGTACAGCAAGCTTGCTGTCATAGACCAGGGCTTATAAAAACACTAACTTACAGTAGACTTCCTGGTCCTCTGGCTCTTACAGTCTTTCAGTTCTGTCTATCATGATGTTTCTGAACCTTTGGTATAGCCACTCTGCTCTAGATGTGTCAAATCAGATTGGGAACACCATGGTCAGTTGTTTTCTGCATTCTGGTAAGTTGTGGGTTGCTCTAAAAATTGCTGTCTACTGGAAAAAGAATATTCTATTATGAAAGTCTATCAGGAGCCATAATAGGACAAGTTAATAACTAGCAAGTAATCTTCCTGAGATGGTCTGCTTCAGATTATTATATTATCTGTGACAGATTCACTAGTATAATGAAAGACTATAGGAAAATTCATTTTGAGTGATTTCTGCTATTAATATGCATTTTCTGTAATTACTAAACATATATAACAATCACTAGGTATTATTCCATCCACTTTAAGCAAATCTCTATAGATCTACAAAGATGTACTGTCTTGTAGTGATGCTATATAGACAAATAGAGTTCTTCTTAGGTCTTAATGATGATTCAATATGAATTCCTAAAATTATTCAATTGATTATCAATGATTATTAAGTGCATTTATAGTGGAATTGCTAATAGGTCCTTTTCTGATAGTCAAAACAGCAATGAGAACTCTTCCAGTCTTCTGTGTGCCACCAGTTAATTCCTCTTAGATGGAAACCAGACTTTCTCATACTCAGAGAACATTGTAAGAGGTAGTAAAACAATTAACCAAAGGTCATAAAAAGGGAACTAATGATTTATTATAGATGCTAGGACAGAAGATAAAATATTGACTGAGTTTATCTATGTAAAACTTCACTACTATCTTAGTTATGGTTTTAAACCTTCAGTGAACCTGTGGAGCTATGAGAGGTAATGGATGTTTAGTCAGATAATTACTCCTAATTGATGTGCATGTAAATATTCTCTGTTGTAAGCTTCTATTTCAATTTATGATTTGATTTTGTATATGAACTTTTAATGAACTTTTGAACATGTGATCATGTATTCTGAAAGATATTTAAGTGCTGAGGACAAAGAGAAGAGTCAGAACTAAGCAGAGAAGAATTGAACTGTGAGAGGGAACTAGGTTGAAAAGTTTTTAGACAGAACACCTTTAAGACAAAACTAAACTCAAGAAGAATCAGAAGTTTAGGCACAACATTGGGAGGAAAGACATTAAGAGTAAGAGCATTGTTGTGACTTCAGAGCAGGAGGAGAGAGCAAGAATAGAAGGAAAATGCAGAGTGGACTAAATTAGAAATTATAGGCAACATAAAAAACTAGGAGAGCAATGTGCAGAAAGCAAGGGGGAAAGAGGAAAAAAGAAAAAGCCGCAGAGAGCAGGAGGAGCAGGAAGGCTTCTCCTTACCATGGGACAGAACAGGTCTTTTCTTAATAACAAGGCAGGCTTAGTCTTATTAAAGGAACAAAGCTTTTTTTTCTTATAAACTTTGGTTTTAATACATTAAAAGGTAAAGCTTCTTTCTCTATGCAATAAAGATTGGAGCTCATTTTTCATGCAGAATGAGTGAGTTCTTTCTGCACTGGTGCTTAGTCTTTTGTTCCATATGCATATGCAAGTATGTATGTGGGTGTGTAAGTATGCAATTGTGAGAGTGCATGCAAGCTGGATCCAACTAGTTGAATGGAAATGTATAAATGTAGATGCATGAATTGTGAGTCTGTATGAGAACTTACATGAGTTTATGCATATTGGCTTACGTGAAAGGTTTTCCTTCTGTGAGTGTTATTCTCTTCTCCTGGTTCAACAGGAGATTATTGCACCAAACTTCTCCCTAGCCTGACAAGCAAAAGGCATCTGGACAAAAGGGAAATAGCTCTAGCAATTTATCCTCTACTCAATCTCCTGCTGTTTTAGGATGAGGTGCCAAGTGCCAGAGACTTCAGTTTCTAGTCTCAGAGGAACACAGAAGGCGACAGTCAGTTAACTAGCATAGTAACTAAGACTTAGGTAAGTAAACTTTTTATTATTGCACAGCAACCCTAAATATCTCAGAAGACAAAGTCTTACCCTCTGCAGATGTTCTTCCCCCTCTGCTGCCTTAAGAAGAACTGACAAGAAAGAAGACCCCTAACCTGATGGTTGCCATTTTGTCCTATTGACATTGTCCTCTGCCTTACCGAAGCTTTGCACTTTTATGAGGTCCCATTTGTTGATTCTTGATCTTAGTGAATAAGCCATTGGTGTTCTGTTTAGGAAATTTTCCCCTGTGCCCATGTGTTTGAGGTACTTCCCAACTTTCTTTTCTATTAGTTTCAGTGCATATGGTTTTATGTGGAGGTTCTTGATCCACTTGGATTTGAACTTTGAAGAAGGTGATAAGAATGAGTCAATTTGCATTCTTCTACATGCTTACTGCCAGTTGAACCAGTACCATTTGTTAAAAATGCTCTTTTTTCCACTGAATGGTTTTAGCTCCTTTGTTAAAGAACAAGTGACCATAGGTGTGTGGGTTTGTTTCTGGTCTTCAATTTTATTCCACTGAGCTACCTGACTTGGGAAAAGATCTTTACCAATCCTACATACAATAGAGGGTGAATATCCAATATATACTAAGAACTCACAAAGTTAGACTCCAGTGAATAAAATAACCCTATTAAAAATGGGGTGCAGAGCTAAACAAATAACTTTCAAATGAGGAACATTGAGTGACCAGGAAGCACCTTAAGAAATGTTCAACATCCTTAGTGGTCAGGGAAATGCAAATCAAAACAACTCTGTGATACCACTTTACACAAGTCAGAATGGTTAAGACCAAAAACTCAGGTGACAGTGGATGCTGGCCAGGATGTGGGAAAATAGGAACACTCCTCCACTGTTGGTGGAATTGCAAGCTGGTACAACCACTCTGAAAAATCAGTCTGGTTGTTCCTCAGAAAATTGGACATAATGTTACCTGAGGACCCAGCTATACTACTCCTGGGCATATCCCCGAAAGATGCCCCGACATATATCAAGGACACATCCTCCACTATGTTCATAGCAGCCTTATTTATTGTAGCTAGAAACTGGAAAGAACCTAGGTGTCCCTCAGCAGAGGAATGAATACGGAAAATGTGATACATTTATACAATGGAGTATTACTAAGCCATTAAAGACAATAACTTCATAAAATTCTTAGGCAAGTGGATGGAACTAGAAAATATAACCCTGAATGAGGACCTAGTCACAAAAGAACACACAAAATATGTAGTCACTGATAAGTAGATATTAGACCAAAATCTTGGAATACCCAAGATACAATTTATAGACCACATGCAGTTCTAGAAGAAAGACAAAAGTGTAGATGCTTCAGTACTTCTCAGAAGAGAGAACAAAATACTCATAGGAGGAAATATGGAGACAAAGTGTGGAGCAGAGACTGAAGGAAAGGCCACCCAGAGACACATGGGGATCCTACCCTCATGCGGTCACCAAACCCAGCCATTATTGAGGATGCCAAGATGTGCATGCTGACAGAAACCTGATATTGCTGTCTTCTCAGACAGCTCTTGTCAGCTCTATCATAGCCTGACAAATACGGAGGCAGATGCTTGTAGCCCACCATTGGACTGAGAACGGGGCTCTCAATGGAGGAGTTAGAGAAAGGATTGAGGTAACTGGGGGGGTTGCAACCCCATAGGAAGAACAACAATATCAAACAACCAGACACCCCAGAGCTCCCAGGGACTAAAACACCAACCAAAGAGTATACATGGAGTGACCAGTGACTCCAGACACATAAATAGCAGAGCATGGGCCTCTTAGAGAATAATGGGAAGAGAGGCCCTTGGTCCTGTGAAGGCTAGATGTCCCAGTGTAGGGAAATGTCAGGGCAGGGGGGCAGGAGGAGTAGGTGCTTTGGCGAGCACCCTCATGGAGGCAGCGGTAGGGGGATGGGATCGGGGTGTTTCTGGAAGGGAAGTTGGGAAAGGGGATAACATTTGAAAATATCCAATAAAAGAAAAGAAAAGAAAAAAGAAAAGAAAAGGAAAGAAAAGAAAGAAAGAAAGAAAGAAAGAAAGAAAGAAACAAAGGAAGGAACAAAGAGAAAGAAAGAAAGAAAGAAAGAAGGAAGGAAGGAAGGAAGGAAGGAAGGGAGGGAGGAAGGAAGGAAGGAAGGAAGGAAGGAAGGAAGAAAGATCCTTGCCAGGGCTGGCCCCTGTGCAAAAGTTGAGTATTTTGAATATAGTTAGAATTGGTATTGATTTAGGAAAGTGACAGTAATAGATCCTTCTGTAGAATTCAGGACTTTGCCAGACATTGGTTAGTTGGCCGACTAAGATTACAATAACAAACATGACTTTCTCCCATTATTTCTTAAGTCAAACTGGACAGCTCTTGGCTACTGTCAAGATGTAAGTGTTGCTATTGTACCTTTGGGATATCTTGCCATGCAAGTATTTATTGTAGTTCATAGGCTTTATGGCATCTGAGTAGAACTATTTACTGCTTTCTGCCTTGGTAGCTTGCAAAGCACCATTGGATACTATGAGAACCAATCCCGAAGGAAGAGGCTTCTAAGAAAGTTCTAGTTTAGTTCCTCCAAATACTCTGTTACAGACCTGTACAGACCTGTTTTCTGTTTGTCAAACTAAGAGGTCTTAGTTTCAAGCTCTGGAAAGCAACAAGGACAATGACAATAGCCCATATTGTTTCAGGAGACTTTCAGACTATTATGACCAATAACTCAAAGTCAGGTTTTTCACTGGATCTTTTATTAGATAGTCTATGTCTCTTCGAGAAAGAGAGCACTTTTGTCTCAAGTGGCTTAAGTTTATTTAAATTATATATGTGTATATATATAAATATATATGTGTGTGTATCTTTGTGTCTGTGTGTGTTGTTATATACATGCATATATATAATATGTGTCTTTGGAAGTATAAAATAAAACATTTTTTATAGAATTCTTCAAATGTCTTCAGTATTAATGATCTCTCCTATAATACAAATACATTATTCAACATATATTGGCTTTTGCTCTAATTTTCTGATAAATTAAACTAACTAATGTTAGAGAGAAGATAGGTCAAAGTTATTTCACAACTGAAAATCAGTGCAATTGTGTAATTTTCAAATGCCTTGGCAGATAAAGCGGCACTGGGATAGGAATTTGGTTTAGTCCTGAAGGAAAAAGTCTTCTGTAGTCCCTAAATGACTCCTAGTATTTCCCTATTAAAAAGCAGGTTTTTATTTTTTCATTAATGTTCTAATAGTTCCTGGATATTCTTAAGAACTTTGGACTGGACTCATTGCAAATCATTTTAATTTTCTTACACTTGTATAAGTTCCCACAGACTTTCATTTTTAGATATTCGCACCGCTAATTTTGGATTTTAAGCATAGTAGACATATGAAAATATGAAATAGAAAATGCTCCAAGAGGAAATATGCTTTTATGTATTTTTTCAAAAGTCACTTATTCTCTTAAAATATTGCAAGTATAGAAAGTTTATATAACATCATATGTGTAATAACTCTGGTTCTGTATCTATGCATAACACACAATAGATAATGATATATAATCATGTAAAATAACACATTGATTCTCTAGCTATATAAATGGATTTCTCAAGACAGAAAACGCATAACTTAAATTGTTATTGTTATTCTAGTGATCAATTTGGTTGCACAGAAGCAATGATTCATTATAATTTACTTGCGTGTGTACCTCATCATGAAAAAATGTATTCAATAACATCCGTGCCAGGTTCATATATTAGTAATACATTTTACAATTTTACAAAATCATACTAGTGAAATACTTACAGTAAAAACTATATATTGGTTCCTGCAAGTGTTTTGGACATTAATATATTTAATATTTAATTTTAATAGTGGAAGCTCTTTTATATTTAGTAAATCTCTTAATCACATTTTGAAGATTTATTATGAATTTCCCAATTATCGGTATTGGTCAAAGGAAGTGCTTCTATTTGGGGATGTGTTCATTGTAAGGGTGGCTATCATAGAATTACTCTTTCAGGAGTCAACAGCTACAACTGAAACTTTGAAGCCCACCTGTCTGTACCCTTGCCTTTTCACAGGAGAAATTCACCTGCCTTTACCCATTGTCTTCTCACAGGGAGAATTCCCATTGAGGAGAGCTGCCACTTGATTGTTTTTATTTTTCAATCAGGCAAACTGTTGCACAATTTAGCTTCTCTCTGTCCGGCATTTAAAGAAGCTGATGCTCTTGCATGATAAGCAGTAAATCTACAGGAAAACTGCCTATAGAGTCTCCACATGCTGCTTACTGAGATAGGCTTCTGAGAAATAGAAAATTTGACCTGTATTGATTTTATGTCCTTTGAGAAATAGGTAGCACGAGCTTGATTAATGAGCATTTCCCACCTCATTTATGTCCAAAATTTCTGCAATTGACATCTGAAAATCCGTGCACATTGTTCCAAGTAAATTATGTTGAGTGCTTTATCTGGTTGTGATGTCTCTCAGGCTTCCTTGCTCAAGTGTGTTTTTTGACAGTGTAGACACCAGCCAGTGTGAGGAAGAGGCAAAAAGAATGGGAGCGACCAACGCAAAGAAAATCCAACCAATGCCAAAATATACTGTAAATATACTTTGAATTGCAGACTGCATCTCTTTCGAATATTTTCAAACCCCTTTGGAATTTTGGGGACTACTGGTTCCCTTACTGAACTTTACTCATATTTAGAGGACAGAGAGAGCATCGATTAATTTAACCATGCTGGTAGGAGAGTATTGCTTGTGTATCATTGCTTTACGATGGAAATTGTGTGCTCTAGTTCATGGAGTTGTCTCCTTACATTTGCAGTAATAGTAGCATGAAAGAATCCTACACATTTAAGCAATCATAGGATACATGACTACCCATAGTTAGCCAACATTAGATTCTTGTGTGCAAATTTATCTTCCCCCAAATATGCACTAAATATATGTTAGAATAGTGGCTGGAGAACATTCTCTATAATATCCTAGCTATCTAAGAAGATAGTTTTCTTAGCTCACTCTTTTTGTAACAAAGGCTCCTTCTTTGCCATTGTGTCCCAAATTTCATCCTTGATACCAGAAAAGTAGGCATGGCTATGCTCTCAAAGAACTTTCAAAAACAGTGGTTTACCTTTGGTCTGGGAATGTAGTTAACTGACACTCCTGCTTGCCAACTTAACAGAAGCTAGAGTCAAATAGAAAGAGGAACGTCACTTGAGAACAATACCTTCATCAGACAGACTGTAGGTAAACCTTTGGGGAGGCATTTTCTTGTCTGACAATTAATAGATGGGAGACCAAGCCACTAAATGAATGGCCACCTTTTGGCAGGGGGTCCTAGGTGCTGTAAGAAAGCAGGATGAGGAAGCCATGGGGAGCAAACAAGTAATCAGCACTCTTGCCTGGCCTGTTTCTGTTCCTGCCTCCAGGTTCTGCTTGAGTTCCATCACCGATGGACTATAGCACGCAAATAAACGTAAGACCAGCAAACCCTTTGCTCACCTACTTGTTTTTGGTCACTGCTTTCTAACCACAGCACCAGAAATCTGTGTCCAGCTCTGACATCAGGTGTATCTGATCAATCTGAGGTATGCACGATTTCATTCTGATAAAATGCAGAACCATTCGTCATCAGAGAACAAACAGTATTTTCATCACTCATATTGACTGGGAAAAATCAAAATGACGTTAGGCAGGAAAAAGATGAAAGTATTACCATAAGTAAGAACAAATTCTAATTTTCAGTAAAAGCATCCCAAGTGACCCAGATGTTAAAATTAGCAACAATTTTTAAAATTACTTTAAGAGAACTAGAAGGCACATAGGAAATGGCGGGTTTCAGGGTAAAGAGATTAAGAGCTTTAGGGGATACAGTAAAACATGGGGAATCAAATTTAATTGGGATTAAATAGAACAATAGCCACAGTGAATAGTAAATATAACAATTAGGCAAAATAAATTGTGGAGTAAGGCAGGAGAGTTAAAACAAAGTCAGCACAGCACTGAGAATCTGGAGGCCAATGTTCAATGTTCTGACACTCACGAAATTGGAATTCAAAGAAGACTGTGAGGGGGAAACTCTGTAATACAGATAAAATACAGATTGGTATTAATATTTATGACTTTCCATCTAAAATATTATCTCCGGAATTTAGGAAGCTCTGTTGAACCAAAGTGGAACAAATAAATAAACAATTGAACAAAAATTGAGAAATAAATGTCTCAGTCAACTTTTGAATGAGAACAATGAAGAAAAAGTTTAAAAATAGAAATAAAGGCTGAATAGCACAGAGATCCACAGCATGTAAACAATCCCAGGTGAGCTCAGTGAGTCACAGACACAGCAAAGACTAGAAAATATGACAAGACAAGACATTTGCAGGAAGATGGCGTCAACAAGAGAGGTAAAAGGATAGGAGAAAGAGGTGGAGTGGAGGATGACTAAAAATTATTTTATATATGCATAAAACCATCAAGGACTGAAAAGTAGTTTTAAATTATTTTATTTTATATCTATATTTCACTTAGTGTTTTATATCTATATTTTTTATAATCTTTAATATAATTATGAAATAAAATTATATACATATATACATATATGCACATATACACATGTACATATATACATACACATATATACATATACATATATCTATATCATATACACATACACATATATACACATATATGCACATATACACATATACACACATATATACACATACACAAATACATGCATACATACATATATACACAAACACATATACACACATATATACATATATACACACATACATACATACACACATACACACACATACACATATATACACATATACACATACACACATACACGCATATATACATATTATACATATATGTACACACACATACACGCATATATAGATATATATACACATACACACACATATATACATATATACACACATACGCACATACACACACACATATATATATATGTATATATAGATATATCTGTACATGTCATATACACCCGTATATGCTGTACTATATTTATATCATCCCTGCTTTCATTCTCTTCTCTCTAAATCCTAATATGAATTTCCTCACTAGACTCTGGAGCCCACCCTAACGACTCACTGATTGTACTGTATATAAGGGGAGATAGATGCCTGCTAAGAGAGAGAACTTTGTATCTGGAAAAGCCTTATACAGCTACACCTACCAGAAGAGATCAGGGTGACATGAATTAAAGTGGTGTTTAAGTTAAATTCACAATGTGTAAGTGAATCTTAATGGAAAAGAAGAGCATACCCCATAGAGGAAGTGGGCTAAAGGGGTCCAGGGAACAACAAACAGAGGCACAGCGGATGTAAAACAGCCAGAGTCTCTTGTGCAGGTCAGAGGCGGTTCTTGCCTTCAGTTTCACTGGACTTTGTGTAACTGCCTTCATGGTTCTAAGTGTCCAGGGTTCGGTGGAGTTGTACTGTAAGCTTGGTGCAGAGGCTGCCGCCTGATCAATACCCTTCCAAATGGGTGCTCAGAGAAAATGCTGTCTGGATTTTACATTTGGTGCCATAGTTCCTCTCCCAAGGGAAGCCTTGGATTCATGTTGCTAGATTAAAACCGTGATGACTGTGGCAATAATGTCATTTGCATAATCAAATGCAATTGAAGAGAAAATGGGCCAATTTAAGCTGGACTTGAGCTGCCATAATGCTCACTTATGCTTACCACCTTTAATTTTTGCCCGTATGCTACGATGGACTGACTGGCTGCTGCAATTTCGTTTTATTGGCAATTCGCTGTAACCTATTGTCAGTGCCATTATATCTGAAATGAAGAAAGAACAACCTTCTTCATGTAACCTGATTATAACTAACCAGACAGGGCTCAGGTAATTAAAGGTGAATGGTGATAATAGTATGCAAACTACTCTCACTGATGCACCTCTGCTGCCCTTCCAGAGCCCTGAGATCCCTTTAAAAGGGAGACAGTAAAGGAAGTCTGCCTGGGACCAGTGAAGGGCACGGAATGCAAATATGTACATTTGTAAACTTCCTTAACTCTCACTGAATAGAACAGCTGATTGCAGAGCACAAGCTTCAATTCTGTGCGGTAAAAGCTTAGAGATTGAAATGTCCAGGACCCAAATCGCTTTTGCCTGCAAAGAAGTCGCTTTTATCCCCACTGGGGGTTTACTTTGTAAAGTCGGAAAGTGGAGAGCTCATCTCAGGTGGCCGATATTGGCAGGAATCAGAGGTCATATGGATAAAGACACCAGTTTGGGGGATCATATTTCCTTCCTTTCATCCGTAATTTATATGAATGTATGGATATATTCTACATGATCAAACTAGGGACAGCATTCATTTCTGTGATACACGCGAACTCATTATACCAGAGACTTCACATTTCTGACTGGGAAGAATTGAGATAGAAGAACCTTTTAACATTTTTTTTCCAATCAAGACCTGTTAGATTTGACATTTCCAAGCAAGTGCCCTGAAATAGCTAATTTTCATTTTAAATAGTGAGGAAATTCTCGAGGCTATTTGATTAACGGTCCTGAAAGATGAAGTTGTTTACTGATCTAAAACACAATTTATCCAACATTCTGAGGTATTCTTCACCAAGAAATCCAAAGATACTGACTTCTCAAATGGTGTATTCCTTAATGGAAATTTCTGTTCTCCTGGGTGAAAGAAGAAAGGATTCTACATATTCCACACTGTGTGCTCTAGAGATAAATCACAAGGCTGAAACTCACTTTGCAATTCCTTTAACTAGGACTCCAGATTTGACTATAATGAACCAGAGGCAAGTGCTCCTTTATGGAACACTATCAACTAGTAGCATTGAATTAATAACCAAGGATTATGCATCAGTTACCTCATTTCTCTAGAAAGACTGATTCTGAGATCCATTACCAAGACTGGTAAAAAAAATCAAAACAATGTTCCCTTCTTAAGCACATTTAGCTTAAACTTAATTCGTATTGATAGTACTTTTTCAGCTGAGTGAGTTATAGGGTAATGTTTTCATCCTTTACTCTCTGTCTATTGGCCACATTAGTAAGCTATCACTTGCCAATTGTGTTAAATATGTATTTGTAATGAGAATATTAAAATCCTTTTGTAGGCAATTTTGCACTTCGTGGTGCAGTATGGGGACCTGAAGTCACCATCTGTGAAACCAAACATCTCAACTTAGAGTCACACCAGCGGCACCTCGTGGGGGCTTAGCAACCATCCCTTATCTCTTCATCTTAAGGCTCTTGCAGTGAGAAGCACTCTGCTCACTGCATGTATACACCCATTCCTTTTAGGTTCTCTGTGTGATTGAAATCATATACCATTTCCCTGCTATACGTGGCTGGTTTCCCCTGACCTGGTGATCTCCAGTTCTACCTGCATTGCTGTAAATGGCGAGACTCCACCCTTTTAAGAACAGAATTGTCACACATAGGTTACTGTTTACCTGGCACCATGCCATAACCGGCACTGTTAATGAAGTTTCCTTAAGGACACTGTGGGATAAATATTATTATTCTAGTTAAGAAGACAAAACTGAACCATGGACACACCATTCAGGACACTGATTGCCAGAGACACTAATGATAATACCAGTGTGAACATGTAAATCACAGCATCTACAAATTACAGCGTAAGGGCTCAATGTGTCTAACACTTGTTTTTATATAGCCTGGAACTCTTTTCAAATGACTTAAAAAATCAAATATTTAATGACCCATGAAATTGACTTTAAATCCCCAAATTAACATCTATGAAGGGATTGTTTATGGCAAAGCTATGTGCCTATTTTCCTGCTACAACGGAGCAGATTGATATTTACATTAAGGTCTACCTGTGGTGATCTCATGACTGCGCATGGCTTCTTCCTTCATGAAGCTTTCTTTCCACACAGACAGTTCCAGTGCTGCAATATTTTATGTGCAGTCTACTTTAATTCTCTCTGTCTTGTTATATACCCTATATAAGTTTTGTGCTTACAGCAGGATGTATGCCTAACATCAAACCAAAAAGAAAAAAGTATGTACTTTCAACATTATGTGTTAAAAGTACAGTAGAAAGAGTGCGTATTATTTTTATTAAATTAAGTACCAAAGTTCTTAGTATATAATTATATTATAAGTATCCTAAGGTATATACAGCACATTGGTATTAATAACGTAAATCCTTATCATAATGTCCCCAGAGCAGATCAGTGATTAGAAAAATTACAAAATAAAACCTGAAAGCCTTGGCAGTAGAATATTGTCACAAAATAAATATGGGATCATAGTTAAGGGGTTGGCAAGGCTCGTTTCTAGCCAAGCTCTGGCCCCTGAAAAAATCGATACCAATGATTGGCTACAATATGGGTAATTGTAACACTCATAGAATTGTTTCTAGAGATAAATATATAGTACCTTAAATTTATTCATGTATTTGTGAAAAACTTTAAGGGAACATTTATAGATATTAAAATCAAAAACAACAGTCCATTAAAATTAAGATAAGTGACCTTGATTTTTTACCTTGAATTATTTTATTTATTTATTTGTTTTAGAGTCAGAGTCTCATATATCTCAGGTTGACCTCAAACATGTGATGTGACTATGCATGATCTTGAACTTGCGATCCTCTTGCCTCCATCCCTTGTGTCCCCCTCATCCTGTTGTATCCCACTGAGGTGAAGAGCAGGGTTCTGATGGCAGTAAGGATGGCAGAATGACCTCTGGAGGCTGCTGCAGAAAGAGGAGCCTACTTTATTGTTTCAGATATAGGATATATAAGGGGTTTGGGGGCTATGGGTTGAAAAGGATAATTGGTCATAGCATCAAGCAAGTGGGAAGGGCTGGTTGGTTATAACATGACACCCAATTATCATGTGGTGTTTTTAATACAGCACCCAATTATCATGTGGTCAGGAAGCCAGAGCAGATTATGCATGCAGAGAGCTCTGTACAAGGTTGCATTTTGGACAAGGCCAGCCACCTGTGTTCAGGGACACTCTCCAGACAAAGTTACTCTCCAGATAGAGGCAGAGACAAGGGAGCTCCTCTTAGAAAGGCTCAGAAATAGTTACAATCCTAGGGTACTCATACCTTAATAGCAAGGTTCCCCAACTCTCTTGAGTACTGAAACTACAGGTTTGTGTCAGCACCCGGTCTCTGTGATGCCAAGGATCAAACCTAAGGCATTGTGCATGCTAGGTAAGTGCTATAGCAATCACCCTATTGCCCCGTACCTTCCTTGACTACTGAATAAATCGCCTTTGACTTTTTGAAGAGTCATTTCTCTATTTAAAGTGGCTGAAGAACCAGCCTCAGTGTGTTGCCTGTACAGAAACTTATGGAGAAAGATAAGAAATAGATAATGCACATTCTCTGAAACCCTGAGTTGATATATGGTGAGATGCATTGTAACTGACTTTGGAAAATGTAGGGGTACATTTACCCCCACGAAGTTGACGGAAATGCTAGTTGTAGTTTTAAACAAAAAGCAAGTCTTAATATTTCTGTTTCTATTGTTGACTAATGTGCATTATGTAGCAAATGGCTGGATCTGCATTGTGGAGCCCATGGTTTCAATGGTGAACTTTGAATATTTTACCAGCCTTCAATATCATTCTACTACTCTGCACTGTATAGCTTGACTGCTGAAGTTTTGCCTCTATTTTTCAGTGCAGAGCCAGGATTCTGATTTTTCTATATGGAAAGGCTACCATTGAGCAACATTATTAAACACTGACTGACCTTAGGGATTTTGTCCTTGGCAGCATACCTTAGTGAAATCAAACCAACCAAAATTGTAAAGGCAAACATTAGTAAGTGAAAATTTATTAGCTGTAAGTTTTGGAATGTTAAAAATAAATCAAATTACTTGAAGCATAAATAATGAAAAGAGTTTATAGGTCTCATGTGACAATGGTAATTATAATATTTCACCATCTACTTAACCCTGCCCCTGGAAGCTTTTGCCTATCCTATAATTGGGAGTTATCAGCCTGTCATATGCTAAAACGCGAATGCAGAGAAAAGAAGAGTAGAATCCTGCCATGTCTTCAGACAATAAATGCATACAATTAAAACCAGATCTTCACAGACGGCTGCAATCTTCTGCTATACCTGGCTGTGTTCTTAGACATTTTCCAAGAGAAAATTTAAAAAAACACAAAGTAGGGTACCATGGATGATAATACCAAGAACTCTGATGCTGATCTCCTATTAATAAGTAATTAAAATGACTAGAATTTTTCTATGATAACCTTAGCATGTAGGACAAAAGAAGTAAGAAGAGAAAGTATTCAACTAATTTTTTATTAATAAAAATGATCATAAAATTTAATAAAATAATCAGAAAAGAATGTATTTTTACTATTTAATATTTTTCTAGTTTATGTCTTTACATTTCAAATGGTATCCTCTTTCCAGTTTTCCCCATCTCCCATCATCCTTCCCCCTGCTTTTTATGAGGATATACTCCTCCAACCTACCCACTCCCACCTCAATAGCCTGGCATTACCCTACACTGGGGAAACGAGCCTTCACAGGACCAAGAGCTTCTCCTCCTATTGATGCCAGAAAATGCCAATCTCTGCTGCATATGTGGCTGAAGCCATGGGTTCCTCCATGTGTACTCTTTGGTTTGTGGTTTAATGCCTGGGAGCTCTCAGGGGTCTCGTTGGTTGATACTGTTGTTACACTGACTGACCTTAGGGATTTTGTTACAAACCCCTTCAGCTCCTTCAGTCCTTTCTCTAACTCGTCTATTGGGGTCCCCGTGCTCACTCTGTTGGTTAACTGCAGGCATCTTAATCTATATCAGTAAGGCTCTGGAAGACATCTATATCAGGCTCCTGTCACCAAGCACTTCTTGGCATCAGCAATAGTGACTGGGTTTTGTGTCAGCAGACTGGATGGATCCCCATGTGGGGCAGTCTCTGGATGGCCTTTCCTTCAGTTTCTACTCCACTCTTTGTCCCTGTATTTCCTCCCCTTCCCCTTCTAAGAAGGACTGAAACATCCACACTCTGGGTTCCTCCTTGGGCTTCATATGGTCGGTAAGTTGTATCATGGGTACTCTGAACTTTTTGCCTAATAACCACTTATCAGTGAGTACAGACCATGTGTGGTTTTTTGTGACTGCGTTACCTCACTCAGGATGATATTTTTTAGTTCTGTCCATTTTGGAGACCATTTTGCCAACACGGAAAATGGTTGGTTACATATATTTGTTAGCTTTGCAATCCAACGTAATTACTTATAATGATTAGATTATTATTCTGGTATATGCTACATCTAAGAGACACAGTGCTAAGTGAGATAAATGTACTGAGAGTAGTTATATTCATGGAGACAAAAGATAGAATGGAATTATCATTGGCATCTGCAGTTTGACAGTCTTGGAGAACTATATATATGGGATGTTCACAGGTAAAAAGAAGCCTAAATATAAGAGGAGGGAACAATTTTTAAGCTAAGACTTTTTGAAAACTGATCTTACCTAAGCAATGTAATTATACCTTGTTTTGGCCAACTTGGAAGGTCCACCAATGGAGGACTATGTGAGATCTTACTGTTGCCTCTCTTCTCTTGAATAAAGTAACACAGAGGGGCTGGGATGGCTAAAGAGAAAATGTACTGAGGAAGGTGGTGCTGTGCTTGCTTTACAGAACAGGGAATATGTACTGAGTGCTAATGGTCAAACATCTTACGGGTTTTAGAAGTAAATATAATATTTTCTCCTTTAAGATTTGATAATCTATAAAAAGAAAGATATGTGGATTTCACTACACTTACCAAGGATTAAAGGCCAGCAAATAATTTAAGAAATTCTTGCCAATAGATTAGAAACAAGTACATTTTTGTTATTGTACACATTCTAGGCTCAATTTTAAGTTTACATTATTGATGCAGCCCCGATGCCTCACCTTTCCTGTAGGTCATTTGTACATAGTGCTCACTTCAGGATATGCCTGCTCTTGGGTATAGATCTGGTTTTGGAATTAATTCCCTCATAAATAGGCTGGACTCCATCTGCTAGCAGGCTTTGTTTCCATTGCCATAGTTTTTCAGTCTATGCTGTTTAAGTAATGAGGTAAAATCTTAGTGAAGAAAACATAATTGTGGCTATGTACTGGAGGAACCATTGACAGGGTACTAAGGATGCTAGATATTCAATTAGGGGTTGCTTTCATGATTAAAGGCATCCATGGAACATTTTTAGTCAATAAGCAAAGAAGAAACTAAACAAATTAGTAAGCAAAATAATAGGTAAAAATCAAACCAGTAACTAAATAAATTAGTATGAAAATCAACAATTTTAGCCTTTTACAAATTTTAGTAAAATTTAGTAAAAGGCAAATTTTAGTAAAAAAAATAAACTGACTCACAAGAATCTGTTATAAATTTCTTTATTCAAAACGCAGCAGAAAATATTTCTAAAGAATCATGAGTGTATTTTTTTCTCCATATTGGTTTATAGTATTTTACAGAAATATAAATTATTACTGACTTCTTTTCTGTCTGAGAAGAGATTTCTAGTCCGACATACTCAAGTGGAGAAGCAGGGCAGGCTTGGAAAAGGGGTTTAACTGGTGGAGGTGCTTGTGAGAGAAGCTTATCCACCTGAACTTTAAGCCTCGATCCCACAAGATTGCAGTGAAGAGTCTGCTTCTAAGAATAAGACTTTGACTTCTACAGATGCATAGTGGGACATGCACAGGCAGACGAACATCTTTACACACACACACACACACACACACACACACACACACACACGTGCATGTGTACACTCACAGATGCACAGCACATGCACGCATGCATAGACGTGCACATCTTAATATGAGAAGTAAAAGGGGGACAGGATTAGGCATGAGAGGAGATAGGCAAGATGTACAGAGGGTCAGGAATTTGAATAGAAGTATGTAGCAATGGGGGATGAGAAACGGGTTAGCCACTAAAACGTTCCAGATGTCAGAAAAGCCAGAGGCACCCAGGACTCAACTGGGATGACATTTGCTGCAATACCCAACCAAGGGTAGAGAGAACCTGTAGAGACAGACCATAGCCAGAGGTTAGTCATGGCTCACAGTTGAGGGATGGGGCCACCGACCCTTCACAGAATTTTAACCCAAAATTGCTCTCATCTAAAGGAAACGCAGGGACAAGGAGTGGAGCAGAGACTCAGGGAGAGGCCATCCAGGGCTGTCCCACCTGAGGGTTCACCCCATGTGCAGCCACCAAACGCAGACACTTGCTGAGGCTGGGAAGTGCTTGCTGAAAGGAACCTGATGTGGATGTCTCCTGAGAGGCCCCGTCACAGCCTTACAGTTGCAGATGTGGATGCTTGCAGCCAAACATCAGACTGAGCACTGGAACCCCAATGGGGGAGTTGGGGAAAGGACTAAAGGAGCAGAAGGGGTTTGCAACCCCATGGGAGAAACAACAATATCAACCAATCAGATCCCCCAGAGCCCCTAGGGGACTAAACTGCCAACCAAAGAACACACAGAGGAATCCGTGGCTCCAGCTGCATATGTAGCATAAGATCACATTGTCCAGCATCGATGGGAAGAGAGGCCCTTGGTCCTGTGAAGGCTTGATGCCCCAGCATAGGGGAATGATAGGGTGGCGGGGCAGGAGTGGGACAGTGAGTGGTGAAGCAACCTCATGGAGACAGGGGATCAGAGAGTAGTGTGGGGTTTTGTGGTGGGGAAACCGGGAGGGGAATAACATTTGAAATGTAAATAAACAAAATAACATAAAAATAAGTAAAAATCTAAATACATGCTTTTAAAGTAGATTTCCTAAAGAAATATTTTCTTTTAATGTCAGTTAGTGCACTGGATATTCTCAGGGTAAAGCAGGCCCAGGAAGATGGCAAAATGGGTCAGACTGCTTGTTAAGCACAAGAATCTAGGCTTGACTCAATTTCATGTTAGCATAAAGCTATACTGGTGCGAGTGCCTTCAGTCCCAGCACTGGGAGGCAGAGGAGAGCAGATTTATGAAGACGTTCATATTCTAGCTGAAACTAAACTTCTTCCAATGAGAGAATTCGTCTCAAGGAAATGAAGTGGAAGAAAATACAGAAAGTCATTGACAACCAGCTCAGGTTGCACTCATGGCTCCATCGCACTGATGTACATACATCTCTCCGCTCCCAAAACCCTTGCAACAAATATGTGTATGTACAAATTATATGTATTACTGTGGAAGCTGTAACTTTCGAACTCGATATGAATGATACAATGAAATTACAGACTATGTATCCAGTTGTGATAAGGTAAAGGTATGCGGTGATTGTGAAAGGGACCTACAGTTATTGTATCATGCTCATTTGAAGAACTGTTGAAAGACTGACCCAGTCTGGCTTAAGTAGAGTTCGTTTATCATTTGCTGTTCTTTAAGGTCACTATGTGGACAATAGCACCTACATGGATGGTTTGTAGCCTCCAATATACCTCTGTTGTTTATAATGACAGACCTGAGATTATAACTATAAATTCCACAAATACACAGTGGCACACACGTACATTAACACAGACACACATGCATACACATGCACACACACGCATACATGCACACACATGCACGCATATGGCATACACACATGCACACACACATATGCACACACATGCACACATGCACACACATGCATACACACATGCACACACATGCACACACACACATGCACACACATGCACGCACATGGCATACACACATACATTAACACAGACACACATGCACACACACACATGCACACATGCACACACATGCATGCACACATATGCACACACATGCACACATGCGCACACATGCACACACATGCATACACACATGAACATTCACATGCACACACACATGCACACACATGCACACATGCACACACATGCACGCACATGGCATACACACATACATTAACACAGACACACATGCACACACATGCACACACACACACACACACACATGCTCACACATGCACGCACATGGCATACACATATGCACGCACACACACACACAAACATTTACTCAGAATATACTAGTTTTGCCATCTTTCTACTAATATATTTTTAAAATTTGCAGCAATGGCCAATACCTACAGCTAACACTAGAAAAGAGAAAGAGAGAGATGGGATGATGGCATGATGTAGTGGGAAAAAATTTAAAATTTGAAACAAGAGTCTTACCTTGTTGAGAAATATCTGCTGAAAACCTGGGCAAAAGTTCCACTTGGTACCTCTAACTTGAATGCCCTTATTCTTAGGCAACTGCAGGGCCAAATAAATTGAATCTAGGATATTACTTTGAGAAAAGCCCAAATGGCTTTATTTTGATGAAATTTGTCTTTTATTTAAAACTAAATACCTTTTACCTTTGAATATGTGAGATGTCTTGCACAGATTATTAAAAGTTTTCCTAGGTAAATTTACTGCTTTTAAAAGAATCTATTAGAGAACAGTAATTTAAAACAACTATTCATATCTTTCAAAAATATAGTCATGTTGCACTTTATTTTCAATACCACCTATTTTATTTGTCTGTGTTGTTTTGTTTTGACTTTGTGTTGTGAGTTAAACACAGGACACCCCACATACTAAGACTATCTTGAACTGAAAATAATCTTTTTTTGTTTTGCTGCTTTAATTGCATGTTCACTTTAATACAAAATATATGTATTAATGCTCTATTTAAAATAGGATACAGTCATGTGTAAAATAGACAGAAATCTTGGAAAAGGCTAATTCTCTTTCTCTCAGAAATCATTATATTGCCTGTAGTTCTCTGTCTGCAGTCAAGACCCCTTGAGATTTTTCCCTCCATCAGTCTATTAATATAGCCAGGTTTCAGTTCATTCCAAGAAGTAAAGGCTCAGAACAGACAGCCTGGTGTTCTGAGGCTCACACACTAGCAAGTTCTTCTACTACACTCCATGAACCACAGATACAAGATATAACTGCTAAGAGATATCCACTAGCCTTGGGCTCTCCAAGAGCCATTGGTTTCTACATTGTGTCCAGTTGTAGTTTTATTTGCTGTAAAGAGAAACTTTTTCATGAGGGGTTTGAGCTCCACGCATTGGTGGCTGTAAAGATAAGAATGTGGTTCTTTGCACTTTGAAAGTTGTTATTTCCAAACACAACTGAGGAGGTATAAATTCATCTGGACTGGAATTCATCTGTCAGAGATTCAAGAAAAAAAACATCCATTTCCCCTATGTCCTGTACAGATAATTTTTCTCATTTTTATATATCAATAACTCACTCACAGAGTGTGAATCTAATTGCATATTTAATAATGAAAAGAGAAATTTTATGATTTTACTTTCATTTTACTATTAAGACTTTCCCCCAGACCACCTCATCCCCAAATAGATTAAAAACATGCTGTTAGCTTCATTTAGTCATAAATCTGGGTAATGCAAGGGACATGATGGAAGGAACTCTATGACTCCTTTTTTTTTTAAATCAAAGAGTACATGGATAAGAATTGCGAAAAAAAATCCACATTGTCAGAATCCTGAAATTCATTCAATTCTTATAACTACATATAAAACCTTTATCCAAGAAAATCCTTATATAAGAGTTTGTTTTTGTAGACAGAAAATATTTGAGGCATTTTATTCTATCCTATTTTCAACTGCTAATTATATTAGAGGCAGCTTTGAAAACCAAGTAGTCCTTATTCACAGTCAAAATGAACAGGTATGTGCTCATTTTCCTATCCAAAGAAGACCCCAAAGAGCCAAGGTGTCATCTCTGGCTGAACTTGACACTGTCCATGACTGAAAGTGAAGGAAAAGTAGAATTGAACATTTTCGTGTTTAAGCATAGAACACATGATTCAACAGGAGCATAGATACTCTTGCAAATGCTCAGAAACTAGATTTTTGCAGGTATTTAAGGAAGGAATTATTTATTTAGACATTATATTGCATGTAACTGAGCAGAGACTATACTGGACACAAGAGAAGGCTAACCAAATGTTACAGCAATCATTCAGCAAAAACAATTATTAAGTCTAAACACAAAAGATACAACAGCAACATATTCAAAAAGAAGAAAATCTGATTTTCAAAATAGTTACATTTCATTATTTAAAGCATAATGTATTCAACACAAATTATTAGTTATGCAAAGAAAAAATACACACACACACACACACACACACACACACACACACACATATATATATATATATATATATATATATATATATGTCCCAAATACAGAAAGAAAATCATTGGAAATATCTTTTCTCAATAAATGGACAAATAATTACTCTGAACCTAAACAAATGGAGAGGTATATAATATTCAATGGATAGGAATGTTTAATATTGTTAGGATAATTCTTATTCATTTTCAGATTTGATTCATTGATAATTCTATGTAATATTTACTGTTGTTACTGTAATGTGTTTCTGGTAGGAAATTGGAAATATCATCCTATAATTTAATTCAAAAAAGACCATCATTAAACTATGATTAAGGAAAAAAGGACATATTGAGAGAACTAAGAAATTGTTTCCTGGTTTCAAAAAATATTGTAAAGCGACATGATGAATTTTTGGTGCTGATATAAGTATAAACAAGGATCATAGAATTCAAATTTTAAGCCTAAAAAATTAGAATCACATTTAAGGTTAGGAGAATTTTGATAAGAGTACCAAAACATCTTAGTAGGAACTTTAAGTTTTTCAAAACTTAGTGCTATAATACTTGGTTATCTCTATAGATAAAGTACAAAACTAGATTTCAATTTTGCATCATGGACAAAAGTAATTGAAAATATATTACATAGGCTTGGAAATTTCTTAGGGATTCAATGCTTAATATACAAGTATAAATGTCTGACTTTAAGTCTTCAGAATCCACATAAACCAGACAAAGTGTAGCAAGTGCATCAGGGTTCTTGGTGTTTCTGTGGGGAGATGACAGTCATGGGCCAGTCTTATACTACATTTAGTATAGACAGGACTCAAAACAAGAGACTGTGTCTCAAAGAAGGTGGAAGGCACAGAGGGAATCTACAGGTTCTTGTCTACTTTGTAAATGCTCTATGATACACATAGGTCTACATTCAAACACAGAAATAGACACAGAGGTGCAAAGTGAATTAAAGATCTATTACAATTACAGTTAAAAACTAACTCATTGATGCTAACTTAAAGCTAACTTAGCTAAACTAGCTTAGGCACAATAATGATTCACTTCTCTTTTGGCAATACAATCCCCATAAGTCTCATTTCTGAAATAGATTGTCCAAGAGATGATATTGAAGCAAAATTCTAGGTTTTTCTCAAAACCTTTCTTTATGACTGAAACAATTGCTCAGCAGTTAAAATGACTTGATTTCATGCAGAAGTCCCAAATTCAGTTCCCAGGATCCATGTTTTGTGCTTCTCGAATAACTTTAATGAATATGATGCCCACTTCTTCATTCCGAGTACTTGAACTTACACGTGCACAGGCTCACACACAGGCCCACACAAATAGTTAAATATGTATGAAACTTCCTGTCAGTTCCAAGTTTAAAGGCATCAGTCCCATTCATATGGGAGATACTGTGATGACCTACTTTGGCTCTGTCTCACTTCCTAATGCTGTTGATTTTGGCATTTAGTTTGAACACAAATAATGAAGGTATGAAGACTTTTAGACCAGAGGAAGCCATTTTTAGAGCCATCACAAAGCTGCATCACGGGCTTCTTTCTGTCCTTGGAATCATAATCACCAAGAAGACATGGAAATCAGTGACGATAATTCTTAGTAGGAAAGAAAGAAGCAGTTACAACATTTTGAGTTGATCTTCAAGGCAGTGTTGGAGATAAATGCCCAAACAGTCTTTTGTAAAGGGGAAAAACAAACAAAAACATCACACGTATCCTTAAAAATCTTTTCATCTATTCTTCTTGTTTGCCAATGGTTTCTTTTATTTTTATCTCATCATGAGACTCACAAGTTCAAAAATTCTCACTATTGCCTTTCAACATGTGTCATGATGGGTCAAAGCTCTGCTTTACAAATTCACACGCATACATATATGTGTGAGCACATGTGCGCATTCATGTGTGTGTGCGTGCACGTGCATGTGCATTCGTACGTGCATGCGTGCATGTGTGTGTGTTTGCCTTGTTTAGAAAATTATTCTCTAGACCGCAGAGAAACAAATAACCCTATTAAAAAATGGGGTTCAGAGCTAAACAAAGAATTCACAGCTGAAGAATGCCGAATGGCTGAGAAACACCTAAAGAAATGTTCAACATCTTTAGTCATAAGGGAAATGCAAATCAAAACAACCCTGAGATTTCACCTCACACCAGTGCGATTGGCTAAGATCAAAAACTCAGGTGACAGCAGATGCTGGCGAGGATGTGGCGAAAGAGGAACACTCCTCCATTGTTGGTGGGATTGCAGACTGGTAAAACCATTCTGGAAATCAGTCTGGAGGTTCCTCAGAAAATTGGACATTGAACTGCCTGAGGATCCAGCTATACCTCTCTTGGGCATATACCCAAAAGATGCCTCAACATATAAAAGAGACACGTGCTCCACTATGTTCATCGCAGCCTTATTTATAATAGCCAGAAACTGGAAAGAACCCAGATGCCCTTCAACAGAGGAATGGATACAGAAAATGTGGTACATCTACACAATGGAATATTACTCAGCTATCAAAAACAACGAGTTTATGAAATTCGTAGGCAAATGGTTGGAACTGGAAAATATCATCCTGAGTGAGCTAACCCAATCACAGAAAGACATACATGGTATGCACTCATTGATAAGTGGCTATTAGCCCAAATGCTTGAATTACCCTAGATCCCTAGAACAAACGAAACTCAAGACGGATGATCAAAATGTGAATGCTTCACTCCTTCTTTAAATGAGGAAAAAGAATACCCTTGGCAGGGAAGGGAGAGGCAAAGATTAAAACAGAGACTGAAGGAACACCCATTCAGAGCCTGCCCCACATGTGGCCCATACATATACAGCCACCCAATTAGACAAGATGGATGAAGCAAAGAAGTGCAGACCGACAGGAGCCGGATGTAGATCTCTCCTGAGAGACACAGCCAGAATACAGCAAATACAGAGGCGAATGCCAGCAGCAAACCACTGAACTGAGAATAGGTCCCCTATTGAAGGAATCAGAGAAAGAACTGGAAAAGCTTGAAGGGGCTCGAGACCCCAAAAGTACAACAATGCCAAGCAACCAGAGCTTCCAGGGACTAAGCCACTACCTAAAGACTATACATGGACTGACCCTGGACTCTGACCCCATAGGTAGCAATGAATATCCTAGTAAGAGCACCAGTGGAAGGGGAAGCCCTGGGTCCTGCTAAGACTGAACCCCCTGTGAACTAGTCTATGGGGGGAGGGTGGCAATGGGGGGAGGGTTGGGAGGGGGACACCCATAAGGAAGGGGAGGGGGGAGGGGGATGTTTGCCCGGAAACCGGGAAAGGGAATAACACTCGAAATGTATATAAGAAATACTCAAGTTAATAAAAAAAATAAAAAAAAGAAAATTATTCTCTGTCCCTTCAATATGTGATTTATTATTTAAAAGTCTATGGTTATGTGGATGTTAAAAGTATAGCTCTTGCAGAAAAGTATGTGCCTCTTAGTTATTAATCAGATGTCTAGAAGGTACTCAGATTTGTCAAATAGAATTTAACCATATTACTAGTTAATATCATCTGTGAATTGAAATAGAAGATCTGTCCCCAATAGAGCCACTCAGTGGAGAAGATTGAGAGTGGAAACACATTTACTCTGTCTTTTACAGCAATAATTCAGTCCTGAATTTTACTTAACTTCCAAATTGGGCCCAATTTTAATAAGGTAATTTCTTGTTTTTCTAATACCATTAAGGTGAATTCTCTCCCCTCTGGTTTCCCTCCTTCCCCTCCAGTCACAGAATGCTTACCTATCACACATATTCCATCACATTCTCCTCCCACCCCTTCCTCGGAGATGCCCCGTGAAACTTTCTTTACTACTTTCCAGTGTTTTAGGCTTTGGCCATGATCACAAACATTTATGTAAATGTGCATATTACACATGGCTGTCATATGGGAGAGACCACAGATTGAATTCTGTCTGAGCTTGGGATACCTTGATTAATGTAATATTTTCTTGCTCCAGTCATTGTCCTAAAATTTTCAGAAGTTAACTTTTCTTGCATCTGAGTGAAGTTTTATTATGAATACACTCCACATTTTCTTTACCTCTCCATCCCATGATGGATAACTGGGGTTGTTTCACTTCCTAGCTACTATGAATAGTGCTTCAGGGCCCCTGACTGCGAATCCATCTCCGTACAAAGTCTGGAGTTCTTTGTGCCAAGACCAGAATAGCTAGGTCCTACTGCAGTTCTGTTTCTGATTTCTCCAGGAACTCCATACCCATTTCCATGAAAAAAAAAAAGACTTACCAGTCTATACAAAATATTGATAAAGCTTTTCTCTTTTGTGCAGTCAGTTTTTAATGAAAACCCGAAGATGTAGTGTATAGACCATTACCCTTGGAATCTTCTGTCTATCTTACTAATCCTGTTCTCCATTAAATTCTTCCTGAGTTAAGTGAAGAAGTTAGTGACAGTGATGGGCAAGGATATTTTCTGCCTTGTCAATTCAAATAAATCCTGAATTAGTAAATGACAAGCTCTTTTGTCAGCAAGGATTAGCATCTAGCGATGTGTGAAACAGGACCTGTATATGCTTAATTGCAAATAGTGATAATAACACTGTTAAAAGTATTCTTAAGAAAGCTACAATTTCTTCGGCATAATTTAAGCACCCTTTTCTACATTCCTATCATTACAATTGATATCATCTGAATTGTATGACATGATCTCTTAGTCTTTATCAACCATGTATTTTGTAAATTTTCATAAAAACTTCATCCTTATTATACAACCTATTGTATGCTTGAGGGTAAGATGAAAAGAAAATTACTTATCATCCATCAAGATAACATAATAGGAGGAAGGGACCATGAGATTACCTACTGCCCACACTGCAGGCTTACTAAATGAGTGGCCAAGTATTTACTTTTCATTTTGCTTTCACCACAAAGAAAAGTCGAGACATATTTTTCTTCCCTCAAATAATTTGCATAACTGAACTTATAAAACTAATTAAAAAAGAATGAGTGTGGATTTGGGTAAAAGGGAAGCGGGGAGGATCGGAGAGGACCTGTGATCAGAATATTTTGTATGAATAATATTTTCAACTTTTACAAAGGTAATTAAACTGTTTTCAAAGCTGCATATCTGGGTCTGAAAAGAATATGTGACCAGTAGCTCTTGCCTGGTAGTAATAAAACATGAAGTTATTGTACCAAAGTCACTAAATAAATAAATGTTAAGAAAAGTAAATTCCCAATCTTTGAAGAAAAAATATGATTTGTTACCCTTGTATGACTCGAATGTGTTTCCAGAGTAAAGCTGCTAGTTTTCCTTCCTTCCTTCCTTCCTTCCTTCCTTCCTTCCTTCCTTCCTTCCTTCCTTCTTTCCTTCCTTCCTTCCTTCCCTCCCTCCCTCCTCCCTCCCTCCTTCCCACCTTCTTTCTCTCCGCTGGGTTTGTACTGAGTTGAAGGAACGTTTAAGGGTTAAAGTCCAATGGAAGGTAACTAGGTTATAGGGCTTGACTCTCAGAAAAGAGAGCTTTTCTTGTGGGAGTGCATGCTGGCTTTTGTAGGGCAGGGCTTATACAAGGGAGCTTATCACCTCCCCTGATTTTCTATTTTCTTTTCAGCATGTGATGTCGCCGCCCCTTGCTCATTTCTACCATGATACTGCCCCAATTCCATGTAGCTAGACAATCCTCAGCAAGGTTTAGGGAATGCTTAATTTATGTCCCCCAACCTCCAAAAATTGTGAGTCAAATGAACCTCTGTAATTTATATATTAATTAGCATTAGTATTTAAAAATACTAGCATGTTCTCTTAACTTGATCTAATGATCAATTTAATTCAGTTCTGCTGAATTAATATAATAAATACTGAAGGCCTTGTAGTAGAAATGGAATTATATGGGAGGAAAGGAGACAGGAGTGCAATGTATAAATAGCAATGTTCAATTGTTATGGCTTTTTATCTTGGAACCTTATGATGTTGGGAGATGTTGGTTGTGATTTTGGTGGTGAAACCACAAAAATTTTACGATGTATTTTCTCATGCAAAATTGGCAGACTTAGGGTTACATAACCATATCCACTACCTAGCTCATGATATCAGTGCTTTTTCCACGTAATACTTACGGATTGTACATTTACTTATGTAGTCTCTTATAATTTAATGAGCTGATGGGTTAAAATGAGGAGCAGGAGGGAAGAGAAGGTGAAAGAAAGAAATACAGGGAGTTATAGCTAAAACCAAAGGTCGCTTGAGAGGTCTCAATTACGGAAACCTAATACAGTAGAAGCTTTATAAATTATATATATATATATATATATATATATATGATCTAAATAGAACCATCAGATGATAGTGTGGGCACATAGTCCCAAACAGACATCCTTCATCACCAAAACAGGAACAGCTAATTGAGTTGGTGGCCAAATGGGTCCCATAGTAATCCCAAACAAACCTGTTTATTACCAAAGCTATTGGTTGCTCTCTACAAACTGATGGTAAGGCCCTGTTGCTTATGATAACACCTGTACAACTCATTGGCTTTTGTAGGGTTCTCATTGAACCTGGAGAAGTCAAGCAGGTGTCTGCTTTGAGCATTCACTTCTACTGTTTATGTACTGGAAGGTACTCTGCATGGGATTAAAGGAGAAAGGAAAACACCAATCCACTTATAAAACCTTGTATCTACAATGATGACTTGCCTGCGTGCTGTGCTAGTGCAGTAGTGAAACAGCTTGTGGCACTAACTAATCAGTGTCTGACTGGATCTAAGACCCACTCCATGAAATGCCGTCCATCACCAGCATGGCTCAAGTGGCCAAGGACTTGACTATCTATGCCAGGGACCAAAGGGAAAGCCAAATAAAGAACATGGCAATATAATAATTCCTAATAACAGTCTGCTATACTCATAGATCACGGCCATGTTCAGCCAGCATCAGAGAAGCTTCCTCCTGCAGTAGGTAAGTACAAATACAGAGATATTCAGCTAGACAATGCACATAGAGTGAAAACCCTTAGGACACTCAATCTTCAATGGGATATTTCCATCAGATGGCTCCATTTAGGGCTCACAGAGCTCTGAGTTTGAGGAGGTGGGAAAGATTAAAAGAATCAGAAGGGATGAGGTAAACCAAGGGAACAAGGCCCTCCAACATAGCAGGACATACACATATATACTCAAAGACTTTGTCAGCAAGCAAAGAGATGAGAGAGAAGTGGGCATGAAACTCCATCCCTATACTAGGAAAAGAAAGATTAGTTTTCTCCAATGGAGTCTCACTGAGGATACAAACTGCTCAAAGGGCCAGGTTCCGTACCCAGCAGGAGATGACCGAAACCCAACAAACTCAATGGCAGCTTTTGAGGTTCTTTTGCCTCAAATGTTTTTTAGGGGCATTTTTAAAATTTATTTATTTTACTTTATAGGTCTTCTGTTGATATATGCCTGGCCTATTTGTTTGTCTAAGAAGAGACAGAAAGTGTGTGTATTTGAATGGAAGGGGACATTGTTAGAATCTTAAAGAAGTTGAGGAAAGGGAAAGCATTCAGAATATATTGTATGAAAATCTATTTTCCAGAAGAAGAAAAGCAATAAAAACATTATGTATTAGACTAGTTTATATTTTTACATGACTGGCACAGGGGTTGACTTGGAAATTCTGATATTTTCATTTCTGATCGTTGATAGGGTTCAGTAGATAGTAGACTTGCATTAAATTAATTACAGTGATCTAAATAAAAATGAAGCCGGGTTAACATGCATATCATTTACTTCAGATCAATACCAGAAAGCATTAGAAAATCTTTAGCATTCAGTAAATTTACATGAGACTGATTCCAAGCACTTCTTTTATGAAAAAGAACAAATTCTAATTAATCCTGAATGGTCTTAGCAAGAATACAAGGTAGAAGAGCCAATGCCCTGTTTTGCCTGTGACAACATCAACTCAGTGCTGCAGGATTGGGCCCCCTCTTGTTTGTTGTGTTGCTTTTGGTAAGACAGTAGTTACATCCCAACAATCTGAAAGTTTTGATGCATTGACTGTATACTTTCTATTACCCAATTATTCTACTTCTGAACAACAATCATGTTCTTTGTTCTGAAGTTTGTCAACTTAGCGGAAACAAACAACTCCACTTCCTTTCAGAGTCAGGCAGTTTCCCTGAGGGTTGTGAATCAGCACTGGCGATGTCTTACTCCTGTGACTGTGTGCTCACACTGCTGGCTAAGAGCTCAACAAGGATGTGGATTCGCCAACGTCAGCTGACTCTTATGATTCTTTGTGGCTGAGCACCATTGAAACAAGAAAACAAGGCAGAACTCTATTATCTTCTTTCACTTAATCTTGGAAGCCATCACTTTTCTTATTAGACTCAGCCTGTCAGGATTGGTCTTATGAAAAAGGGTCAGGAACACCACATTTTTATGATACCTGTCAAAGCCATGGGATGTCTAAGCCATGGGATATCAAAGCCATGGGAGAGATAGAAGAAATGGAGTGAATGAATAAAATGCAAGGATACAATGAGTTTCACCCAGTCACAACCCAAGGCTTTCATTTTGGTTGAGTGACAAGTACTGAATCTTCAGAGGAGCCACCATCAGAAACAGATTTAAAGTATGCTATAAACAAGAAATAGTGTCATACTTTATGACTATAATTTGTATTTGGGTATGGTTCATTTGTTAATTAAATAGATTTATTATGTTTCTTAGATGTTCCAAGGAGTTAGAATTTCATTAAACTACAAACACACAAATGCTTTGGCTTTTATATTTTTCTTCCTGCCTTGCTTGCTCTCTCTCAGGGAGAGGATGAACTCCCTTGCATCTCTGAGATGACCTTTAAAATGGGACATTCAACTTACGGTCTGAGTACAAAGACAAAACAGGACCCTCTTAAACTTCTTACACACACACACACACACACACACACAAACACACACACACACACACACACACAGATCCATACACACTCACAACACTGTTAATATTCCTAGATTCCAGAACTAATCCTAGAACTCCTGGCTTTATATGGTCCCAGAGGATTGTGAAGCTTGATAATAGTCTGAACACCCTGAACTTTCTCTCCAGTGTGTCCCTTATGACGTGTGCTATTTGGGATGGGGAAAGGATTGTGGGAGGGGGTGATCTGGAGGGGAGCAGTGAATAGGATATAAAATGAATAACTAAAATAAATAAATAAAATAAAATAAATGAATAATAAAAAAATTAAGCAGCTGCCTCTGAATACAGAGCCTCTCATTCACCCTTCCTGCTCAATCAGTGACCAAGTCCTGAGCTTTCTTTTCCCACAGTTGCTCTGCAGGGATACACAAAATGTCATCTAGATTGGGGAGCCAAAGAGTGGGACAAATTGGCAACATCACCATGTCTTTCCAGCTGTGCTGAGCAGAGATGTGCTGGTCTTTAGAGCACTCATGGGTAGTCCTTGAACTTAAGTTCTCTGCATCAGAAGGTTCCTCCAGAGCCAAGCTGTCATCCTGTTGTCTGTTGGCAGGGTCCTCAGGATGATAAAGGCTGTCCCAATGAATGTCCTGGACCAGAGAGCAAAGCCCAACCAGACCCTCCCAAAAGTAGCTCAAGCAACCAACTGTAAGTTTGATCTGGTGAGAGTTACCACACATACAAGCCATGGTGCACTCATATCTTCAAAACACAACAGAATAAAACCTTTCAAAGCCATTGATCAGGGAAAAGTCCTCATAGCTAGATGCAAAGAGATGGCAGTGGGAAAAGGGATTAAGTGAACAAATAGATGGGATTAGAGGAAGCTTTGAGATGTAAGAGCTTCTTCAGACTAAAACCCTTTCCTGCCATTCTTTAGACATAATAATTATTAGCTAAGAAAGCTGTACTCGTCCACCTTCTGCCCACCCCTTTCAAAAGCCAAGCATCCAGGGAGGTTCTAAGGAACAGGCACACTTAATTCGGTTTTCTGGAATTGAAATGTACAGTTCTACCAGGATGGCACTTTATCCCGTTGCCAGTGGCAACTGCCAGAGCCCTTCTCAGAAAGATGCAGCTTTCCTTAGTCATACTTCTCTTCTGCTTTAAGTCAAAGTTGCTCACATTTCAACATGCCTCATTTGTAAGTGTCTTGGGGAAATAGGCAAGCATTATGAATGCTAATCATGATAATAGCATTTAGGATGAGATCATCTACAGCGGCCTGGCATTTCTGCCTTTATGTCAAAGGTTATGCTTTTACACCATTCTTGGAGCAGTCTAATCAAATAATTGAATCAGAAGTTCTTTCCGTTTAAAATCAAAAGACTATTGTCTTCACTTCCTAACTCACCCTCCCATCTTTTCTATCATCATCGTAAAAGCTAATCTTGTAATTTAAACCTGCATCATTTCATACGAATTGATTAACTTTCCGGGTACTTTAGTGATTAGTCAAAGTTACGTATTTAAGTGGGAAACTGAAATTTAAGAAATGGCTAAAACCTGAAGAGACAAGTTTGAAAATCTCAGAAGTTTGGGTTTGATGTATGTTTTCTTTGTTATGTCACCTGAAGTGGATAGCATAGCTCTGGGTTGGGCACTCATATTCGTTTGTATCTTGAAAGAAATGTCCTGAAAAGGTGGAGGAGAAAGAGGCACACTTTTGGCAAATTTGTAAAGGCTGGTCAGAAATGACATGAAAGACCATGAGGCTTTGATCCAGCGTGCTCTAAACCACAGACAAGCTTTTAGAAATCCAGGCAAGGCAATAGAATGACGGATGAGATTTGAGATAAACAATCAATGATAAGGGAGGTCGTTTCTTAAGCATTTAAATTCTCAAAGTAAGTATGTTTATTGGCCCGATTGCCCTTTCCCACCCCTCAGATCCTCTCCAGACGCACACAGAAGTCCACTTTTCAATCTCTACACTGTTCCTGAGAAAGAACAGCTAATCTGTTGCTCTGTTGTTCTTACTGATATGAAACGTATTTTCTGTACCACTGTCATCTTGATTACTTGTATTTTTGGGTTAGAAACTGGAGACAGTGACTCCGTCTTTTCTGTAAAGGAGATGCTGGTCAATTCTCCCTGCAGTAACTGAAAGTGCAGAAATCCAAGAGATGACGTCATTGCGAAGGCCGGCCACACAAGAGAAACCCAAGGCCACTTCGAAGGTTCTTGGCTTTCTATTTCATCAAATGATGTTTTATCAACAACAACAAAAAAAAATAAGAAAAAAAAGACCTAGTGTATGATCCTTAATATAAAAGCAGTATTTATTTTATGGTGCATGTGAGAAAAGGTAGCCCATGACTATTTTGCAATGTATTCATGATGCCTTTCTTATTTTGAAATGTTTTTACATTTCCAGAAGTGTACTAGATCCTGGAGATTGTGAATGAATGCTGTTCCGTCAAATTGCCAGAATGTTCTCATCCTACAAAATAGCAACAGATTCCTTTAAAAGTAAAAAATTTGATATTGACCGGGTACATATTTATAACTATTTTCACTAATCATTTGGTTCATCATGGACTCAATCCAAGGTGGTGTGTTACATTTTGACATCATGTCTCTGCCGATCTGTGAGATTTAGCCTTTTCTTTCCAGCTCATCATTTCATCTGAATTTCAAAGGAGCAGCAAGAACATTGTTTCTATGCTGCCATGGTTTAATTAAAGCAAGCTTTGCCACAGGCTGGGATCTAAAAGAAAAAATCAGAGGGAAAAAATGCCACATTTACTGGTTATTCCAAATGCTTCCCTTTGTGGACTGCACTCACCCAGCTTGTAAAGTGACTCTAAGAAAATGCCATAGATTACCATTTGTGTGGAACCTGCCTGCATCATCTGCCATCAAAAGGAGTAGATGCAGTGTACAGCCCTTGTCACATGATACCACAGGCATGCTAATAGCCGAGCTACTTTCTATGACTATTACCCTGATCAGGGCATCCATAATCCATACACCTTAATTATGGTTAAGAAAAAAGAAAAGGGTCTCTCTTATTTATTTAATAAAAAATTGATGAATTTATTATACATATTTTTGACATCTGATCTCATTTTCTCCTTTTGTTTTTACCGGGTTAGTAAAACATCCTAGTAATCCAGTCCTGGAGATACATCAAAGACTTTATATACAGGATGTGAATCTCAGGGTAAGACTCACATTATAACTTTTTTTTTTTTTTTTTTTTTTTGGAAATTCTGATTCTGTTCATCTGGGAAAGGTTCAAAGTCTCCTGAAGACTATAATGGAGTCTTCTTCTTCTTCTTCTTCTTCTTCTTCTTCTTCTTCTTCTTCTTCTTCTTCTTCTTCTTCTTCTTCTTCTTCTTCTTCTTCTTCTTCTTCTTCTTTGTTGTTGTTGTTTTTAACTCTGCTGTTGGGTGAACAATAGTTTAATCTTCTAAGGCCTGGTGACTGAGAATTAGGCTAGGGTCCTCTAAGAGGGCCTGGCACAGTGAGCCTCTTCCTCCCAGCACTAGTCAAACTCTGAGTCTTTAAGTAGCCCTTGTAGTTAAAGGGGCACTCAGACCTGCCTAGCCAGTCAGCCTTGGCCACAGACTGGTTCTGTAATCAGCAGCCTTGGCAAATAGCACCTTAGATTTTACTGAGGTAAAAAAGAAGCAGGTTACAACCAGAGGTAAAGTATCACATCAGGGTCAAGCTTCAGGTTAGTTTGTGACACTCTCTTATGATTTGTGCTCACAAGGCCTGTTACCAAAGAACCAGATACCCAAACTCCAGCCATTGACCACCCGCTGTGAGCGCCTGCGCCAGTGTTTGGATTTCCTTGCTTACAAATTAGATATTTGCTGATCCTGAAATGCTTTTCTGTTAAGACACCTAAGACACCGTGGGGAGGAAGACTCTGAGGTAGGTAAATATAAGGTGGACTGAAATTCTTTCCTATGTTATTAAATATGATGAAAGGGGAAATTCTGAGTCTCACCAAACACTGCATGCAAACGTGGCCAAATGTGCATTTTCTCTCAACATCGTTGTGCTTCTCACATTTACATTTAAAAAGTAAAGTTCAGAGGATACTTTTCTTTCCACTTTTTGTTTTTAACTCTGAAAGGGATGCAAGGTAAGGGATTAAATTTAAATATAAAGGAATTAAATTTTATCTGGCCTTCTGATTCCTAAAAGTGTCTGATTCCTACAAATGAGACTTTATTTTACAATAAATATATGACTGGAGAAAGAAAGAACTTCGTAGTGTTCTTTGAATTTTTCTACTCTGCTGAGCTCAGGAGCTTCTTTCTGTCGAGAGTGCTTTCAAATTCTACCTTAAAATTTATTTCAAGCAGAAAAAAAAAACCTTACCAGCAGATGTAATGGCTGTAATTGCTGGCAAAATGTGTATTTGAGAGTGAATGTGCTCTTCCTGGTGTACAGAAGAGCTCGATTCTGCTTAACGTTAATCATCTTTCAGTTCAGATTCATCACGTGCAGGCTTTGTGCGGGTGTCCCAGGGCGAAGTGCGGATAAACAACGGGGATGTGAGTTCCCCTTGCAGAAAGTGAGGTGTGTGCAAGCGGGGCAGACAGCAACACTGCAACTGGATTGTAAGTCAGGAAGAGCCTTCGTTTTTTCATTCTGAATTCACTTCTTTACCTCTTCCAGCTTTCTTCAACTCCCCACTCCTTTTCTCTGCCCTCCTGAAGAGACCTCTGGAGAGAAAGCTTCTCGAAGTCTGCAGGCAAAGGGCACCATTTCCTCATCCGAGTTAGGGAGTCCCACAGTCTCCAAAAACGGAAATGTAAACCCGCCCAGGATAAAGCCGCATCCCAATTGTGGGTAGAGCAGAACAAGACACTGAAGACTCTTTGGAAAGATGGATAGTAGAAAAACGACTACCTCTAAATATGTGGAATTATTAGTCCTATACACTTGGCTAAGTAAAAAGTACAATTTTAAACCATGTTTTTTTTTTTAACTTAAAAAAATAAGATACGGGTAGAAAAACCTATCTCTCAGGCATAATAAAGTTTGTGTTTAATTCATGACCTGAGGTCAAATAACCTTAAACTAGTAACAAAAATTACTCTGCCGAGAATGTGGGTCATGATAAACTTCAAAATTGATGAAACAAGCCTTTATTATGTTTGAAACCAACCCTTGAAGTATTGTCAAATGTCAAGTGGTGACACCAGAGAACGAATACATTGGAAGACGACAAAGATGGTGAAGGTTTCTCATCCACGCGGCTGGAGATTGCATGCTGCAGCCCTGTGGAGCACAAAATGTTCTTCACTGCAATTTTTTGCCTCTTCCTTTTGGAGTTCTGAAGTCACGGCGTCGCTGTTTTCAAATAAAAATAAAACCTCTCTTTACAAATATTATTAACAGTCAACGCTTGGCTCATAGCTACACTTTGCCAGACCTTGCTGTAGTGGGAAGAACTCCAGTCTGGGGGAAGAGCACAGGCAACAGAGGAGTGAACCGCAGCTTTACAGCATCTTCCGGAGAAATGACCTTGGGCTGTGTGCATTATGCATCATCTCTAAGCACTGTTTCTCTAGGTAAAATCTCCAGATTTTCTTTATGAGCTGAGACTGTGGTCAAATATGTCTTGACAGCTTTTAAAATTAACTAGGGGGAATTTTCAGAACAACATAAAGTCCTAAGGAGATATTTTATTGCTGGGCTTTTGAGTGGAAAGCATAAGATTTCACAGTGAATCGAAAGAACGGCTTTCTATCTCCATGAGCGCCCTGCCATCAGAAGAACAACTCCTGCTCACAGCTCCTTCTGAGCTTGTGTTTGTAAGGTCTCTCTCTTGTCTTTGTTTCCCAGGTTGTCTTGAGAGGCAGGCTCTACTCTCCATGAGAGGCCTCTACACAGCACACAGACTTCTCTCTGCATTTGCGAACTGCGGGGACTGCAGAGCATTTTCCTTTCCTGCCTGTAGTTTCGCATGACAACAGCAGCCATTCCCCATGCTGTGACTACAGGGCTAGCGCAGCCTGGTTAAACCCGTGTAGAGATGAGGTTGAGGGAGACAATAGTTGACAGGAAAGCTTTTTTAAGGCCATAGTTTGCTCTTGATTACTGCTTCTCTTTCCCTTAGGGAGCAGCGAGGGTTCTATTAGGCCTTGAGGGACAAGCCAAAAAGCAGATTCTTCCAACCCGCCTTGCTCTAGCATCTTCCCTGGTAGTAAAAGGGTCATCGCCTTCAGGAAGAGGCATGTGTGAACAGTGTAAGAAGGGTCAGTGCTTCCTGTGGCCGGCTCTTTGTCACTGTACGTTTGGTAAAAATGTGGGGGAAGGAATCCGACTTTCCTGTTACAATCTTGCGATCCGGGGAGGAATCTGCTGTTTAGTAGTTCGGGCATTAAGACATTTAACCAGATTAGAGTTCAGACCTCCGTTGTTGGTGGTGGTGGTGGTCGGTTGGTTGGTTGGGGTTTTTGTCGTTGTTGTTGTTTTGATTTGTTTTTTAGTATAGAATAGAGTTTATTCAGGATATGGGGAGGGTAGTTAAGAGGGTAGTAGAGACAGAGAAAGGCAGAGAGAGAAGAGGAGTAGAGAGTAGGAGTAGAGGCCAGCCATGAGCATGTGTAGAGAGAGTGGGAAAGGGAATGGGCAGGAAGGCAAGAGTAAGAGGGCAGCAAGAGAGCAAGAGCTGACCTCTGTTCTTAAAGTAGTTTGAATTTATAAGGTCGCGCTCAGGTCGTCATATTCCTTTGATTTTTTTTGGCTTTAATGAAGATAAAATTAAAATCCTATTATATACATACATACATACATACATACATACATACATACACTTATATATATATGTTCTGTGCCAGGAGTCTGCTCTGTTTCAAGGCCCGATTATAAATGGAGAGAAAAGTAATGCCAACGTGTCTATTCGCCAGTACCAGGACAGTACCTCTGATGAATTAGAAATCTGACATTCTGATCTCTGGGCTGGAGGGCTGAAAGCAAACCAGGTTGTCCCAAGTAACCACACTCTTGCTGTCATCCCGGTTCAAACAGGCAGAGCCAGAATCATACAGGGAAACAATGCACTCAAGCTAGTGCCTGCCTCTCTGTGGCTTTGGATATACTCGTAGGAAAGGAAAGATTATGCCTCTCCTCCTTAAGTCTGAGGATACTAAGTGTTTACTGTGTGTTGAAATCCATGGCAGAGAGATTAAGCAGTGTGGGTCCTGATCTGAAGGAGTCCATGGTAATCTTCTCTATGTATTTCATTCATTTACACGACTACTTTCTCCTTTGATCCCTGTCTTCTACGTCTTACTGACCATCTGTTGTTTTAGTCTCTATGATTCAATAGAACCTCTCAGCTGTAGTTCTCACCGACTTACTTGGCGTTTATGTTCCAATGTACTGCTGAACCATCATCATCAACAGCGCTCAACCTCCGTGGAGTCCCCTCATATAATAAAACCTGTTCGAGCTGACTCTTGCCAAAGGGTTTCACCCAGGCCCCTAAAGTATGACTTTAAAAAATAGGGCCAATACAGCAAGTGACATTTTCTTTTTATAAAACAAATAGAATAGACCCCACTTTACACAGCCCAACAGAGGACTGAGAGGTGGAATTCTATTTGATAAATTCTAGATCAAAAAGGGGGATGCAAAGTTAAAACCTACCTCATCTCTCATGTCTATGCTGAATGTATTCATTGGTGAGTTCTAAGTCTGTATCCAAAAATCTCCAAGACAGTGACTTCTTTTTTTTAAATTGAATGTCCTAATTTACATTTCAAATGTAATCCAATTTCCTTGTTTCCCCTCCAGAAACCCACTGTCCAACCCCCCTGCTTCTATGAGGGTGCTCCCTCACACACCCACTCCCTCCTACCTCACCACCCTGACATTCCCTACACTGGGACATTGAGCTTTTACAGGACCAAGGACCTTTCCTCCCACTGATGCCTGACAAGGTTATCCTCTGCTACATATGTAGATGAAACCATAGGTCAATTCCTGTATAACTTTGGGATGGTGGTTTCGGCCCTGGGAACTCTGGAGATTCTGGCTGGTTGACATTGTGTTCTTCTTATGGGGTTGCACACCTCAGGAGTAATGGCTCAGCAGTTAAGAGCACTGATTGTTCTTTCAGAGTTCCTGAGTTCAATTCCCAGCAACCACCTCCTGGCTGATTCGGGTGTGTCTGAAGAGAGCAACAGTATACTCACATAAAGACTGACTTCTAAGGTATTCTTGAAAGAGTTCATCTTAAGGGTGGGTGGTTCAAGCTCTACCAAATGAATTTCTGGTTCTCTCCTGGACAATTTCACTAAGTTTCATGAACTTCTGTTTTCTTTTATATGTTATTATTTTTATTATCATTGTGTGCATATGATGTATATTCCTACATGTCTGTGTAAGTGAACATGCTTATTTCTGTGATTTTAATCACACATGCCATAACATACATGTGGAGGTCAGAGGACAAACCCTATTGTCAGTCTTCACAATCCTTGTTTGAGACAAGCTCTCTTTGTGGTTGTCTACTGCATATGACTAGCTAGCTGTCTCTGAGCCTTTGGGAATTTTCTCGTTGGCCTTTCATCTTGCATTAGCAGCAATGGGTAAAGTAGAGATTTGCATGGGTTCATGAGATTCAAATCCAGATTCCCATGCTTGTGTGGCACATCTTTGGTCACTGAGCCGGCCTCCAGCCCAGTGTTTGTGTTTTCTTCTGAATGTTGTTCACTTTATTTCTAGATGTTGATTTCTGGATTAAATTGTTTCTTTTACTTTTTTTTTTAAAAACACTGATTCCATTTTATTAGGACATTATGGATTTTTGCCAAAAGAATGCCCTTCCCTACCTGAGTACAGAGAGCTCCCAGTGGCTAAATTAATCAAATTTAACTTATTGAAAAAAATCAATGAGATTATGAGCCACTTCTTCTCTGATTATGCCTAATTAATCAGTTAACCAATGCATATTTTAACAAAAAAGTTATAATAGTGTAATACTGATTTATAGATTTCTCTTGACCCTTGCTTATCAAAATATCATGGTAGTTTTATAATGTCAAGACATTTTTTGCTTTAAATTACCTTTATTAATGAGTATTATCAGAAATAATTTTCTACTCTTATACATACAAATTGCTTGCTATTTAGTGTGAAGTCACGATGGGGCTCTTAGCTATGTCATTGGCTTTTGCTTAGTATTTCCTTTTGGATAACATGCTGATAATTATCTCACTGAAATAAGTTATGCACATTCCTATGCCCTTAAGTTCTCTTACATAATGCTATAGCATCCACTTAATTTTTGTTATGAATCTTAATTATTTTCTTATAACGTGACTGTTCTGTATGATTTATATGTCAACTTGCTGAAAACACGTTACACCATACAGGTGAAAGGAAGGAAGATTGAGTTTACAGACCAGAGTCTTCATCTGGCCATTGATACCATCCCAAGCCAGCACTGTATTTCCTTTCATCCTGCCCTGCTTAACAACTCCAGAGGAATCTTCTCACTTTTGAAAATCAGATGGCAAAGCATTTTAAAGGCTGCTAAAGGCTAGTGTGGGGTAGGAAGAGGCTGGGGATGGGGCAGGGTCTTGGTTGTTGTTCTTTCTTTTCCTGTATCTTCTTTGTCTCCACATTGTTCTGTGTTATTGAGTGGCAAGGAAGAATTGAAACAATTTGTTTAGAAAACAATTTTTTAAAACGTTTTATTGATTCTTTGTGAATTTCCCATCATGAACCCCAATCCCACTCATCTCCTTATCCCTTCATAGCTGTCCTTGTAACCCTCACAAAATAAAATAAAAAAAACAAGAATAAACAAAACAAAGCATAGAAAATATCTCATTGAGGAAGCTGCAATGTGTCACAGTGTGTCCCAAAGAATACCATTTTGTTCACACTTTTTTACTTGTAAAAGCTAGTTGCAGTGAATCATTGGTCTGGTTCGAGGTCTCTGGCTTCGGCTACATCATCAAAATTGGATCTTCGCCAGGTCTCTTCTCAGTTCTCCTGTTGTTGCTCTGTGTCGTGGATCTCCTGCAACTTTGGATTTGCAGGACCTGCTCTTTCACAGCCTGCAAGTTCTCCTGCACTGGCACCACTAGGGCAAGCTCTCTAGCATTGCCCTTGCTGGTTCACCCGATGCAGGCAGGTCACGGGGCTGGCAGGTGTCTGGGTGTCCTCTACCCGTGCTACTGACGTCCAGTGAGCCTCTGTATGTCTTCAATCTTCCTGTGCTGTGTGGCTATGAACTTACCTCTGGGTGCCCTCAACTCATAGGTATTGGTAGCCTAGCATCTTTTCCAGCACATGCGCTGTGAGGCATGTGGCGTGCTGGACTCTGGGTATACCAGGAAGCTAATTTTATAACGAATTCTAGTAATGTCAGTTTTTGTCTCTGTCTTTTCACATTTACTTCAGGGCTTCTTTAACCTTCCCCTTTTCTGAAGCAATCACTTAACTTCTTCGAGTTACTCATATTGGACTTCCTTTACCATTACTTTGTTTTGTAGTTGAAGTAGGAGAACACACTGTAGTTAAAGATAATGTGTTAGCAGATCCAGGATAGTACATGGAATATTTGGTCTATCCTTGTGCTTCTTACTGATGGTGGAGGCTCCAAGAGAAATATGATCTTAGATTGATTCCACTTCAGTCTGGTATGTAGTTGAAATTCTTTCTTTTCTCTTTCATTAAATACTAATTTCCATTGGTTGGCGGCCTATATACGCTTTAGTGGTTTATTCTTAAAACAGATTTTGGTTTCCCTCTGTGCCATTTCTAGAATTAAAGTAAGTCACTTGATATAAAGTCCTAGTTTCCAAGCAAAAACACCAATGCTCACTGTTTTTCTTTCTCCCTAATCTTGTGGGCAAAGCTGAGCCTCAAACTTGGACCTCAGCATTCTAGGTAAACTCTTTCATAAATACAAAACTAGTTTTATTTTCTTGGTTCTGTAAGAAAACAAAAATCCTCCTTGTGTTTCCTTACATTCATTTGCTTGAAGAGGCAACGTTGGCTAGCTGTTTTCTCTCAGATAACGTAATTTGCAGGCTTGGCCCAGCTTCCTTTTCACTGTGAATCAAGGAAGTCAATAGCGGAAGGAGGTTGTGTCACTTCAAGCCCCTGAGTTTGATTTATGTTCTGTGGAGTCTGGATTCAGTAATTCTTCAATGTGATGTATACACAGTTGGTCCAACTGAATTTTCTCTACTATGAAATTTACTGAATGTCCATGCTGGCTTCGGAGGATCACTTTATTGCTCAATAATAAAATAGTAAGTGTAGAAATGGGGTCTAGATTAGATTGTATCATATTGAAAAGACTGAGGACTATATTTCCTGCAAGGAGAACCATGTTTAAATTCAGGAGGCTGTGCCAGCCAAATGGGTGCAAAGCAGTGGTAGTGAATCAGCTATGGTGCTTTTTCCGGATCATTGGGCTATCTGCTCAACACTGATCTCCGACCAGCCTAGGGCACGCCTGACAGGCTGTCCAAATGGGGTTATTTCAGATTGGTACCTCTTTCTATGTTTATGCTGCGGTCATTTTTTGTGATACGTTTTGAGGACTTGTGTGCATAGACATTGCTTCATGTTGCTGTAAACAACTCCTTTCTCTGATCTTTCTACTTCCGCTTCTTCAGGTCATAATTTTTTTCTGATTTCCCCATGTATGCACATTCTTTAAATTAGTCTCCTAATCCCGTCAATGCTTGCCGTTGCTCATTTTTTGCTGGTTTAATTATCACTGGGAAAGAATGTCATGTTGATATATAAAATTATCAGAAATACTGGACAAAGGAAAATCTATTTGATGCCATTAGAAAGGCGTTCACAAAGCACGCAGGAGTACGTGTGATGAGGGATGTGCCTAATTGAATTCCTGTTGGAACCTGGTTTCTAGCTACTTGAGGATAGCCCAGGTATCCTGTTAAGGTATTATAATTATTTACCATGCTTACTTGTGATTTGTTGAGAGGATGAAGTCAAAGAGAATCCTTGAGGAATGAAACTATAAGAACAAAGGGGCTTAAACGAAGCCTCTTTGTTTTTCCTATCTTAACCTTACATTGTGCTTTGAGAAATTTTAAATTCTTTCAGTTTGTTGCTCATAGACATCACCCTTATGTTCTCCACTTTCCATTTGTAGTTTACTCATCACTATGACTGTAAAAGATGAAAATGTGACAATTGGCAATAAGAAAAGTATTGTTCTGTTTGAATCCTTTAGGCATAGTGTGGTGCCTACTATGGGGCAGCCTGCTGGTCTGGTCTACCATTTATCCCTTATTAATTAGCAGAGGATTTTTGAGAATATGGTTATCATTTGATGTCAAGGATGCTTATTTGTGATCTATTATTATTAATCTTATACTGGCTTGGCATATGATCCTGTGTTTATGTAAATAAACCTTAACAAAGAAGGTTTGTGTGCATTTGAAAGAGAACAAGAAGCTGTGTATGGTAAAGTTTGGAAGGAAGGAAAGGGGAAAATGATGTAATTACAATCCCAGAACATAGAAAAAATAATTTTACAAAAATGTCCATGGTAGGTATTATATGAAAGATTGGGAAAACTTTAGGAAGAGAGAATGAGTCTTGAAAGAAGCTTTTATATGGACAGGTCCTAGAAAGGTTTATGCTGTATGTTAAGAAAATTACATGGAAAATCTCTAAGGAGATCGGGAGGTAGGAGCAGAAAGAGGCACACTTGAATCATAGTCTGTGCTATATTACTGTGATGAAGCCAACACAAGGTAAGGAAACAAACTGAGTTTGAAGACTAATGAAATTCAGATAACTCTAAGCTATTGTAAGGGTTATTTCTAGGATTACCCAAAGAACTCAGGTACTGTGTGGAATGAGAGAGTTACAATCAGATCCATCTAGGTGTGCTGGCTCAGGTTTAAATAGATTGTGTGTAAATGTGTCTTCATAAGCAAATTGTTAAGAATTTGCTGGCTCTGATAAGGGTAGTCTTTCCTCAAAAAGTGAATATTAAAAGCAAAATTCTGTAATAAAATAATAAAAATATATTAGGTTAAATACATAAATATATTCCAAACATTATAATACAATTATCTCATGATGACATTTAGAACTATGTTTTGTTATTTTTCTAAGAATATCATGAATATTTAAAAACAATGGTATGAGGTTGAAGAATATTCAAAGGAATAGCATAAATGGGCAGAATATTGACACTTGATAATTTTTTCTCTTTATTCAAAGAAGTCATTATTTCTGAGTCATAAAAGCTTTGAAATATCTTGAGGTCAGGCAAGAATTTACATGAAAGTAAATGTTCTGAAAAGAGAGGTAGATTGCCCTGGGATGGTGTAGCTAGAAGTCAACACAGAAATTGGGTAGTGAACACCTACTTCCCGAGTTCTCTGGCCTCTATGGTAGACTGCAAAGAACACGAGAAGACAAACTTTTGATTCATGCATTGTAGGTAAAGTCATTCAGCTGAGAAATTAAGATTTGGTAGAGTGTTTGGGGTATTGAGGGATCAAATATTGAGTTGTCTTTTAAAATTCTTGTATGAAACAATCTCCACAGCTGGTAGTTCTCTATTTTGTGTTTCAGAGAGGAGGAAACTAAGGTGCAGGGAGATTTAATATGCTAACTTGAGAGTTACTCAGAGTAATTGATAAGATCAAGTTATAAAGACTCCTGCATAACTGACCTCAGAATCCCCCCAATAATGACTTAATGCCTAGAATTACCTACTTGGTTGTAGGTTACAACCTACAAATATTTGTCCATTGTATGCACATCTGGTGCGATGGAAGCTAAAAAAGGATGTCAGATTCCCTGAATTTGGAGTTTTTGGTGACTTTATGTCATTGGGAATTGAGCCAGATCTGCGGAAAGGAATCAATGCTCTTCATTTTTCTTCACAACTGGTTGTTTCTTTAAATGAATACCACTGGGAAAGAACCAGAAGAATAGTCATATTAATTTTTCTTTATAAAGAGCAGTTTATTATATCTGCTTCATGATGTGACTAAGTAGTTCATGTCTATTATTAAGTACTTACACAGGAGCTCAAAACTAAGGCTGGCGGGAAAATTTGATTTTAATTGTGAAACTATACACTTTTTATGGTTCAAAGTGTTTAGATATGGCGAGACTAATTCTGAGCATAAAATTGGCCATGAAGCCATTAAATTTGAGAATTCTGTTTGTGTAATAATATATACTGTAGCTCTGTTTGTCAGGCTTTGCTCTAGACATTATGGAGCCTTGGAAGATAAAAACTTCCCGTTATGTGCTCAAAGAAAGGATATTCAGATGGGCAAAAGCAGACACGTGAACTAATGCAGTGAGACAAAGTAAGTGTCAAAGTAAACAATGCACAAAAGCCTGTGCACACAGAACATCCTCCCTAAGGTACGCTAAGTCCGAGGTGGGGAATGTGAGTTTGATTGAGAAAACCACACAGGAAAACTCTGGGAAATACTGCCTTGGGAGGTTGTATTTTATCCAAAGTAGCATCACAAAACAAATGAAATTTGTGTACATTCCAAGGCAAAGGTGAAATGAGGTGGTTCTGGAAGAAGAAAGGAGACTGAGTTGTTTTCAAGAACTGATTGATCATCTGTCCTGTAGTTCAATCAGCAATGACACTACCTTTTGTTATTTCTAAGAAGAGAATGTAAATGCTTCGATATAGCTCTTTATAACCACTCACAGAGAAATTAGCATGATGGAAAACCATGAGAAGAAAATGTGGACATGGTTGTGTTTCTTCCAACATCGCCACATCATGGCTATCCCAGTGTTTTCAGTGGAGAGAAGAACTGTTGCTATCAAAGGCTATGACTTCTGGACAAAACATGCACATAAAACTCAGAGCATCTCTAGCTACTGCACAAGATATGCAAAATATCAAACCAGTACTAATAGCAACATGGTTTGTTCTTTAGTGCAACAGTGACATGAATGTTAAATGGTGACTAATTTTATCTATCTATCTATCTATCTATCTATCTATCTATCTATCTATCTGAGACATATTCTACAGGAAGGAGTTTTGGGTCTGGCACTGTAATACTAATCAAAATTCCGTGGTTGGCGAGGTCACTGGACCTAAGGTAAAACTTGCTATTTTAATTTTGCTAAATAGCCATGTTGTCAAATTGATTTCTAAGTATTTACGTTTATGATGTATAATGTTTAATATAATTAATGATATGTAACAAGTAACAGGTAGTGTATAATAACAGCATATAGGCTGTCCTCAACATTTGTCAGAGAAGGTTTTGTTTTTCTTCTTCTTTGGACAGTAGACACAAGAGAAATGCCTAACTAGAAAATTAAGCAAAGAGCTTAGAATAAGAGGCTCCCAGGATGCAACAGGGATGAGATCAGCCATATTGCCCAACAAGGAGAAGGGAGAACCTGTAGAGAACCATAACCAGAGATTAGACAAGGCCCCCTATTGGGGGATGCGGTCACTCACTCTTCTCAAAGTTTTAACCCAGAATTGTTCCTATCTAAAGAAAATTCAGGGACAAAGAATTCAGGGAGTAGATATTGAAGAAAAGGCCAGCGAGAGACTGCCCTACCTGGGGATCCATCCCATATGCATCCATCAAACCCTGTCACTATTGTTGATGCCAAGAAGTACATGCTTACAGGAGCCTGATATGGATGTCTCCTGAGAGGCTCTGCCAGAGCTTTACTGATACAGATGAGGATGCTTGCAGTTAACCATCAGACTGAGCACAGGGACCCCAATGGAGGAGTTAGATAAATGATTGAAGGAGCTGTAGGGGCTGGCAACTCCATAGGAAGACAACAATATCAACACAACCCCAGAGCTTCCAGGGACTAAACCACCAATCAAAGAGCACACATGGAGGGACCCATAGATCCAGCTGCATATGTACCAGAAGATGGCCTTATCTGGTATCAAATAGAAGGAAAATCCCTTGGTCCTCTGAAGGCTCGATTTCCCAGTGTGGGGGAATGCCAGGCTGTTGAGGTGGGAGTGAGTGGGTGGGAGAGGGAGCATCCTCATAGAAGAAGTGGGAGGAAGGGAGATGGAAGAGAGGAGAACCCGGAAAGGTGATAACATGTGAAATGTAAATACATAAAATATCTAATAAAAAAACTTGATGCTCAACACTTAACAGGCATCCATACTGAATCCTCTATCATGAAGAATGCTAGAATCTTTGGAAAAAGGAAGAGGATGAAATGTAAGCGTTGTAGGGTCAGGAGGAGCATTTTGGAATGCTGTCTTCTGCACATGACATAGCTATCACAACCATAAAGTAATAGCACTTCTTATTTATACAAGACCTGCACGCAATCAAGCCAACGAAATCTAAGAATAGTTGGGCCAAAGGATCTCCAGATTGTTTCCTGTAATGAAAAGCTACTGGCAGTGGACAGTTGCTTGAGGAAGAAGAGTTTTTCTTTATTGAGAACATGGTCACTGGAAACCTTTCCCGTGATCCTGTAGGTGGCGCATACCCACATACATATGGGAACATAAGGTGATTGTCATAAGAATACAAAATGCAGGGGCTGGGGATTTAGCTCAGTGGTAGAGCGCTTACCTAGGAAGCTCAAGGCCCTGGGTTTGGTCCCCAGCTCCGAAAAAAAGAACCAAAAAAAAAAAAAAGAATACAAAATGCAGAAATTTGGGCTGTGTTGGAAAAATGTTGAAGGACTGACAAAAAGAAATGGAAGGTAGATGCGATTATGTTTAATTCTATACGTGTCTAAAATTGCTAAAACTAAAGAAAACTTTAAATGGTACAAAATTTTCAAAGAGTAAGTAAAATATATTTAAAAATAAATTAAGAAATGGAAAAGTTGTTCCTGATTTGCTGGGAGTCACACATTGAAATAAGAGCCCTGGCCTCCTTGAGATATTTTCTTACTGGGAATAATAAATTGAAAAATAATCCCCCCACACACACCGAGGGGAAGTAGCATATGTAGTTAGCCACCCATGGTCATGTTTTACTTGTTTTTCCAATTTCATTGCTAATAGGCCCAGGTTTCAAGGGATATTGCTATAATTCTGCTTCCTTTTAAATATTGTCTCATTTATATTTTCAGTGTAATATAATTAAGTTATGTTCCTCTTTGATTTTCTTTCTACAGAGTCTCCAAATACCCTTCCTTGACCTTTCTTAAATTTATGACCTCTTTTTAAAAGTGTTATACGTACCTATATGTAGATGTATACACATACACATTTCTAAATACATAATAAGACTTGGCATTTTTGTACAGTGTTACTTGTAATTTATCAGCTCTGTTCCCTTTTGTTACATGCTTATTTTCCAAACTTCCTTTGAAGATTTAGGGGCACCAAATGACCAACTTGATTTTGGTTTTCCCTTTCATTAACAATAGATTGTTTTCGCACACAATATGCTTTGATTATAGCCTCCTCTCTCTCTACTCCTCCCATACCCTCCCTTCTCATCTGAATTCTCCTTTCTCTTTCTTATTAGAAGAGAAAAAGAGATAATAATAAAACATAACAAAATAAATTTTAGTAAAATAAAACCAAAACTATCACATTGAACGTGGACTAGGTGACCCAGTAGAGGAAAATGATCCCAAGAGAAGGCACAAGAATCAGAGAGCATCTTGTTCACTCTCTCAAGAGTTTCATAAGAAAATTAAACTGAAAGCAAAAATACATATTCAGAGAAACTGGTAAAGGCCTATTCAGGCCCCATGCTTTCACTCCTAGTCCCTATGAGTTTCTATGAGCTTTGCTCGGTTGATTTAGAAGGCTCTGAACATGGAATATAAGCGTTGTAAGCATTCCATCTTCTGGTGTTTTCTCCCTGCTCTGGCTCTTTTACTCTTTCCACTCCTCTACTATGGGATTCCTTGAGATCTGTAGGGAAAGCATTGGTAGAGATATCCCATCTAGCATTGTGTGTTTCAAAATTTTGAAATCAGGAATGGAACATCTTTATTGAAGATTGCATGAAGGACTATTACTTCTACAATAATATAGAGACATATTTTTATTGATTATTTTACTTATTGACATTTTAAAATGATATCCCCCTTCCCAGTTTCTCCTCTGAAAACCCCCTATCCCACCCCATCCCCCATGCTACTTCTATGAGGGTGCCCCACCCACCCACTCCTTCCTCACCATCCTAGCGTTCCCCTACACTGGAGCATCAAGTCTTCACAGGACCAAGGGCCTCCCCTCCTGTTGATGCCAGATAAGGCCATCCTTTGCTACATATGTGGCTGGAGACCTGGGTTCCTCCAGGGACTAAACCAACAATCAAAATGACTTATTTTTAATTACTTATTTTAATTATACGTGAAGCTCTGTTCATGTGAGTGAAGGTGATCCTGGAGGCTAGAGTGTCCCATCCTCCTTCAAGTTGGGTAGCAGACAGTTGTGAGCTCCTGGGAATTGAGCTGGGGTACTCTGGAAGAGCAGAATGGGTTTTTAACTAGTGAGCAATGCTTTCAATTCCCCCAAGTAGAGATTCTCCATGCCTTATCCCTACCTCAAAAGATAAAGTTCCCAAATATGTGTAAGAGTGATCCTTGTATTCTTCCCAGTTTTTTGTATTTGATCTTTATAGTTCCGTTAGAGTGTCATTTTAAAGAGGTAACATAAAGACAACAAAAAAATTTTGAGCAATATGTGTGTGAGGCACTGCCCTAAGTTGGGCCACACTGTTCCAGGTTCATCATAAATGATGAACTCCCCATGTCAAGAAGTCAAAGAAATACCTGATTGACATGTGCCTTCTTCTTTTGTTTTTAATTTTCTGCTAATTTTCCATCATTTATTTCTTCAGTTTCAAATATCAGTAAGAAGTACCTCAAGGAAATAGGGCTGGCCTCTAAATGTTTTCTAAGGTGTTGAATTTATTTGGCTAGTTTTTGTCTTTATAGACTGAGATAGGAGGGTTTCCACCATACTCTACAAGATGTGTGCTGTAGGCTTTTCTTCAACCATCCAAAAGTAAGCTTTTGTTTATATAAAGGAGGGCTTCTGGTTTTTGATTTAATTTCATTGTCTCCCTTTGGAATTCTTTCCCCCTAGCTGGGCCGCCTTATCCAGCCTCAGTGGGAGAGAACAAGCCTAGTCCTGCTGTGAGTTGATATGCAAGGGTGGGTTGCTACCCAGGACACATGGGACCATGTGGGTCCTTTTCTCAGAGGAGAAAGGGAGGGGGAAATAGGGGGAGGGGCGTGGGATGGGACTTGGAGGGGAGGGAGGATTGTGATTTGAATGTAGACTGAATAAGTAAATAAAGGGAAATTCTTTTTAGAAGGAAACTTTCAAAACAAAAAGACGTGACGGCATATGCTGTACACATACACACACAGCCAGTTGGCTAGAAGCTTCATTCATCTTCTATTTGTAATTACCACTGAGTTTAGTTGGAGGCATTCCTCATGCATTTTGAATAGGACCTCGGTAGTAACGAATAAACATGCCCTGTAATTTCGAGTAAGACATTCATTTAGTTGATTGAGGTCCTCACGTTATTCCCCTGGCTCTGCTGCCTTCCTGAACAGCTGGGCATCTTGTTGGCAAGAGGGCTTTCAGAACTGGATTGTAGTTCCTCCAGACCCTGGGAGTATAATTATGTAATGATGTATCCTTAGCATTTAGGGGATGCAAAACTGAGATATGTTGAAAAGCAACTGCAGGCTATGGCTTGAGTTATGGACGTCAGTGTGCACAGCACCCGAGTACTCTGTACCATCTCCTAGCAAATTTATTTAGCATTCACATGATCAATCCATAGTATGGTAGTGTAGCCTTTTTTTTTTCCCATGGAATTGGATTGACCATGAGCTGAAGGCCTGAGAATGAAAACAAATATGGGTGAATTTCACCTGCCTATCTACCCGTTGTCTAGTGCTGCACTCATACTTCTGAAAGCAATGTGAAGCATATTTTAAGCAGGTTGTTTTTGAGACAAATTGATGAGTAAAATCAGTGAATGAAATGACGCTTGAGAATAGGGGTAGAATAGGCATGTAGTCAGTGGTGGAATGAATGTACCACCTGAATGAGCTTCTCGGTTTCCCTATCACTAACCCCCACACGAAAGCATAAAAAATTCATTTTATCAATGTCCACATGGGTAATCATTGCAGCAACAAAGGAAAATAGAAAATATTTATAGATTGAGCCTTAAAAATGAATTGTTCAGTATTTTTAGTCATGTTGATATAGTCTCGAAAAAGAAAATACCTGCACATTTGAATATGGTAAAATTGAATGTTAACATTACAGCTTAAGTATTTATTTTTCAAAACTGCATAATTCAACTTGATGCCAAATACTTTTGTTCATATTTAATAAAGAAATTCTTACTTTAACTTGTTAAAAACTCCACATGAAGCAGTAGAAAATTATTAAACATAAATTATAAGCTTTAAATAGATTAATAACATCTCCAATAACAAACAATTCTAGAAATTGCATGACTGTTTGAAACTGATTGTTGTGGTTTTCAAATGTTTGGGCGACTAAAAACTTCCAGTATGTTACGTTCCTCAGAAAATCCATCTTGTTTTCATTTTGTAATTCATGACTCCCTTTCTTTTTTTAGGAAAAAAAGTGGAAATCATGGACAGGGCTAAATAGTAGGAAACATTAATATTTGATTCATGTACTTAAAATAAATGTCGAGTACTGACTGTATGTAGTCCAGGGCTTCAGATATGGTCAAATTGACTTCCTCTGGCATTGTGTGTGTGGTAGTTTTCTTACATGACTCCAACCATTGCCAAAGGATCCCCGGCCTTTGTTCTCCTCCATCTCTATATTGGAATCTCCGAACTTCTGCTTCTCCAAGCTGATCTTCCAACATAAGATCTGGATTGTTGAAATAGTTCTAGGTAATCCCATATTTCTGTGGCAATGGTGACACACAAGACAGTAGAAATGAAGAGGAAAGGTATTGAGATGAACAGCTGGGTCCACATGCAAGCATAGCTATTTCACCAGTTTATATACCCAAGTTTCCATAGTGACCTTAATTAAGTGTTGACATATCACCTTGATTCTTCTATATTGTTTGTGTATACTTTGTTTTATATTATGTGTGGTTTATTTTCTTCACATTTTTTAAAAGATTTATTTTTTTATTTATATGAGTACACTGTAGCTGTCTTCAGACACCAGAAGAGGGCATTGGATCCATTACAGATGGTTGTGAGCCACCATGTGGTTGCTGGGAATTGAACTCAGGACCTCTGGAAGAGCAGTCAGTACTCTTAACCACTGAGCCATCTCACCAGCCCTTCTTCACATTTTCTATGAAGAAATTTAACCTCATCACAGAAGATGGGGACCTTCTATTTTTTCGCACAAACCCTTCCAAGTCACCAGAATCGATCACTCTAAAAGAAACACCAAAATATTGCAAGATAAACCCAATTCTTTCAGAGATTAGAGTTTTCTTTTATCTATGCATACTTCATACATTAAAAATTGTAGACTTGCAATAAAAGGCAAGAATGAACAGTTTTTGTTTCTTAAAGAGAAAAAAAAGAATAGTATTTTGGCATTTTTATTGATAAGTTTGATCCATTAGGAAAACAGAATTGTTTGTGGCTAAATAGTCCAGGCAAAGGTTAGCGAGTTAATTGGTCTGTGTTTATATTGCTAAATGGGCTTTGGCAAGACATTCTAATGATTTATAAAGAAGCGGACTTGTAAAGGCTAAAAAAACAAGAGGAAATAGCTTCCATTTTCATTTCATTATTGACCTCGGGTGTGAACAGGCCAAATGCTGTACGCCAGTTTCTTAGGCATTGCTTCAGAGGTCTGAAGTGTGCGTGCTCAGTATTCGGTGGTCATGATTCTTGCATTAAAAATACGAGAGGGAGGAAATTGAACGTATTACTCATTAAGATATTCACGAACCTTAGGATGGAGAGAAACTGTCATTAAATATTTATTAATCCCAAGAATATAGATAGGAGTGTAAGATTAAAAAGGGAGATGCCTCCTTACAAGGGAGTTTAAATGGGGTAGCATGTACTCATTTTCCTCAAGAGCTTTATCATTTTGCCTTTGGCGGATATAGGGAAGGTGCGCTATGCAGGTGTTGGTTATGCACATGTTAACAACAATCCTCTCCCCTGGGTCCTTGCTGGGGAGACCTCGATTACTTATTTTGGATCCTTTGTTATGTAACTGTTTTCATGGCGTCCAGACTGTCCGCCCTTGAAATCTTCATCTCTCTACCCCCATTCCTCAAGTTCTGTGTTTAAAACAAGTACCAGGACCCCCAACATCTTGACTTTGGATTTATCAGCAGCAAAACTGAGATGATAAATGTCTCTATTTCAATAGATTACTAAAGTTATTGCTTGCAAAATATTCATAGAAGTAACAGAAGGTCCTTCGGGATATTTCCACGAATATTTTCTTATCTGGTTATATCCTTTTGGAAATAGGTGGGCTGACATCATGACAAAGCTAATTTTTAACATTGCATTGACATTAATAGAATGTGCTATGAGTTTCCAATTCATTTCTGAGGTCACTGAGCACTTGCCTATTTCTCAAATATTTATTCACCATCTTCCTGTGTTTCCCATAAACTATTGCAGTAATGGATTCAAGTCTGTAGAAGTCTGCCTTTCCTCTGATCTGCCTCAGCATCTTTCTCCTCACTTGGTCTCATACACTTGCTAGCTAAGTCCAAATACTGGTACCACAGACAGCTCCTGATGGGTGGATGCTGGCCACAAGAATAGGGCAAGTTTCCCAATTTCTGGAATGTTCGCCATGGAAAGGAGCGATAAGGAGGCAAATGCTACTGGATACAGGAGGAAAGGGTAGCACACAGGTATGTTTGAAAACAAATCAAACCTTACAGCGTCAAATCTGTGCTTTCTTCACAAGTATTCATCTGCCTTTCTCATCTCTATCCACATCCGTATTCTTTAAAGAGTTGCTACACTTGGTATCTTTTTGCTTTTTGTGTGTACTGCATGAATACCTCTATGCTTTAGATTTTTATTTAATCCTTGTTTAATGTACAAATTGTTCCTTTTTGTATTGATTCTATAAAAACAACCAAGAAGAACCCCTTCCATAACAGGGAGGAGCTGCAGATCTTTCTTTCGTCACTGTGTTGTAAGGAAAGAAACATATAATCTAACCACATTGGTACTTTGCAGTTTTAGACTTTTCCCTGTGAAAGAAATCCTCACCTTTGTCTTACTTGATTAGTTACCTGTAGGAGGAATGGCAGCAGCCACCTCTACTTAAACACTGGGGCTGCATGGCTGCAAAGGCATCTCCTGAAGGAGAACATAATTGAAAACTGCCTGAGAGACCAAAGACTGCTAATGCAGACAATGCCAGCCAATCGGGAACTGCTGTTTGAAGAGATGCTTTCTCGGGACCAATGTGGCATAGGTGGAGGGTATTAAAGGAGCTTGCAGCAGTATTCAGGGGAGCTTGCTCTGGCATTTCTCTCCTGCTTGTGAAGTCTGTGTTGTTGAGTCTGAGCACTTCACTTCCAATCCCCCCAGGGCAGTAGGGTCAGGCAGCGAGCAGTCCAGGGCCCAGGCAATAATTAACTATATTGATTTGTGTTAAGGATATATGCATATTGAAAATTACTATTGTTTCTGAATGTGTACATGATTGTGCACATACACATTTGTGCATATGCATATGCAGTTGGAGGCCACAGTCTGGTACTGGATGTCTTCTACTGCTCTCCACATCTTAGTTTCTGAAACATGGTATCTCACTGAACCCCTGGGTATCAGGCTCTGGGGGTTCTCCTGTCTGTACCTTTCCTAGAACAAGGATTATAGGCGTGTGCCAAAACATCCATCTTTTATGTTGGTGTTGGGGATTCAAACTCATGCCCCCATATTTGTGTAGCAAACTATTAATGGTCCGAGCCATCTCCACAGCCCAAACCTGGTTGCATATAAAATGTTTACAGGATGACTTTTGAAAATAGCTTATGTCGAAGTCTCAACTTAGAATGATGTAGTAATTAGAAATTGATTGGAATAAGACCTTATCAATATGATTTCAAAACTATAGAGTGATTGTGATTTGTATTCATGTCTTGAACATCTGGCTATTAAATTATTTTTTGTTTGTTTTGATGGGTCTTTTTATAGGAGCAACTTAATAGACCTATTTATGTGGCTCCAGAAAAATTACAGATACACAGACATCTTCCAGAATGTTAATTGGCACAAACACAAAGAATGGATACATATTTCATAACTTTACTCATAGTCACACATATGCATAGACAAATATTGTCACAAGTATACACAGAGTTTAAAGTATATAGAGATACACAAAATTATACATATAAGAATAGATACTTGTCAAATAAGGACGTTTGATTTTTAACACAGAGAAGCAGTCACACAAATATATAGTAGAAGATATCGATCCATGGATATTTTAAACCTGTAGCAACTTTTAAATCTTAACATTGGAAATGTGTAGTTCTGCTTTGTGAATGACGATGGGATGTGTCTTATAATTATCTGACATTTTTCTGTGGACACAGTTAGTCTGATGTAGTGCAAATTCCCTGATTTGTTAAAGAGACAAAAATTTTAAAAAAGCAAGATACCAGTCATAGTCTCAAAGTAGAAAAACACTCAAAACAGGAGTCATTATTGTATATGTCAAAATACAAAGTCATTATCAGTGTTGGACCTGGCGCGAAGTACTGACAGATAACCAATTAACATGTGAAGAAGTCATAAAATTAATTATAATTAATGAATAATATTTAAGCCAGACCTGGGGACACACACCTTTAACCTAAACACTCAGAAAGCAGAAAGCAGACAGAGTTCTGTGAGTGCGAGACTGACCTGGACTATGTAGTAAGTTCTAAGTCAACCAAGTTTACATAACTATACCCTGTCTCAATATTGCTACTACCATTGCCACTACCACTAGTACTACTACTAGTACTACTACTAAGTCCTAGTAATAGTAGTAATAGTAGTAGTTGTATAATAATAATAATAATAATAATGATAATAATAATAATAATAATGATGATAATGATAATAGTTGAAGAGGACCAAAAGACATTTTTCAAAGACTTCCATACTTTTTTATTTTTCAACATAATATTTTTACCGATTATTTGGGAATTATATACAATGCCTCACAATTGCACTTGCTTCTCATTACTCTCTGGTCTACATCCCTACCCTTGTGGCCGACAAATAAAATACTCCAAGTACAATTTATGTTGCTCATATACTCATTGGAGAATGGTCAAACTCTCAGTGGCCAAGCTCTTAAAGATAACTGAATCCTCTCCCATCCCCCACTTCTCCCGCCAGAAGTCAACAAGTGAAAAGAGCTACACCTCGAGTCTCTTTTTCACAGTTTTTAAGAACTCTGCTCAGTTGCTTTCTCTGTATCCTCTTGCTATTTCTTTGGTGGTAGGGGTTGGGGAGTGTTGTTGTAGAAGCCTTCAAAGACTCTGTTTCTCAATTATGAGTCTGGAGCCATTGATATTACAGAAACAGATGCCTTCTTGCCCATAAAATCCCACAGCAGCATGGATCATGGACTTGTATATGGCTTACCACAGATGCACAGGACACAGACATCCACATGGTGTTTTGAGGCATCATAGACCACAGACATCATTATAGCCTCCTGTCACAGCATGGATCACAGACATTAACATTGTCCCAGCATAGATCATGGACATCAAAATGATTTCTGGTGGCAGCAAGGACCAGGAACATCCACAAGCCTTCTGCTGCACCACAGAAGATACACTACTATAGTACCTGGTGTCAGCAGGTGCCACAGGCCTCATTATGGCCTCCAGTGGCTCCACTGACCTTGGACATCAACATGGCCCCAGGCTACAACAGAGTCACAGATATCAACATGGACTCAGGGAGCAAACCAGGTTACAGACATCCAATGTCTTCTGTTGGTAGTATAGACCACAAACATCAACATGGTTCCAAGTGATAGCACAGACCATGGACACCAACATGGCCTCTGGCAGCAAAATGGACCATACTTTCAATTCCAACTTATTATACTTACATTTCTATGGAGCAATACAGACTGGTTCTTAGTCTCATTTGATCACCTTTGAAATTCTATTAGTTGGTTAGATTTATCATCCTTATAAGATGGGAATTGCTATTCTGATTATTCTCCATAGATAAAAACACAGATGTTGAGAAAGATTAACAATACAAGGGTATTATAGAACCAATCCAATTTCTAGTTCACAGTTAATTTAAATTCAATGATGGGTTGTAGAAAAACATTACTATGTATAGAAAGACATCTAAATTGGATACCTTAAATTAAGTAGCAGCTTTCTTGACTTGAATAAACCTTCAAGTGTTCACAGATGATAATTAGCACACAGAATGCAAATATGTGTCACACCTTATTCTATGTTCTTACATGTATTTGTAACAGAGCTCAGTGGCTACTGCATTTTAATCTGTGAATTCATGAGCTGATCTGGACATTAGTATAATAGTAACTTCTCCAGATGTAACTGTCATCTTGGAGGATTACTGCTGAATTAACTCACCATTCTTAGTTTTTTCTCAGCTCTGCTTGGCTTAACTCAGCTGCTCTGGCCCAAACTCCTTTGCAAGCTAACTGATTCAAACTGACTTCTATTGGCTACCGATGAATTACTCTGCTAGGCCTCAAACTAACTCTGGCAATCTGTTCTCCTTCTCACTCTCTGGTTCATTCTGTCTTCAGCTGCAACCTGTCTCTGTAAAACTACTCAGGTAAAACTGTTCTCTCTCTCTCTCTCTCTCTCTCTCTCTCTCTCTCTCTCTCTCTCTCTCTCTCTCCATTCTTTCCTATCTCATGGTAGTTGGGCATGCCCTATCTCTGACTCATTCTGTCAAATCTTTCTTTGCTTCGTGTATGAAGGGAGGTATACCCGTTTTCTTCTCAGAAGCCTGGGAGAGCATGTGGTTAATAACTTGGTTATCTGTGCTATCTGTAGGCCTAGGTCCCATCTGAATCCCCCAAACTATCGTGTTTCTGTCAGACTCTTCCTCCCCAGACCTTTATCTTGGGCATTGTTTCTAGGTCAGTAGAACCCATCCTTACAGAAGATGTACATATAATCTGTAGCTTTGTGACACATGTATGATATCTGTACATGTATCATTGATCTCAAGGTCTTTCCCAAGTTCTCAAGCATAGAACACATCATTATGAAAGAGGTCAAAAGGACTTTGTAAATGAATTTTGATGTAATTCTGCTCCAAGGTTTACTGTGCTTAGAGGACTGCATCATGGTTATCAGAAAACTTTTTTACAATCTTGCACTGTGCTTCAATGCCTACAAAGTGACGTGCCTGGTGTCAGGCTCTAGACAGTAAAACCAACAGTGACAAACAAAGTTGTGTTGAGCTGTGTATTTCCACTTTTCTTCAAGTGAATCATCACTCTGCCAGATGCGGTGTTCGCAGAGACCCCTACACAAAATCTCAGATGCTGGGCCCACATTTCTACTTGTCCAAGATAGCTATTGATCAGCCTCATTCTATACTTTTGTGTCCTAATTCAGTTTAATTTTATGCATTCGAGTTACATTCCATTCCTGGCATTGGAGGTCTAATCAGGTTTTTAATCTGATTACGTCACTTTTAACATCCAAATGCAATAAAGGTGAAAGCAGTCGAGGAAGAAGACAAAATGGATGGACACCACAAGCTAAGTTCCCACGAATGAAATAGGGATTCAGAAGAAAAGGAGCACATGACTATACCATTTCTGAGAACAATAAAAAACTATTTCAAATTAAATTCCAAGAAATCATGGTTCTTAAAATTGGATATATACTTTAATTATTTTCCTCATTTTTTAGTTAAGAATTACATAATACATTTTGGTTATTTTTCCTCTTCTCAATTCATCTCAAATCCAATCCCTATTTCCCACTCACTTTATGTCTTCTTTTATTATTAACCCATCAAGTATAGTTGATGCTGCTATACTGACTGACTCTTTTAGAAATCATCAAGTATCAATAGCCTCTCAGCTAGTGATGGGACATTCATTGTGTCTCCTTCTCCACCATGCTTTGTGCTGGGTTTGTTCTATCCTGAGCTTGGGTAGGTCTTTTGCATGCTGTCACAACTTTCATGAATTTATACGTGTAATTGTCCTGATGTGTCCAGAAAAAAATTGTTTCTGAAAAGTCATTTACTGCTTCTGGTTCTTAAAATATGTCTGCCAATGTATCAAAATCATTTTGATTGTGAGTAATATTGTGTGATGATGAATATTCATTACATTCCTGTGACTGATTATTTTACTTATTGTGTGTATATTTCTATACAGGTTGTGAGTTTATGGATTATTTCTCATATATGTATATGTATATAAATATATTATGTTATATTTATACATATACTTTATATGTAGGCAAAATTACTTTAGGACACCTATGCACTTGGACTCAAAGATATTTTCTTCAAAACACAAAGGAAAATATGTGTCATGCATATATCAAATTGTGTGCTTATAACTGTAATTCAACTTTTATATCTTTGAGAAATTATTTAGTACTTGAACTAGGAATTGTTTGAAAAATAATCAATGTAGCGTTAAATATAAACTCAAAATAATTAAAATTAATTTAATGCACTCTGGCAAAATGATAGCTAAGTAATTGCTAGCATACACACTTATGGGAAAATCATACAGAAATGGAAAATTAATGGACTATTGTTACATTTTAATTTAACTAACTCAAAATCAAGGGTAATAGACCTGAAAAATATAAATATATATGATAATATACACATATACTACCAGTATGACATGTGAAGGTTAACAAATTAATAAAATGCCAGAGGAATGCAATCTGTGAGGGAAAATGTTATAATATAGAAATGCATTTTGTGGCTGGAGAGATTTTCTTGTTCTGCTCTGAGTACTAAGACACAGAGTGGAACTCAGCATCTTTCTGCTTTCCTTTTCTGATCAAGCCATCACTGCTAATGTCTGTTAGTCAAAGTGGCTACCTGGGAGAGACAGCTCCTATAGGACTCTGTTTAATGTACTGATCATGTGTGGTTACAAAAGAGGATCTGAACAAACGTCCCACTCTGAGAAATGAAGTTGTGGTTAGAACGAATGGTCTCTAACTGGTGGTGCAATTTGGGAAGGTGGTAACATCTATAGGCAGTGAAGCCTTGGATACATCAGGAGTCCACCCCACAAAATTGACCTTAGGCCTACTTCATTGATGAGCAAAGTCCTCCCAGAAAGACATCAGTGTATGTTCTAAGGGAAGAAATGAAATTCACCATCAGTTATTAAAAGCAAGTGTCACAACTGAGCAATTGTATTGTAATCTGAGGTTAAACCCATTCTTGCTTGTCCGTTGACACCATTACATGTAAAACAATTAAAAGTACCCTTTGCCTCAGAGAATCGCTGTATAATGTGGTCATTGCTAGCCAGCGAGGGCTGTTTATGTTTTAAATCATTAAAATAAAATAATAAAACTTTAGTTAAAATAAAGTGAGGCCTTCCTGGGTGAAGTGACTCACTAGGAATTTGCCTTGTGGTATTTAATAGCTTGCCTCATTGGCTCTTTACTTACCCTGCTTCTTCACAGATAGCTCCCATGGCCATGCCTCCTCAGCCATGGTAGTCAGGGCCCCTTGAATTGTAAGTCAAGATAAAGACTTCCTCTCTTAGGTTGCTTCTTGTCTTGGTTACAATGACAACAAAACTAACTTATAAAGAAGCACGACCATCACATTTTATGATTCTGTTTCTTAGACATTTCATCTATGACCAAGGACAGATACTCAGAGATCGTGCGCTGGATCCATAAATGTGATCTACTACTTAGACTCTTGCTTCTGAATGGTCTTTCTAGCATCTGCCTCCTTCAAAACCTAGGTAGGCTGTTTCTGAAATAACAAAACTGATCATTTATCTCCAGTTGTGTTTCGACATTTGATTAAGGTCCAGATTCTTCTTGCTTAACATCTAGACCCTGTCCGTCTTGCTGTCTAATGTTTCCTGAAAGCCTGTGTTGTTAAACCTGATTCTTGAGCACAAGAGATTACCGGGGAGCCAGATGAGTGCTTTCCACAGGCTATTCTCATACCAGTGGAGTGCAGACAATACTGCAACTGCAGATATAATCACTGTATTTATCGCATGGGTGGTGAATTAAAAAGTCACATATTGTGAGTAAGTTAGGACACTAAAAAAAGAGGTAAGGTCTGCTTTCATTGAGAAAGAAAACATTTGAGATGGGATGGCCCAGCTGAAGAGTATATAGCCTTACAAACACCACTCACAAGGGTATCTCCATTTTATTTCGTATGCCATGACCTAACTGATCAATATTCTGAGGAGGGCGCTCCATCTATGTACATTTCCTCTTGTCTCCACCACGGAAAGGAATTCCATGTTGTTTCTTCCTTAGTGAAATATACTCTGGCTTTTAAAGAGGATTTTAATTTTTAATTATGTGTATGTATCTAAATGTGGGTACATACATTGAGTGCATGTACCAGCAAAGACCAGAGGTGCCTGGTCCCACAGAAGCTGAAGTTATAGGAGATTTTGTCATGGGCTCTGGGAACCTAACTAGGATCCTCTGAAAGAGAAAGATGTGCTCTTAACTATCGAGCCATCTCTTCAGCCCATTACCTCTATTTATACATCAAATGTTTACTCATTTTGAACACATCCTTTTTATCTTCTATCCCTAGAGTAAATCATTTCTATGCACACTTCCATTATTCGCGAATGTTCTTCCTTCTTTGGTATACTCAGCTACATATCTGTACCTTTATAATTACTTACCAAGGCCTTGTATTAGATTCTACTCTACCATGTCAGATATGGCATTTCCCCCTCTAATCAATCCCACAAATTATAAACTTGAGAAACTTTCTTGTGGAAACATAGCAAAACCATGAAATTTATACCACCTCCTTAACAGCAACCATTTCCCTTATCACATGTAATAAAATGACAAAGAAAGAATGAGTGAAATTTGCTCATCTGAGAAAGTTCCCACATGTCTTTGCGATGAAAGTCTTTGAAGGAAGCAAGGAAAGAATATATTTTAATCAGTCCAAATACAATTTCTTTTTTACTTGAGAAGTTTGTCTTCCCTGACTCTCCCCTTTTAATGATGTGTGTGTGTGTGTGTGTGTGTGTGTGTGTGTGTGTGTGTGTGTGTGTGTGTGAGGTTCCACTGGGCTCTCTTCTCTCTCCACCCACATTTGTCATCTCTATAGGATAATTACATGGAAAAGATTTAACGTATGCCTCTCCAAGAAGCACCAGCATAGACACTGCAAGAAGTTTCTTGATGTTGACAAACTGCCTTGAGAGGTTAGCAACACCACCCCAGCTTGTTCTGAGTCTCAGTGTAGTCATACAGGGGTGTGCCCTAAAGAGAAGGCTTTAGTCTCCACTTCTTTTTTTTCTGAGAATTTCATATAACAATAACACATTTACATAATTTCTCTCTTGTCCTCACTCCGATTTCCTGTCCCTTTAGTCCCTCTGAAGTTCATGACCTCTTATTTTTATCATATATATTTATTTTCTTAAATATGTAAACAAAATATTTTGAGCACACTTAGTGTTGTTTATATGTTATGTGTTTAGGACTGACTATTCCCTATTGGATAATTAAGTAGGGGACTTGCCTCTTAAGAAGACTGACTCTCCTCCTCTCAGCGGTCATTGATTGCCTATACATCTTCATGTAGGGCTAACCCTTGTGAGTTCTCCCCCATTCATGTTGCAGTGGCCACTGATGGTATTTATGCCACTATGTTGCTAAATTGTCATGGGGGAAGCTTTTTTGCTGTACATAAAAGACCACCATATCTCAGAGCAGACATTCATTTCCTCTGGTTCTCATGATTTCTTTCCCTGGCCCTGTGTGATATCACTTGGGCCTTAGGTTTTCAGTTGTAGTGCAGATGTATCAGCTGGGTCTGGGGTTCCCACAGTCAGTTGTTCTTTGCGCTTTGACCAGTTGTGGGGAGGTGTCTGTAATGATCATCTTCTGGGAAAGGAAGTCCTTTGATGAATGAGAAGAGCTACACTGACCAGGCAATGCCAGGACAGGAGACATGCATATGAAGAAAGATCTGCGAATGCGGACACGGCTTGGTGTGGTTTATGGTCTAGATTTCTTTTTTTAATGGGGATAATATTGATTAGACTGGCTGTGAAAATTATCATAGTCCTCAGAGAGAACCTTCAGTTCCTTTGTCTAGGAAAGGTACATTTCATAAATTTGACTACTGAGGTATTACCTGTAAGACTGAAAAGTAAACATCGTTAATTATAACTTGAGTATTTGAATATTGCAAACCATGAGACTCAATCTGCATAATAGATCATTATATACCATTTGAAACTGTGAGTTTAAATTACCTTTTATCTGTAGAAGTACAACATATATAATAAAAAATCAGAGTGCCAATTAATTAATAAAGGACCAGCCCATGGAAGTAGATGATAATGTATATGTGATTGTATACATAGACTAAAATTCAGATACAGAGGAAGCCATAATCTATAAATTCATCTTTAGGTTATGGATTTATGAGCTATTTATTATTTCCCTTATTCCAAATTCTCTAGAAAGAGCTTTGTACTAAGGAAGAAATAAAAATTGGAGACCCAGAAGTAACTTTTAGATTTCAATTCCAGTAATTACACTTTAGATTTGTGGTTTGATCTACTCTCAAGCTATGGCCTAATCCTTTTCTTCCAGTGATCTGCTTTCTTGTGGTGTGAACTGAGGTCACACTTGCCTGAGTGAATGACTCTTACTCTGTGCTCATCATTAGTGTATGAGCACATCATTAGTGTATGAGCACATCATTAGTGTATGAGCACATCATTAGTGTATGAGCACATCATTAGTGTATGAGCACATCATTAGTGTATGTGCACATCATTAGTGTATGTGCACATCATTAGTGTATGTGCACATCATTAGTGTATGAGCACATCATTAGTGTATGTGCACATCATTAGTGTATGAGCACATCATTAGTGTATGAGCACATCATTATTGTATGTGCACATCATTATTGTATGTGCACATCATTAGTGTATGTGCACATCATTAGTGTATGAGCACATCATTAGTGTATGAGCACATCATTAGTGTATGTGCACATCATTAGTGTATGAGCACATCATTAGTGTATGAGCACATCATTATTGTATGTGCACATCATTATTGTATGTGCACATCATTAGTGTATGTGCACATCATTAGTGTATGAGCACATCATTAGTGTATGAGCACATCATTAGTGTATGTGCACATCATTAGTGTATGTGCACATCATTAGTGTATGAGCACATCATTAGTGTATGTGCACATCATTAGTGTATGAGCACATCATTAGTGTATGAGCACATCATTAGTGTATGTGTACATCATTAGTGTATGTGCACATCATTAGTGTATGAGCACATCATTAGTGTATGAGCACATCATTAGTGTATGAGCACATCATTAGTGTATGAGCACATCATTAGTCTATCTGTGTACATTAAAGTGTACTCTTGTGTCGACACACACTCACACACTCACACACTCAGCAGTTCCTATGTGTGAACAATATGTCCATCTCTTGAGATAAACATTTTCAGTTCCAGGTCCTTGACCTTCACAGAACACAGGGCTCACTCTTCTTTAAAAATGCTGCTTGAGGATACACCTCATAGGAAATCCCTTGATCTGCTGGCTCTTACTATATTTTAGGAGCTTCAACCATTGGCTCACTAACATCACTTTTCAAGCGTGAGCTGAACAATGATGACACCAATGGACACTTCAAGCTGGATGTCTTCAATGAGGGTTCAAATCTACCCAGAGAACTTTAGGAACCAAGGGATGCAGGAATTAAGACAGGTGATTTTCTCAGGGAAGAGTACACCAATTGGTTGTCCAGTTTATGTAAAATGTGTGTGTGTGTGTGTGTGTGTGTGTGTGTGTGTGTGTATCTGCATGAAATAACAAATAGAAAAAAGAAGCTATAGTTGGAAGCAGAATGAGAAAGGTTACATTGAAGGAGGAAAGAGAAGGCATAAATGTTATTATTATAATCTCACAATTTGCTGTTCAGAAAGAATGTATATACACAGCTCATATATTTATTGGTTTCTCTAGCTTTATGAATTTTTTTAAATCAAACATGGTGCTGTCTGATTCTTTCACTAGGTTATTTTCCAGCTTGCAGTAATTTTCTTCTTGATTGGTCTAGCTTCAAATGTCCATGTCTAGACGGAATCCCTTTTGTATTTTCCTGTCCATGATTCTAGAGCTGTATTTCTGACTGTCTGCCCTTTCAGGTAGCTTTGCATAGCTCAGCCTTGCAAGGTCAAATTTTAAGTGAAAAGCTAATCATGCTCGGCCTGAAAGTGAAATGTCAGCAAGTTGTTTCCCTCACAGGAGAATAATCAACTGTTGGCCCTCTGCTAAGAGCTTCATTGTCAGGTGCTAATAGGTTTGGCGAGAGGGCAGTTTTCCATTAATTTCTTTGAATAAAGATGGAGATTAAAATTTCTCACTTGTTTAGACTATTTCATCCTGTTGCCTTAGGTCCTTTCATTGCTTCAAAAATTAAAATGCCTAAAGACTCACAGGACTCACTTGTTAACACAAGACAAGGGGAGACACTGGGCTTTCAGTGACTACACCTGAAGCAGCTTCTCCATCTCTGCTTGCTTCTTCCTGTTTCCTCCCCTTCTTCCTTCTTTCTTCCCAGCAATGTATCCATAGCCTTGGCAACCTTCACCTTTCTCTGTTCAAGACTCTAGGAGGCTCCTAGAAAGAATAGTCAGGATAGAAAAGAGTGAGCTAAATTCACAGTGAGAGTATGCTCGTTTGATTTGCATCACAATAATAAGAAACTATTTAACAGCCCTCACTTTTAGATTATTCTGCATTTCATGCTACCTTTATTTATTATAACTGTTTCTACTTGTCTTCACTGGAATATTACAAAGTAAGTTGTCCAAGTATTATCATCTCTATGGTACGTAGGGAGAAATCGAAGCTCAAATTAATTAAGTGACACGCTGTTCTTTTGTCTCCCATGACTAAAAATCATTTTACAGGATGATATCCTAGAGATGATGTACTGTATATTAATTACCCAGGTCTTCTTTTACAACCTCTCATTGTATAAAACAGTTCTCAGGTGGGACCTAAGGTATTTCTCATCATGTAAATGTTTGCATACCTCACTATCACATGCTAGTAGCATCAATCACATCAATAGCAAAAGGAGTCTACTAGTAACATATGGATTATTCAATAAAATTGATTAATCATTCTATTTATGAAAAATATATGATGTAAGTAGTATTTTTAAAACTACATCCACTAAGTTGTAAAATGATCTATGGTATATGTTTTCAGGTGTTAAACTAGACTAGGCATAGCAGCAAATAGAAAAAAATGTATTTTTTAATTAATTAATTATTTCTTTTCACACTCTAGATTTTATTCCCTTCCCAGACCAGTCCCCAACAGTTCCACATCCCATACCTCTACCTGTCCCCCGACCCCCACCCCGTTGTCTCCTCTCCACAAGGATGTCTCCACCTCACCCACTTCAGCAGACCTCTAAACTCCCTGGGGGCCTCCAGTCTCTTGAGGGTTAGGTGCATCTTCTCTGACTGAACCCAGACCCGGGAGTCCTCTGCTGTGTATGTGTTAGGGGCCTCATCTCAGCTGGGTGTGCTACCTGGTTGGTGATCTCTCAGACATTAGTCTCAGCTTCCTCCAACTTGTCCCTACTTCAACCAGAGGGGTCAGCAGCTTCTGTTCATTGGTTGGGTGCAAATATCTGCATCTGACTCTTTCAGCTGCTTGTTGGGCCTTTGGGAGAACAGTCATGATAGGTCCCTTTTTGTGAATGCCCCATAGCCTCAGTAATGGTGTCAAGTCTTGGGGTCTCCCTTTGAGCTGGATCCCACTTTCAGCCTGCCACTGGACCTCCTTTTCCTCAGGCTCTTCTCCATTTCCATCCCTGCAGTTCTTTCAGAAAGGGATAATTATGGGTCAGAGTTTTGACTATGGGATAGCAACTCTATCCCTCACTTGATGCCCTGTCTTTCAACTGGAGGTGGGCTCTAGAAGTTTCCTCTCCTCACTGTAGGGCATTTCATCCAGGGTCCCCCACTTTGAGTCCTGAGTCTCACTTCCCAGGTCTCTGGTACATTCTACAGCATCCTCCCAACCTCCTTCCTCCTTCCAGAAAAGTTGCCTGTTTCTATTCTTCCTGCTGGCTCTCAGGGCTTCGGTCCTTTTTCCCCACTCAGTACCAGATCATGTTTCCCTCTCCCTTCACCCTCATTTCTTTCCCTTTCCTGTCCCTCTCTCTCTCCCCTCTTGTGGTGTCTTTCTTCTCCCTCCCAAGTGGGACTGAGGTGTCCTCACTTGGGCACTTCAGACAGTTGACCTTAAAAAATATTTCTTTAAAATTATTTTTATCTGAGAATCTTATAAAACTACAATGCTTATTATGTTACAAATACAATTTTCATTATATCCAAGTTTAATTTCAAGACAGTACTTTTAAAATGATAATACTTTTGTTAATTCTTTGAGAATGATCTAGATGAATATAAAGACCTTTCATCATATTCACGAGCTACTTCTCCAACAACTCCTCCTACTTCCAGCCACCCCAGTTACTTGTAACTTCGTGTCCACTTTTTAAAGAAACCTATTGAGTTTCATATGTGCTCCCATGACTATGTGGCATCCATTGGGCATCCTTTAACAGTGGTTAATGGGTTGGAGTCCACACCCATAAAGAAA